>NC_134179.1:28050306-28358903 GCF_964188355.1 Buteo buteo
CCAGCTCCTTTGCTCGACTACAGGCAAGACCTTTCCCAGCTGCTCTCTGCAGCCACAGTGTGATCAGCCACAGGCACTGAGAGGTTCAGACCTGGTGTGATCAGCCACAGGCACTGAGAGGTTCAGACCTGCTCACTGCAGCTGCAGTTTTCAAAGCACTTGTTGAATTTCAGAAGTCTGTAATGAGCAGGTATACAGAATTTTTCTCCTCCCGAATCTTGGAACTTCACTGGTTTTCATGGGGGTTTTACATGGCATTGGGGATGGGCACATTGTGACAGGTTAGGAGCTACTGACAAGAGAGTCTTGTAACAGTAGGTGATGCTACTGATAACCCATGGCCATTCCAGTTTGGCTGGTTACAATTTCTGCTTGAAAAATGTTGCTTGAGTCTAGGGGAACTCTACCAACCTATCTTCTGCTCCATGGTTTCATGTGTCCAAGTGTCCAAGCACATACATAGCTCCAGTCCTTATCAGCTTGCAGTTTATCAAGGAGATAACTAGAATGGAAAATGTAAGAGGATCATCATCATCTTCCACAAACACCGCAACAGAGGCTTTATAGATTTAATTATAAAGCCTAAAACAAACCAAATAAACCTTAGTCACTACAGATTACCGTGGAGGGACAAGCATGATTAGCTGAAGATGGGAAGTTGCAAGTTTAGAGTAGCATGACGAAAAGTGTAAAAATGTTAAAAAACACCTTGATTATCAATGTCCATTTTCTTGATTCACTGGAATTACTCCTCATTTACTCCTGTGTAGTGAGGTGGAAATCACAGTCATGCAGCATGAGCCTTCTCTTGGCAGGCACTTATGGAGCATGCAAGTGTGCTACGAGCCTTGCAAGAGACCCAGCAACTTGCAGCACTGCCCTCTGCTATGGGTACTCCACGCATATGACCAATAGGTCCTCCCTTTCCACAGGTTAACAGATACCATATGCCACACTGGTAGCATGTTCATTTTTCTTGGGATTGTTCAGTACAGGGAGGTATGCATACCAATTCCTGCCTTTTCTCTTCCCCTGCTATTTTATGCTAATTTTTGCTGACCTGAACCAGCAGAGCTTCCTGAAACTGGACTAGAGTTTTCAGGAGGAAGATGGTGAAAACAATAAGGAAAAGATTTTAATCTACAGACAGATGTTAAGAGCTCTTTAGCTGACACGGTCAGACGCCCACCATCTCTTTCCTTGCTCCAGGTCTTGCCTAAGGGGACAAAGAGACAGGGCAAGTCCCAGGTGAATCAGTTATGAAATAACATCTTCCAGCAACCTGGCATTTGCTTCAGGGACAACAATCCTGAAGGAGTGAGGAGCAGGAGCTAGTGAGGAAGCAGAGACCCAGGCCTCCATAGCCCCCCCAAGCAAACCACAGCCCTGATAGACCCCAACAACTCCATCAGGGAAAAGATACGTTCCCAAAGAGAGAGAAATACAGCCCTTTGGGCTATTTTGTTCCAGTCATGCCTTTCTGGCCTTACAGAAATACAGGATGGACTTCGAGAAATTACAGACGGTTCAGGAAGGAGTTAAACACCAAATACAAGACTGCCCCTACTTTCACCCAGGACACCGTGATTTTATTACACTCTTCTCTGAAAGTTGACAGGCTGCATGCCAAGCACTTTTTAAATTTTTTTTTTTTTTTTACTTTCTCACACACAGAAATTCTCCTCAAAACCTCTTACTTTTAAGCTAAGTGCCAAAAAATGCTCAAGTGCCAGCCAATGACTCATCCTTTAAAAGCCTGGCTTTTGGAAGGTGGTTTTCATTTCAGGAACTTGGGATTGCTTCCTGGATACTAAACATTGTGGGATCAATAATTAGAGTAGAAAAATGTCAAAAAAGAAGGAGTTTAAATATTTAAACATCAGTCATCTTTGGGGGTTCTGTTAACTAGAGATACGTGGGAGTTCCAAGCAAAGGAAAAAACAGGAAGGCCAAGAGTTTGGCTGATGACTCAAAATGGCCGACATCCACTTTATTTTTTTTTTAATACTGAAACATATTTTAAATCATTTTAATCTCTTTTTAATAATGGAACCAGACACATACATCACATTGCCTTGGAAAGAGTAGAAACACTATCTTTTTTTTTTTATGTGGGTGCAAATGGAAAGCATATGAAGACATTCCACCTCTTCCTCCCCTGTGCTGTGTTTCACCCATTTCTCAACACACAACGCAGACATACGGCCTTTATTAGTGCTGTAGTTACATGTCATCATTTTGCCATCATGCAAGCCAAACTTCTGAAGCACTCTTTTGCTTCTAGGGATTTCCTTGTTTACACACCACATAAAACCTTACTTGCACCATGATAAAGGCATGTGGGAGCACGGAAGCCTGTACACAGGTGAGGGTGTCTATCAGCAGGCAGAGCGGAGGAAGGGCACAGATCTGCTTTTAAGCCTGATACAAGCAGGGATTGTTTCTGTTCAGAGGCAATACTGTTTATCAGCCCCAGCAGTACAGCAGCTGGACGACTCAAACAGCAGATTTCTAGAGGCAATAAACAAAGTGGTAGAGGAAAATTTAGAAAGCAGAGGAAAAAAAAAATGAGATATTTCTTGCTAGAAACTAAACATGAATTACCTCTTCCTATGTTTGATGCAGGCTCTCCAGCATAGTATTCAGGGTAACTGTCTTTTTCTTTCAATTTTGATGAGATCCTTTATTCTTTATATATCAAGGCTAGTAATTATGAGTCTCAAAAGTTGCTTATAAACACCGTTCACCTCTTATGCATAGGACAATCTGATAGCGTGCAGGTGTCCTTGTCCATGGGGGTTCTGGGTGAAATATATATAGCTATCTGGTTATTCTGGGACTGGTAACATCCTGAAGTGACATTGCAATCTGTTAAGAGGCAGTTTTGAACAAGTTTAATGAGATGGTATAGATTTTCTGGGAGTACGAAGGGCTATCAGAATTCTCTCCCGCCTAATCTGCTCTTCTGTGTCAAAGAGAAACTAGCACCAAAAGTTTCAAAGTAAGGTCAAGAGTCTTTTGTTTAGCTAGTTATAGCAGTAACTGTCCCTAGAGAAAAGTATTCCTAACCACTCAGCTGAAGCATATGTATGTTTAGCAATTAGACAGCGCACCACAACTTTGGGCCCTTTTTATCCATTGGTGTGTTTTGGAGCAACTACTAACGGAACCATAGCTTATTTTTTCTCCTTACACAAATTAGCCACAAAACAGAAATTTCTCCTATCCTGTCAAAAAACCCCAACCAACTAGCTGAACACTATACCCATTTAGCCACAGTCCAGTCTTAGTTCCCAGAAATGAAGACTCAAACCAAGTTACTAAGTGACAGAATGCAAACATCCCATGTTATCTTTTTTTCCCAGTGTGTTGACAGCTGCAAGTTAGGTAACTTTATTCTTTTTCAGTTAAAATATATAAAAACATAGGCCACACAGTTCTCTCTAAAACCTTTCAGTGTGCCACATTGCAAACACAGCGAGCAACAAGCGGCACCTACTGCCATGGTGCTGGAGGCAGGTGTTTGTCTGCACTGGTGAGATGCTTCATACAGTGGCAGGCTTCAGACCTCCACTTAATTTCCTGCTTAATGAACCTTGCTTGCAGAGTCCAGTCTCACAGGATGCGCAGGTCCCAGTTTTGCTCTCAGAAGCAGGAGAGCTGCTTAGCTTCCTACACTAGGTGGCACGGAAGGACTAGTTTTCACCACCCCCACAAATGATGCTGCTGTTCTGTGTCTTGCAATTTCTTTTGCTTGTGTTCTGCAGAAATATTTGGGGTTTAATTTAATCACATGGCAGAATTTTATCGGGATAAATGCTGAAGCTCTTCTTTGAGGGGTTCTCTTGTGACTTTGCCATTCCAACTGAGTGGTGAGCTCTTCAATGTCCTTGGTGACGTTCACTCTTGACTTTCCAACATTGACTTTCAGCAGCCAGATAGTATACACCCTAACTCTGTACCTTACCCAGTTAAGTCTCAGGTTTCCCATTAGTCCTCTTCATTTCCCCAATATGCAAAGAAACAGCACTAACATCTTTGAACTTTACAATTCAGAGTGGGAACTTGGAAGCCTGTATCTGAAAACACTTCCAGCTCCTCAGAATCACACAACTTTTGATAACTGTAATAGTCCAACTTCTTGAAAAGGTCAGTTTGCTTTTTACCTTGCTCAACTACTAAGCCGATTACTGCAAATTATTGACCCTATAAAGCAACTAAGCTGGCTCCATCAGTGCTGTCATGGCGAAGGGCAGTATTACTCAATACTGCGATTGCACTAACAGCACAGCATGTGCACTGCTACAGCCCTACTGCAGCCTTCCTAGTCCTTACCCCTGCCCCACAGCAGATACAGATGTGTAATGAAGACCATCTCAGTCAAGTCAGGATGTCCATCTGGCCCTAAATCATTTGGATGGGAAAACTTAGAACATAGTCATTACCTTGTATTATTGCCTCTCCACTGTCACCACAAAGCACCTCATTCCTACCTGGCGGTTTCCAATGCTGTATGCATGCAACGCCATTCCCATTACCTCACCGTTCTCCCAACATGCTACTTAACAGCTTTCCAGCAAATAAACCCTGCCTATGCACTCCCCTCACCCAGCCCATATATGTAATCTGCCCTCCTCTGCCTGGGGGAACAACAGGGGTTAGATTATCTCTTGAGGTGCTTTCCATCCCTGTTTTCTATGATTCCCTGGGGACAGGCTTATCGCTGAGGTAACATCTTGCAGGACTCCAGGGTTACACTGGTGAACGTGTTAAGGCCAGAAACAGGGAGGGAGATGTTTAGCATTAATGGCAGAGGCCTGACTTTTCAAAGTGGAAGATTTTCTCATCATGTGAACAGGGCTGAGTCATTCAGGTTTTGTCAGCTGGAGGTTCAGGAGAAGAGATGTCTCAAGACCATTTACTGTATTTTTTTAATCTGATCCTGCAGTCCCAGCTATTTAACTCTGTCTTGCCCTACTTTCTGCCCTCTTGTCCTTACTGAGGTGATTTTCCTTCCCTCTTCCTCCCTGCTGTACTGAGCTGGCACTTTCTCCCTTCCCTTCTGCCTGGCCCGACCCTCCATGGCCCTCGAGAGGGTACAAGGAGAACCAGAGAGACCACCTGTACCAGGAATAGAAAAAACGTAAAAAACACCTGGAAGCAGGTTGAAGCCAAGGCAGGCTAGAGTCAGGCGCAACGCTCAAGAGTATGTTTAACCTTAGTTCTGGTTCAAGGAGATGTCTAGTGCATATATTCTATGGCCTTATAAATGCCTGTATTTCATCGCTTGTTATACAGTGATAAGCACCACTAGTACATTTCAGTTTCCATGGTATCTACAGAAGTATACTTTCTGGAGGAAAAGAGTTCCTATGAGGAGCTATAGACTATGCACTGTCACCGCTTGGCATGGGGGACCCCACTGTGCAGCATGAAAGGAAGAAGGCAGTACTACCGCACAGCTTCCCCCTGGCTTCATGCTGCTCTGTGTTTCGAAACGGCATGAAAAAACTCCAAGAAACTCCAAGGAAGACCTGGGAACAAACTAAGTGGAATCGTGTCTCTTGGGTGACCGTATGGCAACACATGCTGTCCTCAGTTTCACCAGTGCAGGTGTAAACAAGAGCTAAAAATTACACATAGGGCACAAACAAGCACATGACAATGTGAAACACTGTAAAGTTTTAATTGCCACTTATTTGGTTAAGCCCTTCATAGCTCTCTGCTGGTAAGTCTTGAGCAATGTGGTCATTCCATCCTCAGGCTCATAAAAATTTACTGCACGCCTTCACGTGTTCTCCCTATATAGCTCCATTTTATTTCACTGGCAAAATACGGCCAGCTGGAGTTGCAGCTCTGATTAACTGAATGCTCGAGATGCAGAACACAGTCCCCAGAATACATCATATTCATGATAATATTCTGACTGTAAAAAAGGCTTGACTTTTTAAGCTGCTCCAGAGATGCAGATAAATGCAATGTGTCAGAAATAGGGACCACCTACACATCAGATCACACTTACAAGGATAATGTATGCAGGCGTATAAAATTGCCAAGGAACACAAAGCCACCCAGAAAGGGGTACTTCCCCAGGCTACTGACTGGTTTATTCCACATTTCACTGATTTTATAAGGCAGCCGAGTGACATTCGGTTTCAGCAAAGCCACCTGAAGGGATGAAATTGCACTGTTCTTGGACGGTCAGCACCAGGGATGTTATGATTTTAAAATATCTTGCCAAAAGACAAAGCCACAAGCAAACAGCATTGCAAATCAGAACCTTCTTACTTCAAAATCATAAACAAACCCAATGAATATAAGCTTCCTACCAGAGACACGGAAGCAGCTCCATTAATTTTTAAGATTCCAGTTCTTAAGATTGCCAAAGCATTTTTAGGGGCAGGGAATTGAAACTTTTTTCTGATATTCTAAAAAAAAAAAAAGGGGGGGGGGGAGAAAATGAGGAAGAACGTGGTTCTCTGACTCAGATGTGCAACTGAAATAAAAATCTAAACATTGCCACAAGTGGGATTGAAGCCCAAAGCAAAACTCTACGTCTTGGAAATTTCCAGACAATCTTGGAAAAAATTCGATGCTTTTAGACAAAGAGCAGCAAAATGAAAAGAATGTCAAAAAGTGGACTTGAGGATGAAATAAAATGGAGTAGTTACAGCTAAATCTTCTCTATTTCTACATTACAGAGAGCAGTAAATATTGATTGATACACAGCTTGCTACTGTAAACTTGTATTTCATGCTTACTGCACTTTTCTACACATCTGAGGAGCAGAAGACAGGAAGAGTATGGGGCTTCCCATCATCAACATGCTAATGCCTGGCAATTTTTCACTTTTCTCAATAAACCTGAACATGTTCTTGTCTGGTTTCCCAGAATTCCTCTGAAGAGCCCTCAAACAAAAGTAGCCACCTTTGCTTAATCCAGATATGATCCTGCAGTAAGCCTTTGGAAGAACCAGCAGGAATGAAAAAAGTGTAGTGGCACCCCAGCTCCCACCTCAGGCACATACATCCATCACCACGGACTGTTTTGCCCAGATGATCTGTGTTGTCAGATTTATACCACACAGTTATTCTGGTGATTGAAACCTTGGATAGTACAAGGGTGTCGTGCTTCAGCCCTGCACACGCCACTGTGTCCCTGCACTTCCCAGGCGAGTGCTCCAGCCCCCGGGCATCGTCCTCACTCTTGCTCTCAGCACCTGCGAGAGGAGGGTTTGCAAGGAGCTGCCTGAGACACATAGGGGCCCAGTGGCTCAGACCCTGTGCTGGGGAGCACTGGGTGCCCACTCAAAGCTCTGGTGCGTCCTTTAGAGGCAGATCTGAATCTAGCTCTTCCACCTGGCAGATGAATGCCTTACAAATCCCTGTCTGGTTACTCTAAACTTAGCTGGGTCTCCTTAGATACTCCATTTGAAGCCGGTCTTCTTGGAATAAAACAATTTGAACAGGTGCTGAAGCAGAAGTCAAATGTGACAATGATTCATACATCTGGGAAGTGGATATTTGGCTTCTAGAGCATGTTGCAGTGAATCCACATCAGAGTGGATGTCTCATCAGGAGAAACCAAGGTGCAATGCTCCAAGCCTTGCATAGGCACAAACGGCTTGCAAGCAGTTAGTAAAAACATTGTCCTGTGTGGCACATGCTCTCAGACTTCTTCAGAGATGGAAACTGAACTAGTTCTCTTAAGGCTTGATGCATGCTCCAGGCTATTGGGTAATATATTCTCCCACAGCAGCTTTTGCGAATCTAGCATTTATTTCTTTGGTCGGCGAGGACCCAAACCCAAATCTTTTGAACACATTAGACATTCTGAGATTTTGCTTCTCCAAGAAACCAAATTTTTTAAATTTTTTAAGTTTTTTTTTTGTCTTAGAATGAGGGCATGAGCTGGCATCTGAGCCAAAAATTCAGTTAAATGCGCAGCTCTTCTGGTGGCAGATTGTTCCCTGTAGGAGGTCTCTGGTTGTTCTTCACATCTCATGGGTGTTACAGAAGTAGTTCACAGGGAACTATAAAAAAGGAGAAAGGAAGGTTGTTTGGCATATTCAGAATAGAGTGTTCATGTAATCAGAAGAAAATATTGCATTGAGTTCTGTGAATGGTACACAGATACTATGGGCAATTGGAGCCTTATACATTTATATAACTCGTAATTACTTAATTCAATTATTCAAAGAAAATTACTTCACACCCCCACAAAATACCCTGTATCTTACTAAGGAGACAGATATGCCTGGTTTTACACTCAAGTAATGTCACCTCCAGCAGAAGCTCATTTATTAAAATACCAGAATACTGCCGTATGATGCCTATCGTAACACCCACCTCCCACACACGCAGGGCAGCGTGCGTCTTATAACAAAGGAGGCATTCATAGCTATTATCTCGAAAGGTAGTAGGGGTGATAAATGCATTAAAGGGACCAGAGAAATGTTCATTTCACCAAAGAAAAGTTGAAACAGCTTAGGGGTGTTTTTACTGGAAGTTGAGGTACCTCCACGCTTGCTATCCCAGGACCCTTTGGCTAAGTTGCTTTGCAGCTTCACCCGGACCAGTTACCACTGGGACACGTGCTGGCGGTTCGAGCTCTGTTGCAGGCAGGAGCAGAAGCAGGAGCAGGAGCAGGAGCAGGAGCTGGACTCCTGAGAGCCCCTTTGGTTTACAGATTTGGTTACTGCATTCACTGCTCCCCTGCAGCAGGGTGCTAGCTGCAACTCATTTTGGTTTTAGTATCACTGCAACAGCTCTCAGTCTATTAATATGCCCTTTGTGCAAAAAACAGTCTGGCACCTTCGAGAAGGAAAAGGTGGTAATGAAGAGACTCTCAAGCTCCTAAACTCACTCCAAACTATTAGAAAAAAATATTGAGAGCCATAAATTCTTGGGGCAGAATTAAAGAAGAAAATAAAAAAAAAATCCAACCTCAGTACTGTCAGGTCACTCTATGCAAAGTGAGATCTCTGATCTTTCCCTCCTCCATTGCTTCTGTTGAATATTTTAAAAAGATAACAGATTTCCAGTGAAGCAGCTTGACAAATGACGCTTTAAATTAGAGGTCAGCCCTCCACACTGGCCACCTGAAGCTGGGGACAACCTGTTTGCTCAGTTGGTAGCTGAAGGTGCTCAGCAGGTTTAACTGCAAAGGCAACAACTCTGCTTTCTTAGCTGTGATTGTGTTATTCAGAGCAACCCGCCATGTCTCTGGTGTTGAAACTCACAAAGCCCCCTGGGACCCAACCCGGGCACAAGCTGCTTCCAAACCAGAACAGCCAGATTTGGGGGTTTTTACATTAGCCACAGGACAGAGATCAGAGGTCATGAGGTTCACGTAGGTTAGACCTTCACCTTTCCTTTGGTGAGTTTAACTCCTCAAGCACAAGCAGATGCCTGCTTCGTCTCAACGCCCTGTCCCAACCGGTGCACGCAGGAAGCAGGAAAACTTAACGTGTGCTATATAGAGAAGCAGAAACACGCGCATTGTGTAACAAAAGTCTGTTGAAAGCAGATAAAGAGACAGCCCGATTTCTTTCCCTTTTCTGTTTTTTGTTTGCCTGTGTCCTCATTCCCCTCTGCCCGCCCGCCTTGCTGTCTGGGGGAGGTTTCACATTGCATTAGCGTTACCACCCGTGCCTCAGCCGGCCGTCGCAGAGGCTTTGCCACCAAGCCACCGCCGCTGGCCGCCTGGCAGCTGGTGCGGGGACAGCCTCCGACAGGCAGGACTTGGACCTCTCTGCAGTGACAGACCCTGAGCCCCAGGGGTGGGAATGGGTCTGGAGGCAGATCTGCTGGGGAGCGGAGCAGCGGCGTGGCGGCGCAGCTCTTCTCACGGCTAGCTGCCACTTCCAGCTGCTGTAGGTAGGGTAGCTCTAGTAGCTATCAAAGCCTACTCTTTTAACGCTGATGATCGCCAGCTGGACCTCAAGTCTCAGCAGCGAAAAGATTTCCTTTTTTTTTTTTTTTTTCCCCCCCCAGGGAACTCCATGGTACTGCGCAATGCCTCTGGTATCTAACCTCATTAAAGGAGCTCATCTAACCCCGCCATACTGAGGAAACTCTCACCTCCCTCAAAGGCAATGACTCAAGATACTAATCAGTGCAACGAGGATGTCTGAGGGTTTTTCCATCCCCTACTTTAGTCTGGGCTATACTTTTCCTTCCCCCATTACTGCAGCCACAAACACTGCACTTGCATTGCAAAGGAAGGCATCCAGCCACTTCTTGTGTGGACAGCCTCCAGTATTTTTAAATTTAAGCCAAGTGCCAAACAATTAAAAGTGGCCCTGAGCACAGCGAGAAGAGACTATTTTCTGCCTTTCCATACTCTTCATTCTTCAGTGTTCTCTGTTATTGTTTTCTTTGGTTTCTGTCATCATTTTACCTTTGCAGCCTTTTGGGATTTGAGCAGAGGAAGACACCCCTTTCAAAGAAGACTCTTAAAGGAGATACGGCTCCTACATTTGTCCCTAAAACACAATCACAGCTGCTGACCATCATGGCTTTATCCCTGGCTGTTGAAGAGAAGAGATAGAATCACCCTCAGGATTCAGGAATATGTCTTAATAAGTCCTGACCTGACAACATCACACTGGTTAAAGTCGTTCTGTTCACATCTCTGGAGGTAAATTTGGGAAGTTCTGAATTTCTTGAAGTTATGAGTAGAGAAGGGACTGACAGCAGGCACACACAGAATATGGGGATTTTCTGAAAAACCGAGGACACCCCCACTCCCACTTACTTTCCCTGACGGTGCCTGCCCCGGTCCTTCAGGCCCGTACAGCAAATCCTCGTTAGGACTTATTGCTAACAACACTGAGCCACCTCCAAAAGGTTATTATTAAAAGTCATTCATTACATTAATTTGCAGCCCTCATTTAACGTCAGCAGACCTTTATCTTTCAGCCTGGGGGTTTATGCTAGCTCCTGCAAGCCAAAGCCCAATCATAACAAGTGTCTCAGGTTGTAATTACAGGGTGATTTCCAATGATACCAACTGCCTATTTTGCCTCCATACATTTTCAAGGGCAAAGGTTGCCTCCCTATTTCAATTCCTGTGTGTTTACACGGGGGGGGGAAATATCCTTTAATAAAGGGATAAATTATTGGAAAGAAAATATATTATGAATAAATAAACTGGACCACCTATGTCTATGCTCGACACAGGACAAGAGGACACGGGGGCTGGCTGAGGTGGGAGCAGAGTGTGCTCTCAGCAGGCGAGTTAAACGCTTGAGAAACTGGCTGCTCTCTCTTTCATTAGGAGGGGAAAGGAGCGGCACAATTTCAGACTTCATTCCTCATGTCTTTGAGGCTGATAAGTTGAAATCAGTTCAGATTCCTCCCACATTTCTCCTCCTCCACCATCACAGTGTGTTAAACCTTCTTGACTCAAAAAACAATGCCTGCTACTCCCTCAGCTCCATCCTGCACCCTTCAGCCGAGGGAGAAGCTAGCTCAGGCAGCCACTTAGGCAGGTGCTTAAAGTTAAATACACAGCTAAGTGCTTGGCTGGATCAGGGCTCGACTAGTTTGGAAAAACATGCTTTCACAAGGATGTTTTAAGAGATTTAGGATGCTGTCTTGATCAAGTTCCTTCAAAATTCCCTAGCACAGAGCTAGAATCTCTCAAAATACTCTTGTTAGGTTCTTCTTTTTTCTTCCAAAAATAAATCAAGGTGAAATTATATTTCAAGAAGCAAGCGAAGAAACCGAGGCATATTTATATTCTGATTTACACAACAATTAAGATAAACACCACAATGAAATCCTAGATTAATGGAGGGTGGAAGAGTTATGAATATAAGCACTGCTGAAACATTTTTGATGTATGTTTTCTGGTCAGGATGCACAGTTATGTTTAACCTGAGCCAAATTTCAGAAATGCAATAATTTCCATTGAACATAACATTGTGTTTCACTTTTTTTTTTAATGGTTATTCAAGTATTTGATAAATACACTGTTGATGGACTACAAGAAAGACAATATTTTACCTAGCGAAGGTGTACTGAGCCTAAGACACAACCAGGGATAATGAATGATTATGTCAGAGAGTAATTATTTTTATTGGTTGCATACTAAGAATAATTTTTTCTACAACCTGTCACATATACTCCTGTACTGATATCAATTACAAGACAAATTACTTTTTTTTTAATCCAAGCTGTAAGAAAAAAAGATTAGAGTAGAGCCTAGAAAGTGGAAATAATTGCAAGAAATTTTTAAGTTAACTATAGGCACAAGGAATTTGGTCAGATGTTAGAAACACATCCGACAAGACGATCCCAGCCTATTTAAAGGTTGTGGAATGCATCTCCTCCTTCAGCAACGCAACTGTTGACAAGCTGCCAAAACTCTGAATTGCAAATCCTCCAACCATGAATAAATCAAAGGAAATTCCAAGAAATAACTAAGGCAGCTTAAATGACTTATTTTGCTATAGTAACTGCAAATTCTCCATGAAGATATATGGGATCTGCCACAAGTCAAACGTATTCAAGCCACCCTCGGTGGGTATTATGACTCTGCTGGTAAAGACACGTTGTATATAATCCAAGCATGCCTCTGAGGACTTGATCTGGTTCCTGCTGAAGACTGAATTTTGCTGTAGACTCAATGAGCTAATTAGAATGAAATGGCCAGTAGGCTGCACTGTTGATCTAGGAACACCATGTACTTTTATTTCAGGGGGTATTTATGTGGCTGGGGAAAATGTTTTGTTCCTAGGGAAGGGACCTCAGGGGAGTGCACTCAAGGAAATGCATTACTTCGAGTAGCACACATATTAAGCGGGCTTTAGCAAGTCAAGCTGCCTGTCACCATCCTGGGCCCTGCTTTGGCCCGAGCAGTTTGGGCCATGCAGAATGCTTCCATTAGGATGGATGGATGGCACAAGTCAAGTGTTTTCTTGGCCATTGACTGTTTTATTTACAAAGAAGGTGCAAAGACCTGTTTCCCCTAACAGGGAGGAAACAATCAGGAAAGCCCTGTAACTAATGAGAAGTGGGATATGCCCAGTCCCAGAGGCACCGTGCTTCACACTGAAGACAGCCATGCCCAATGAACTCTTCCCCCATCCCGTGGAATGGTGGGGTGGGTGGACTGCCAATCCCTCGTAAACTCACTGAATAACTGTATGTTCAAAACCATTTCTGTAGATGACTTTATCAGATCTGGTCAAGAATTTTATTATTCTCAGACTCTCTTGTCTCCTTCCTGGAGAAACTTCCAACCATTTTGTAAAGTAGTTGGCTGCTGACAGCAAATATTGATTGCGTACTTCTGCCTCAAGCAAAGGCTTACACACATCAAAACCAAACCAAACCAAAACAAAACCATGATCCACTGATGATCCCATGAGATACGGCTGCACAAGGGCTGCTCTTGTCTTACACGGATGGATCCTTTTTTGCAACACGAATATCACCTCTCCTGTGCCAATGCTCTTTACCCTGCCTGCATTTTATGCAGCTCTTTATGTGAATGGAAATCACTGAGTGACTGCATCGAGTTTGCTGTTGTTGAGGACTTTTTAACCAGGATGCTGAGGGAAGTTGAAGGACAGGGTGATGTTGGGTCACTTCCTATTTTGAAGGGAGACATTTTCATCTCTTTCAACTTTATAGCTTTCTTCTAAATGATCATTCATGAAATCTACTGGCTTACTTTTTCTTTTGCGGTTGTCATAGTTGTCTTTTATATAATAAGCAAAATGTGTGCGTGGATCAGAAGTATTGCACAATCAGGTAAGAATCCATGACCTCTGAGACCTCTGATAGCTAAAATTTAAAATTCATCTGTAAACGTGGACTGCAAAACCAGACTCAGCTGATGGCTGCTTTTTTCTTCTCCTTTTTCCACTCTTTCCTAGTACACTATTGCAATACACAATTTATTATGTCTTCTGCTTTCTGAGGCAGGGCAACTTTACCATAGCAAAACATTTGCCTACAAACTATTTGCTTGATCTGTTCACATAAAAGTCCTCTTTCCTGGCATTTATGACAGAACTCAACAGCAAAGAAATCCACTGCCCCAGCTATCCAGAGATTATTGTTCAAACTTTAGAAGTCCATTTTCCAAATTTCCATAATTTCCCCAGATCTGAACAGTTGCACAACTCCACATCACATTCTGCATCTGAACCTAATATGAGGCTTATTTTGGGCCCCTTTTGCTCTAGCATTGCTCTGCATGACCCTTCTCACTACAGTCATGTCATGTGTGAGCTGACACCCGTCTTCCTGTGCAATTCCCAGGTGTTACTGCATTTCAATCCTCAAATTCTCATTCTCGTGTCTTCCTTCTTTGCCCATTGTATTGGGGTACAATTCCCTCAAGTGGCTGAGTGGGATGTTCTGCTGCAAACGGCCTCATCTTATGGAAGTCCTTTCATGACCTTTTTTTTTCCTCACTGCACCCAATTGATTCACTCACCTCAAGTTTCTGTATCACTGCCAATTTCCATGGGTTTACGAAGCAAATATAGTGCTTTTCTAAAGTCTTAAAAAATATCACAGCCCAGTTTCACATCCTCCTTTCCCTCATGTTTATTCAACAGAAAGTTGCCCTTGCCAAGCTTGCAATGATGGGCTGCTGTCCAAGAAGGGGCTCCTTCCATTTCCACTGGGCTACTGCAGGGATTCACCGGTGCATTGCACAAAGCCCTGGCACCTCCTCTCACCCTCTTCTCAGTGGCTTTGCTCTGAAAGGCAAAATGTAGCTCAATACCTAACAGTTGTCCAGAGTCTGTTTATCCTGCAAATCCATGCTAAAATGAAAGTGTGCTCTCTCTCACGCACTTGTGTGTGCATTCCCTCACTCCCTCTGAAGGCTGCAAGGGTTAGGTGAGACTTAGTCCCTTGGAAGAGGATTTCCTGGGATGACAAGGATCTCGCTTCCCAGAGGAGATCAGTAGCTTCTCATAATTGTTTTAAGTCGAGTGTATCTAGCGTGCACATCAGTCTCACTGTGTCTGGAGCTGCTGTTGCAACATCTGCCTGAGCACACCTTGACTGAGTGAGCACACAATAGATTGAGTCAGCTGCAACACAGAACCCTTGCGTGTCTTGAGCCTTTGGGGGTGAGCAAGAGTCCAGATGCTCTACCTGTCTCAGGGGTCAATAAACAAATTCTTAAGGAGTAGATCCTCCACCTAGTACTGTTTCCTAAGGACTGAAACCCACAGGAAGACTACCTGCTCCTGGGGTCCAGACAGAGCTTCCAGAGTTTCGCTTTCCCAGAATTTTAGGGGAGAAGGACAGAGCTTCCAGAGTTTCGCTTTCCCAGAATTTTAGGGGAGAAGGACAGAGCTTCCAGAGTTTCGCTTTCCCAGAATTTTAGGGGAGAAGAAAACCTTCTGGTTTCTGTATTAACTCTTCAAGAACACAAATGCAATGTGTAACCAAACATGCAAAAATGAGTAGATACGTGCACGTAATTCTTCTGGGGTTTTGTTTACCTTTTTTTTTTTAAGCTTTAATTGAATTCCAAGGACAAACATCTTCACTGAACAGCTCTTGTCCCTAGCTCCTCGGGTCATTCACCCTCTTGGGTGTCCTTGGTAGTTCATGTGCATTCAACAGTGCTGGGGTTTCCCTTTCTTAAGGATTTCTTCCTGCAGGCTGTTTCACAGCTGTATAAGCTGATCGAGGTTTAAAATGATTCAAGAGGGTACATTCTCCATCCTCCATCAGATCAGTTTCTGATTCACCCCATCTGATGACGACAGTACCTTGCCAGGTGACAGCATTGCCAAATTAAGTTATGCAGCTATGAACCAGTTTGACTTGACAGGAGAGAGCTTATTGCTCAGAATGAGTGCTAATTATCATTGTGAGCCCTGTGCCAGGTTCTCCTAGGAACGTTAGTCCGAGTCAGAGGGTGAAAGGTAGTAGCAACACAAAGATCAACCTTCTGATAAAATGGAGTTTTTCCATATCACACAGATGTACAGGATCCATAACCCATAAACTGTTCTTAGACAGATTCCCTAAATCATCACATCTGCTGTAGACGCCACCTGCCTCCAGCAAAGCAAAATATTACAGTACTTAGTCTCTTGTATGTCCTGACTAATATACCTCCCTTGGCTCACTAGAGTGCACTGGATATTAATGTGCCACAAGTACAATGCAGAGAAGAATCCAGCAAAATAAGCGTTCAGTACCATGGAAGCAACCTATCTTCCCGTGATAGCAAGAAGCACTTAATAAGGGAGCAATGACTTGTATCTGTTACCCATGACGCTGGTACTTTAGGATATTGTTCTAAATTAATGCATCTTCTCACGCAGAATACAGAAAAATAAAGGCAGAATTTTCTAGCTTACTCCTGTTCCACAGATCTCATTTTATATTTGAAATTTGAATTCTTCCTCTCATGAGTTAGAGTCTTAAATGAAATATTCTAAACAGAGGCTTGGATTTTTACTTGCTTTTGAGCAGTTGAATTCTCAGTCTATCAGGAACATTTAGTAAACCCAAAGCTTCCAAAAAGCAATTCACTCAAGTTAGTAGTCCGTTTCAAATATTTTACCTGGCCCCATTCTCAGCAGCAGCCAGCTCCTCACGTACAGCTCTTCGTTAGAATATCTCTTCACAAGTTTGGATATCTGAACTTGGTCTCACACACAGACCTGCTGTAATTTCATTGTTCTTGTGAGGGACTGATACCTGAATAGGAACATCATAAAAAGATCACTTAATGGGAAATATAACCTGGTATAAGAAGAGATCCTTCCAGAATTTCTAGAGGTTTTTTGCTGTTTTGTATATTGTTATCATCTCCCCCTCTTTGGGTTATCAGCTTGCACTTTAAAAAGACCTCTGTCCCATCCCTGACTCTTGGGAAACTGTAAGCTGGGCCCTTTTTTTGGAGCCTTCCTCTGGCCTGACTGTTTGTAGCCTGGGGCTCCGTCCCTTCAGGCCTCCCTGAATGGCCTCCAGATTTCTGTTCTGATGGGAACAAACACTCCAGAGCCTGCAGTTCTTTCTTGTACCTTACTGTCAGCTGTCAGTAAACTGTCACCAGGCTGGTGATGAAGGACAACCATGAAAAATTGTACCACTGAGACAACAGGAAAATGTTTACAAAACTTAAGTTTGCTGTGACACCATGAGTTTGCAGCATTGAGGGTATGATAGCAACCGTCATCACAACGTTATATTTGGCGACGTGGAAACAAATAGATTTTAAAACACAACTGTGTGTGGTTTGTCAAAGCCATGTATAGTCTAAGGACAGATATATTTGGTCCACAAAAGTACAGATCTGGTTTTGGTTGCTGTTAATACATTTTGTACCCACCTGGAAACCTCAGAAAGTCAAAGCAAAACTCAGCTCCAGGCATCTTTTTTCATCTAGCTGCTCGTCAAAATCATTCAAAATTAAAAGCCAAATCCTCTGTTGAATTAATTTGTGATAGTTCTGTTATAGGATCCACACCAGCAGAGACGAGGCGCTCTGGAGGGCTGCACAGGAGCGGAGCGCTCCCAAGCCCTCCCCGTCTACTAGGTACGGGCTCACATCCCCCCCAGGGGCCAGGAAGCACGCTCCGCGAGGAAATTTGGCCTCCGGCATACGGTAGAGGGTTATCTAACCTGGGAGCATGGAAACAACTGCTTGGTTTCCTGTGCTATAGAAATAGGGTTACCCATTACACTGCCACAAGTGTTGTGCTTGGAAGGGTGCACTGTCTGAAACAAAATCTTGGCCAAAGAGGCAGACAAAATCTGTGACTAAAAGAGCTTACAAGTTAAGGCACAGACCATACAATTATTTCAAATATATTTAGTCAATGGGGCCTCTCCGGGTGTGTAAAGTTAAGCACATACCTCCAGCTTTGTAGGACCAACCCCCCTGAAATTTCTCTCTGTGGGAGTTTGGTATAGAGACACAGTTTTTCCATCCTCTTGGTCTTTTCTTCTTACTGAGCATTTGCACACAAAACCTCCCACAGCTCTTCCTGAGGTAGGAAGCCTTTGGAAGGTATGCTGGAGAGCTCAGTTTTTCCTTCACAATGAGCAAGGCAAGTACAATTAATGCACCGAAAGTAAAGCCTTTCCCCCCAGGAGCTGGAAGCTCCTTTTGCTGGCACTCCCAGCTCTTCTTAGCAAGCACCAAGCATTAGTCACGAACATGAACTCCCCAACCCCCAGCCCAACTGGGGTGCATTTAATGCTACATAGCACAGCCCTTATTCATGTTAATAAACACCCGCTCACTTAAGTAATCCCATTGATGTCATCAGCATGAGCAAGAATTGCAAAATCTAGCTGCTTTTAAGTAGTATTGTGTGTTATAGGGCTGGTTTTAGCACAGGTATAAATTTTTATCCATTCAGCTTACACAACCTGTCTCATCATCCAGCTGAGCTCTGGGCTCCCCACCAAGGTGAGAGATTCTTGTTCATCCCAGAGGTCATGCAGTCTTCTGAGCTTCCCTCTACCTTCCCAGAGGATTTCCGTCGATACAAAACAACAGCCTTAATAGCAACTCTCCCCTTAGCTTCAGTCCCTGGTATCACTTTCAAAATTACTGACAGCCAACTCTCCTCTATCATTAGGATCGTTAGGATCCCAGATGCCATCAGAAACCAGGTGCAAAAGAAGGAAATAACATTTCCAATTCAGATAGGCAATCTGAATTCCTGAAGTGCAAAGGATTGCACGTATGCTGTAATGCAAACCCTGGGAGGTAATGTTTGCCTGTAGTTTGACTTTTCACTAAGGTAACGAGGGAGTAAGCATACACCTGAGTTATGAACTGAGATGGTTCCCCCTCTTCAGCTCAGCCAGCCTGCTCATATGTCAGAGTAGCTGGTAGCTGGGCTGTAGCTTAAACTGTAGTGGGAGTAGAGAGTAGAGAGGCAGGAGCGGATATGACTGCGGCTGGACATTTTGGGCAGGGTATAGCAGTGTACACTGCCTCCAAATGCATTTCCACTGAGAGAAGCAGGTGACTCAGCTTTGCAGACCAAACAAGGTGAGATGCCGTGGGATCAGATAACCACTTAATTGATACAATAGCTTTTTTTCTAAATATGAAAAAAGCCACCAAGAAAAGGGCAGTGGTTCAAGCTGTGGTTTAAGCACTGAGTTTTCCAGGTGGGGGACACGAACAAGGCTCTGGGCAGCTCTTGTACATCCTGCTGGAAGAGGGCACAGCACAAAGCAGATGCCTCACAAGTTCTCCAAGGACCTTGCCCACCAGTGAGCAGGGTTCCACCTCCGAGGAGATATGGCAGGTCTGAGCCACATGACAGCCCTGGACTCTGCCAACAAACCCACGCTGGAGGAGCGTTGGAGTGGGATGCAGGGATTGCCAGGGCTGGGAGGACACGTGCAGCAGGGCACGATGTTCCAGTGGGGTGTTCACTGTTTGCTCATCATCTGGTGTCCATCACTGGGTGAAGGACATTGATTTATAGCCTACCCTACCAAGTGGTGTTTGCGCCTGCACTGCTTGCGCTGAGTGGATTGTGTCAGGATTCAAGGGTACGTGACCATTTTCTCTACAGGACTTGAGTGTGTAGGACATTATTTCCTTTCAGACCAGGGCTAGCTAGGCTTTGGCCAGCAGGGAGCCCCGGAGGATCTGTCTTACCTGTAGTAAGAGGTGATTTTATGTGAGAAGGAAGGGGATCTTGCTGACTTAAATTCTGACAAAGTTCTTGACATCCTATGTAAACAGGGAGTGAAGGGCTGGAGCAGTTCAGAGAACAACAACAGGAACAGGGTCAAATATGGACACAAGACTCTGGCAAAAAGAAGACAATATCTAGGGCTCAAGAGTCAAAATACTTAGAAACCTGTGGGCGTCTGTGCTAAAAGCACACCTATGCTGTGGGTGCACAGGCAGGTAGCTCTTTATGTGGTTGCAGAGACCACTTGACACGCAGCAGCCCCAGCAGCTGGGAGCCCTACTAATGGTGCCGAAATGCCCCCAGTCTGCCCCCACCCCCTGCGGTTCACCGGTCCGGTCCTCCCCTGTTTACCCATTGCCTCGCTACAGGCAGCCGAAGCTCTTGGCACAAGATGTCCCCTGATGGCTCCCTCCCCATGTCGGCTGTCATTTTCTCGGCACTTGGGTTGGCGCGTGTGTGTACAGGCACATGCATACACACCCTCCTCGCAGATATGCGCAGGGTGCGGTTACGAAGCATCCATAGGGTTTCTTCCTCGGCAAGGACATACTTCACGTAGCCTGTATTTACATAGGACTTGGAGAACAAACTAAAGGCCAACCCTGTATATGTTAAGAAACACCCTGAAACCAGGAGAGAAATAAACAGCACTGGCAATCATGTTCTAATACGTCACAAGAAGAAAATAGCTTGTGTAAGGTATGAACTAGCTATATGAGCAGACTAAGCAGAACTATGCCATTGAAGGGCTTTGAAACAAGACAGTCCGTGCTGGAAAAAAGTGTTCACTAATATGCACGTGTAAATTTTTCACAACGAGGTGGAAACATCAGAAATAACAATATCAGCATCTGCCTGAGGACAGTTGCTATCTTCTTACAACCATTTTTTTTCTTTTTTTGCATCTGGTTCCATTTATGACTCATACTTCCCAAACAAGCCATATGTTGCTGCAGAAGGCCTTTAACTTTTCTTGATTCGTATTGAGCTGTATTCCTGGCTGTCAGCCAAGTAAATGTAATAAAACCACTTTTTTCCATCAAAAAATAAAAATGAAATCCCATTTGCAGTGAGATTTAATTAGCAGCCAGTAAGTCATTTTGGTGTTGAAAGCATGCACACTCATGTTTTGTTATAGCCTGATTTGCACCTTCAAACTCCATTGTAGCATTTTATTCGTTATAATACAGAAAGGTTTCCTCTCCCCCCCAGCCTTCATTTCACTGCAGATCCTGTAGCATTTGAATGATGGTAAATTTTTGGAAAAATGTTACACCCTCTGAGCTCTTCTCTTTGGATGTCACATTTTGCATCACCTATTTAGAACATTGTGACATTGATGATTTTAACACCCCGAACACCGAGCTGACAACAGTAATTCTGCTGAAATAGGCAGTCTATCAAGAAACTTCTGTATAAAATCAGGAGCTGGCATCCCATTAAAGCCCAGAGAATACAGATGACTAAATCATCGTTACTGCTGATGTTTCTGAAACTAACAGGCCAAAGTTGGGGCGGGGGGGGAGACTCTAGCCTACCTATTTAAAACAGTCAGAAAATTCCTTCTTCACTGTCCTTTTTAATTTAATGAAATTCTCAGGTAATTCGCATTATGACAACACATTTTTGGCTCCTGTCTCATGGCCCCAGGGAGGGGTAACGTTTGACACCACTGGCATTATTTTGAATACCTTCTTTTTAAGAAAAACAGCAAACCAAACCTTTGGAGGGTTTAGCTTGTCACCTTTCCTGGAAAATCAGACTGCAGGAGCCAGGAAACTCTGCAAGCTGCAGGACACAGAATTTCCAAGTACTTTTTGGGAGGTCGCGGGCCACTGACCGGCCAGGGCAGCCTCGAGCGGTGCGTCCTGCGGGAAGGGCCGCCCTGGAGCCCCCCGCCAGCCCCCCGCCCCGCCGGGCTGAGCCCCCGCAGCCAGCGCTGCCCCACGAGTGGCTTTCCTGGCAGCGGCCAAGGCATCGCACAGCTGCGCAGTAGCAGCTAAAGAGCAAGCCCAGCCAAAGTTTAGCCTGCTTAAAGCAGCATTAACTCTCACTTGGATTTCTGCATGGAAATCCAGCGGGTTAGCGCAGGGCAATGCTCTAGACAGTGGCTGATCCTTTGCTCTTGCAGCCTGGCAGGGATCCAGCTCCGCAGAGAGCCAGCAAAACCATTTCACGGGATCCCGCAGAGCAGGGGCAATACCACAGGGGCATTATCCCCCTCGGCTTCTTCCCGCTGCCTGTGTTAATTGATGAAGCAGGCAGCAGGGCTCAGCTTATAATATCACCCAGCCCCCTTCACCCCCCACCCTGAGAGATCAGCTAGATCTGAATCCCTTCTGCTCGCAGTAGGGCCAGAGGAAATACAGATGGAAAAAACTATTAGACTATTTAGCTCATCTTCTGCCAGAGAAAGACTGCTCCCTGCAGCACACCATGCCTTTGCCTTTTTTATTTTTTTTTCTTTCGAAGTTAAAAAAGCCCCCTTCTCTACTGAGTATCCAGAGAAAACTTCTGAAAGATTTAAGATGAGTCCAAGATGTCTCTCTGTGCCAGTCCCATGAGTTAAAATGTCATCAAGAAATATGAAACGGGGAGGAAAAACTTTGTCACAAAACTGGTTGAAGCCTCCACTTTATCATTTTCATTTTTCCTGGCAGTAAAAAGGAACAGGCTATTGCAGCCATGAACGTTTGCTCGTTGTTTCATTCATTTGGTTTTTTCCTTCTTTCTTTCTGGCTAAATATGGATGTTGTGGAGGGAAGAAAGACTGTGAGAAGTAACAAATGGAAGTGAAGTGCCAGACGTCATTAAGTTAGTCATTAAGTTTTTAAGGGCCAGATTTTCACATATGCCCAGAACCCAGCAGTTTCTGCCGAGAACAAGTGCTCAGCACTTTCGAAAACTCTGACCACTTCATCTAAGTAAGTGCCTCAGTCAGAGTCCAGCTCTTCAGAAAACCTGGCTTTTCAAACAGTCACTCTTTCAAAGTAACCCTTTGGAGATTATAAGTATCTATCTATTTAGGAAGAAGGAGCTCACAGGTCCTCCCCCAAGCCTTCATTTGCCTTGCAGACTACACAATGCCACTGTTCAGAGGGCTAATGCTAATACGCCCAGAGGATTCAGGGCACTTACACAAGCACCGAGGATATTCAGGGACCAACTCCTTCCACAGCCTGGAGCTGCTCCCCACAGCCCCCCTGCCCTGGCAGAACACGGTTGAACCAGGCGAAGACCTTCGCCTCTCTAAGAGCAGATGGGAACGAAAGAAGTTGAAACGGCAAAATGCCAAGTACTCTGACATCCCTGCAACTTTAGCAGCGAGATTTCTCATCACCTCATGGAAACAAGCCTTTAGAGACTGCACCTCCTGCTGTTAAAATGAATGTGGAAACTCCATTAGTTTCTATGGCATGGTGTCAGCCTCTTCTTATATTCTGGCAGGGGAGAGGGAAAGGAAATGTTGTTCTTCAGTACAGAGCCGGATCTGCCTCCACTGGCTTTCTCCACCTTGCTGGGCATTCATGGGGCTGTGCACCGCCATGCCTATTCACCCTGGCTGCTTTGCTTAGCAATACTCCTGTCGGCTAAGAGACATGTCACTCATCAGGAAAGAATGTGGAAAGGCAGTTTATGTAGTAATATTGGGTTTGTTTTTGATTAAGCCTGCTGCTGATCAAGCTCCCCTCATCATGTCAGCTTCGGAATGAATATTCATACAATGCAGAAAAGCAGGGAAACTCACTAGAGCAGAAATTTTTACTGGTTTTCAAAACACTGTTGTTTTCTTCTACCACTGCTCCTACCAACGTGCAGGCCAGCCTGCAAGCAGCCAAGACCTTGGAGGCTATTTGTATGCTTGAACAGACCTCAGAGGTGTTAGGTTCCCAGGGCGCCTCGGCTGCTCTACAGCAGAGGTGCACTGGCACCAAGGAGCTAGCTTGATATGCATTGGGTGAGGAGCTTGCCTGTAGGAAATGATTTTACAACATAAAGCAATGCACAGCATCACAGGAGGCCATCCCGGTTTCTTAAAGCTGCAGGGAAAATGACACCAAGGCACCACGTGCAGCCACTTGCCAGCATGGAAAGCCAGCAGTCCCGGAATGCCAGTTCATCCTTTATGGGGATTCCAGTGGTTCATGGTCCTTGCAGGGGTCTGCTCCCAAGGATAAATTTAATCCAGCTCTGCCTCCGCAGTGGTCCAGCTCAAGATTATCTTGTATAAAAAGATAGAGACATTTTTCCTTTGCTTAAATTCAATCACATGCCTAATAAAGCCTTACACATATGAACCATATGTACAGAGGACCTCTATACTCACAAATTAAAGGAATTCTTTAAGAGTTTTCCTCACCAAGCACAATCATTTGGAAAAGACTTATGTACACACAACAAATCAGCTTATTATAGCTCATGTAGGCATGACATAGGGGCAAAAGCCAAGTGTTTCACAGTGAAAGCTCTTTCCCACATTCCTGCTGCTATCAGTGGTACCGAATACAGTTAAAAGCAGGCATATTAAAGATAGCGCAAACACACGTGACAGATGTAGCATATGCAAAGCCCCAAGAATAATTGCAAAACAAGTCAAACTATCCAGCACTTTCATCTTAAATTGAGCCTACAGTAAGCATATGTTCAGGGTCTGTGTTTAGTGTATGTAATCTGTGTATAAGAAAAGGGCACAGGGACATCATCACAGTAATAAACTCAATTAGCACACAGACTGCTGATTTTTTCATGCAGGCAATTTAACTGAAAAAAAACCCAAAATAGTGGCTAGACTAAAATATATGATGTGCTGTGCAGGTTTTGCATTGAATATCCTGGATTTACTTTCAGGGCATTATTTAGACAGTATTGATTGGGATTTTCAGGGGTGGCTAAATGACTTAAAAGGATAACTCCCATTGACTTGTTCCACTGTGCAATGGAATAAATCAATAAGGCTTGTTCTCCCTGAGCTATTTAGGGCAAAACCCAATAAAGGATTCAGGCATGGCAGCACCTAAATTTTGGGGCTTGGTCCTCACTCTGCAATCCAGAACTGTAAGTCTGTCACCTGCCCCCCTTCCATTGGACGTGAGAGAGTCGGCCACCTCAGAAAGGAGCTGGAAGCTAAGTAGGAAGCATGTCTGAAAACTGTGCTCTCCAAGCTGTCTAGAAGGCTGCAGGCAGGGAGCTGCTTGAGCTCAGTCCTTGTCCTTTGAAGTCTCTGTCACACCACTCTACTCACTGGCCTTCCAGATAGCTCTCTCCCTACTGAGCAGGGCACATCCAAACATCTTCTCTTCTTGGGGACAATAGGCTACAATCTTGAAGAGCCAATGAATCTTGAATTTTTTGCTTCAGCAGGAAAGAAAAGACTCTTCCACTCCTCGTGGCGTACCTAGGGCACTCTCCTAGGAGACTGGAGATGTTGATCTAGCCAGTTTCAACACAGATTTGGGTTTTTTTATTTTAGATACTCGGGGAGGGGGACAAAGTCATTAGCCTAATCTGTAAGAGGGAGTGACAGCACTTGCCGGAAGTATAATTCAACAGGGAGGCAGATTTCATCAGGTATTTTCAAAGACCCACTCGGTAGGGCAGGTCCCTTGGAGGATCTAGGCCAAGAAACATGTAGCTTCTGGCGTCCAGGTCAGTTTGGGAGGGGAAGAGGCATGAAGCAATTCTGAGAGAGAAGTTCAGCTCATGCCCAAAAGCAGGAAACAGCCTCAAACAAGGAGGCACCTTCTAAGTCTAGGTGCCACTGGGGTTAAACGGGAGCTGACTGCAGCATTTTTGGATTGAAATTTTTGTACTTGAGTCATTTGAGTTCCTTTGGGTCTGCTACAGCTAACGATGTCCTTTATTGGTGCTAATTCTTATCCACTGCTGGCAATGTGTCCTGCAGCAGAGAAGTCCACACAAAGGTATTTAACATGCGACAGAGTTACTACCCTGAGTCAGAATCTAAAGCTTCGTAAGAGGATTGTGCAGGCAGTTATATGAGACCAATACACTCTCTGTTTTGCTGACGCAAATAGATCCTGAAGTGACTCTGGTGACAGTATTCTCCAAGAAGGGAATAAAGAGAGCTTGCCAGAGCATCTGTATCTCCCTTGTGCTTTGCAGAAAAGACATATGGATCTTCATAGAAAATTATAACCTCCTTGAACAATATAATAGGTAATTATATTCCTGACTTAGAAATTCTATGGCACACTGCATATAAAAATCCTCTTTCGGTTCTGCAGTTTTCTAGAGTGCTGTGTTAAATCTCTTCTTTTCATCCCTTTTAAAAACACAGAACTTTTACATCAGAGACCTGAGTTACTCTTCTTGGTCCCATCAGACCTACGAGCACCCACCGCACCAAGTATTTTGGAGGAACTCCCTCCCCATCGCCCTCGGAGGGGCTGTCAGCACACACAGGCTCCAACAGTCTTGCCGGGAGCCCAACAGCCCCGGCCGGGAGCCGTGCAGGCGCGTTCCTGCAGCACTGAGCCCAAGCCCGTGGGCTGAAGGGGCGGTGTGTTAGCTCAGGGCACTAAGGCAGCCCCACGCTGTCCTTACCGCCGACGGCTCGGAGCGGGCTGCGCCGGGGACAGCAGGCAGAGCGCTCAGGAAATTATCTGCCCCTGCTCCTGGTTGCTGTACCCGCCATGTCGGTTCTGAAAATTGCTCGTGCCCGGGAAAATTCTGTCGGGACGTATTTGCCTTCCTCCTCCACGTCCCTTCCAAAGGATGAAAAGTAGTCATCCTTGATGCCTAGGCCTTGTATGAGGATATGTTTTTTTCAAAGCACTGTATAAATATTAACTCATTAAGAAAATACAATTAAGAGTCTAAGTACCTGAAACCTCTTTAGGGTTGCTCCATTGTAACCCCAAAATATCACATGTAATTCCAGTGATACTTGCTCAATAATTATATAAAAAAAAAAAAAGCCCCAAGGCTGAAAAGGTGCATGGTAGATTGCAGCTGCAAATTAATTAGAAGAATCAAACAAGCCAAAGGTAACTCCCACAGCAAGGGGGTTGCTTATAAAGGCAATGTTAATAGAGCATTTACCATTCCTTTTTAATAAAATATCTGTGATTGCCTGATTAGCTGATCATTGTGCTGAGCATTTTGTTCTCAATACAGCCATGCAGCCAAGGAGGAGAGGAGAGAGGCTTTTATCAGATAAGGCTTGTTTATTTAAAATGTATAATTTACTTCTTTTTTATGGAAGCATGATCCAACAAGCTGCTCGCCTCCAACTACATATACTGCTTCTCCTCTCTCCAGTCTGAGATGAGCCAGTTTTCTGGCACGCGCTTATCTTGGCAAGGTAACCATAATGATCTGGAATAAAGGTAGGAACACTGCAATGGATAGGAGAAACTAACCTTTAATGGTTAGAAGCAGTCACTGTCCATGATGGTATTACGCTCATCATATGCCATCATGCTAGAATTACGACAACATACCAGCTATGGTTCTGCCCCCACATGGTATTATTGGAGAAGTAAGCTGGTTTAGTTTGGTAGTATCTGAGGAGGCCAAAAGATGATCCACACTTTTCACTGCCGCTCACATTCTTAAGGGCGCTCCTTGTGCGGGAAAGCAGCGCTTGGGAATAAAAGGTCCTGACAATATACTGGAACGTCAATAAACTTGGAAAATTCAAAGAACACATAAAAACTAGACACCTCATCCATGTAACTGTATATTTATTTCTTTTTAAAGAACACTCCTTAAATGTATTGTAAGTCAATATACAAACTCGGTTTCACAGATTTATAATCCACTAAATAGCACAAAATATAATCCAGGTCGTTGGTTTCTTTCCTCTGCGTGCGTGCGAGTGTGCGCGCGCGCATGCGCGTGTGCACGCACGCGTGCTGCTGGTGGTAGCGGTAACCCACCACACGTCCAAACACAAGCCCGGGCTCCTCCTGACTTCCCTCTGGAGCAAACCTCACCCCGATGGAGACCCTGCTCTGGAAGACTGCGACTCTCTTGCCCGTGAACCCTGCTCCTTGAAGAGGCCGGGGTGGCGGTGCTCTCCGCCTCGCCGGCGGGGCCGCGCTCCTCCGCCTGTGGGACAAGACGGGAAGGGACGGGACGGGACAGGAGCCTCCTCTGAAGCTGACCCGGGTACCGCAGCAGGGAGTGACCAGCCGTGGTGTTCAAGCGCGAGGAAATGCCTTTTTGCCCCGCTGCGAACCCCTCTCTGAGCCCTCCGGGGCAGCTCTGCGTGACACCTACGCCCCACGGTCAGCCCTCGCAAGCAGGGGACTGCCGGGGCTCGGCGGGGTGCCGCTCGTCCAGCCAGCAGCCGGCTCCTCGCCCAGCCCCACACGGCCGTAGGGGCCTCGCCACCCTGCAGCTGGAGGCAGGGGAGCGGGTCCGGCCGCGGCCGGACTCTGCCTCCCGGCAGCCAGCGGTACCCTGGCTCCTCGCCTCTCCCGGTGACTTACACAGACGGCACCAGTGATGCACTTGCACATATTTACATGGGGTGGAATGTTTTCCCATAGCTTTTTAAAGGAGTATATAGATCAACATGTTCACATAAGACCAAATACTTTTAATATATTTATAACTGTTTTATAAAGCTTTGAAAAAACTCACAATAGCACATTGTTTTACTTTAATGCTTTACGGTACTATCAGTTTAAAATCACAATCAGCACTTAAGTTATAGTCAATCCGGCAAACAAGAGACAAAAAAAAAATTACAAGAGTTAAGAACTGACTGATACATCCTTTATCTTTTTTTTTTTAACTAATGCATAAGTGCAGAATAAGATAAGATACTCTAGTTTAAATATCTTGTTTTACAATATACATTTTGTTCTAATTACGCAACAGTAATTCCCATGCTTCACATAGAAAAGCAATCCACAACATTAAGAAAAAAATTTACAATTTATGAAACAAAGTAAATAAATATTAGTATTACAGAATCAGAGCTGTACATAAAAGCTGTTCAGTTTTAATCATATAAAAATATGTTTTAGTGCAACCTCACATATATTGATGCTGTTTTGCTTTACATCATTTAGATCCAAGTGTCCAAAAAAGGAAAGAAATTACATTTATTACAAAGCAGATACACAAATTCTAAAATATGTACAAATTACTGCTAAAAAAATGCTTATAAGAATATAAGCAAAGTAAAGAAAAGGCACAAACATCTGTACAATTTAAAAGTACCAGACCCAATAAGAATTTCAAATTTAGTTTTGGTCAGGCTCAGGATGACTTGTTATTTTATCTAATTCTTTTGATATAACAAAAGTATATATAATAGCAAACTACTGTAACTTAGAACAGGCATGCTGTAAAGTTGAATACTTCTTCTATCTCTAGAAAAAAAAAGTGGGGTAAATGTATGGGTGAAAGTCTCCATGCATCTCAGATCAATGTGGCTTGCTCTTCTCAGATGACGGATCTTTTCTTTCCTGTGTGCTTGATGGGGGGTCGCTCCTGCTGTGAAAGCCCAACTGCCGGATGTCCACAAAGCTCTTGCTGTAAAAGGTGGGATGGGCTAACGCAGTCTGTGATGTACCAAAACTGTCCTGTTCACCACCGTGCAAGTCAGGATGGGTGGCTGAGGCACAGGTCTGACCTGGCTCAGATCCACTAAAGTGTTTCAGGCTAAAATGTGCACTTTCTAAGGGTTTCTGGTGAGGCTCAGAAGGCCTCTGCAGCTGCTCCGCCCCGTGCAGAACGGCTTCTTCTGTGGCGATTCGCAGAGAGGCTATGGCTTTTGTACAAGTCTGTATGTTCTCCTCCTGCTCCCTCTCGGTAGCGACGACACTCTCCTCTGACGTGCTCTGCGTCAGCAACAGCAACGGAGAGGAGGGTGTGCTGGAGGGAGCGGTGGGGTGCAAGCTGTGCGGAGAGGTACGTTTCTCGTGCTTAGAAATACTATACGATTCTTTTGTAAGGATTTCTGCAGTTCCTCTTTGCTTCTCCTCAGAGCCTTCCCTCTGCAGGGCCAGCGTGGACGGCGAATGTAAACCTGAAAGGGCCACCGGTACTGAATGGACCATCTGGATACCCCCGATAGGCATCATGGGGATGGGTGCTCGGATCTGTTGCTGGGAGTGTAGTGGAAGATGACTGAAGACGTAGTCACTCGGACCTTCGGGGAACGGGCTAGGCCCGCGGTGCTCCATACCTCCTTTTTCTCCATATACGTTGAAGTAAGGCCCCTGAGACAAGCCCCTTCTCTGTAACCAGAAAAAAACAAAAGAAATGTCAGCGCTGCTACTAGCAAAATTCTTGTCCAGCTGCCAAACCACCTATCTGCTTTCCTGTCTAACACAACCTCCCATTCACATTCACGCAGCACCTTTCATCCAGATGGATCCCAAAGCATTTGGAAAACTCCACTAATTGCTTATCCAAACAACAGAGGAGGTTTTGCTTAGCTCAGCCCTACAGTGCTCATGCCTCCGAGGTGAAAGGCAGCAGCTAGTTAAGAGTGTTCAGCAACACAATGCAGCGATTTAGGTCAGGAAGTGAAGAGTATTATATTCAACTGAAACTGCGGAGAGAATCTGGGGTAGATTGAGTTTCATTCCCCAGGAGAGATTTGGCCAGGAGATCCATCTTACCCTCTCTTTTGGCAAACTGTGCAAACTGTGCTGGCATTGGCAGCCCACACTGGGTATCAAGACTTTGTGGCAGAGAAATACACATCCGAACACTCCCTGCTCGCCACCACTGCTTGGCAGTACAGGAAAAATCTGACTGCATGTACGTATTTTCTGCCTGCTGAAAAGATCCTGCTCTGGAGCCGCAGATAAGGCACTTGCTCCCCGTGAGCTTTACCCAATCCTTGATGAAAGAGGGTGGGTATTTCCATGGAAGTTCAAGTGCCTCTGTGCAACAAAGACCCAAACTTTCATAGTCATTAAGACAACGGAGCACCACTCTGGCCTATCTGTAGTGTAAACAATAAGTAATAACAAAAGTGCAGGCATTAGCTGTGAGTGAAAGTGATGACTCTGTCACAGGAAGACTCACCCACTCATAATGAGATTGAGAAGAATGAGGGATTTTCTAACGGCTAATGAAAACCAACCTCGCAATATTGACATTTTCAGTGCCTTCCCATTAGTTCCTGCCTTGGAAGACTGAATAGCTCCATCTCCACTCAGTATTAAATATGTCTTGGGCTTTTGGGTTTCTCTTTTTTTCATTCTTAACTTTTAAAATTTGTTTTCCATCTGATGATTAAGTATCATTTATTGCTGACCAGAGGAACAACAATGACAGAAGTGCAGGATGACATTTTCATAATTGTGCATGGGATTTGGCCCCACAACTCTTGGGGACTCCCATAGGAAATTAAAAGAACGAAACGCTCATCTCTGCTCTGCCAATTGACCAAACACCTATCAGTTGCCCCAGAGCTGTACTGTTACCACAGTCTTGGTGCGGCAGCCCAAGGACTGCGCTGCTAAATGCCAATGCACTTCACTGCTGGGAAATCCTAGCTCTCAAGGCGTTAAGCAACCTCTTGATCCCATCCCAGGGAACTGGTTTAGGGGGCAATTAAAGATACGGTTTATGTGCTACCCAGGGGCTCAGTCTCACTGTGCTCAGATGTTTTGTCCTGTTTGATATAAATCAACGTCAAGACAGGAAGGGTGACCCATAATCATCAGACTCGAACTTAAGAGATGTTATTATTCAGAGGCTAATCTATGTTGGGAATTTTCCTATTCAGAAAGTGAGACACTTGAGTCTCATAGAAGAGAAACTGTCATAAGAAAGCACAGTGACAGCATGCTATACTGCTGAATGGGGAAAAATTTACAGAATAAACTGCAGTTGCCAAGCCACAAAACATAGCTCACCTACCCTGTCAGTCCTTCCTATCGCTAACCGCACCTCTGCACAGCTGCTTGCCCCCTTTTTTTTCCATCTTTGGTCTGTCAACCCATTTCTCAGTCATACTGTCCTCTTGGCTGTTTCCTAAGCCATGACATATCACTATTGCATCTGATGTGAACTTGGGCTAAGGGAAACAGAGCAAAAGCAGCCAAAAAACAGGAGTAAAACTCATCGAAGAACAAGCCTAGTCACACACAAATCTCTAACTGAGAAAGACACTAGCTTCATGTTGTACCCTGCCACAGTTCCAAAAGGGAATAGAGCAACAGTCCTCCTTGTCAGATAGAGGTGGCTAACATGATGGAAACTGCTACGTGCTTCAAGATCAGCAGTATCATCCAATATGTGTCTCATTTGCCTAATTTTTACATAGACAGTGACAGTGTGTTCATGTCCACTGGATGCCTTCCAAGCCTGGATGAGCACATATCGGATTATCTTTCTCCAGCTCTGGCAGGTAAGTTTGGAAATGGCCAACATAAATGGTTACAGGCATTAATAACTGTTCATACCTCTTACCCTGCTTTTATTTCCTTTACCAATATCTAGCATTTTCATACCTACAAGCAGACACACATATACATATTTACGGGGAAAGACCAAGTATTAGAGGAGATGTCTTCTTTCAAGAAACATCCTGAAAATCCAAAGACTTTATTCTGGGTTAGTATTGGATCCCATCACTGAGAACAGTGCAGAAAGCCACGGTATCTTTTTGCAGTGCTGTCAGAATGGGTGGCTGCCAGTGCAGTGAGATGAGCTCCTCTCTTTGTCAGGTGATGGGAATCCAGTTCGTTTCCTATTAATTAGCATATTTTCCTCCAACTCCAGGTGACATATAATTTCCAAAGCAACAACATTCTGGAGGAGCTTTTCACCAAACACTCTGACCTGGTCATAAAGCTAGACTGCCACACCACACCCTTGAGCAAAGCCATATCCAGCTTCACAGCTCCCCCAGAATGCCTCAGGGATGAGATAGGGTTTACCCTGTATCTGGTACATCACCCAAAACAGGCTGGGGGGGGATTAAGAGGAAGATCGCTTTTCAAAGCCAAGCACCCTTCAGAGACATCCTCCTGGCGGCCTCAGACCACAGCTTGGAAAAAGATGGTGGGTGGAAAACAATCTCTTTGATTAACATATCGTAATGTACTTGAGGCTTTTTAAAGTTAAAAATGTTGAACTCTGTTGTGAAATTCAATAACAGAGCATATTACCGATGTGCTTTCTAAAAGACATGATGCTTAATAAAGTGACTATAAATCTGGGTGGACTTCAGTTTCAGGATCAGCTTGATTTGCAGTCCTACTGAGAACACACCGTAGCAGCCCACATACACCAGTGGACCTATTTACAGTTTACCTGGACTTTAGAAATTTTATGCTGGCTTTTCGTATAGGAATGCCTTTCACTCAAGATGATAAAGTATTGAGTGCTTGGGAAGGGATTTAATATCCATATGTCTGGGATGATCAAAGGACCTTTATTGACTTTCAAGTGGATATAGAGGTGCCTAACTCCCTTCAACCCTTCTGAACATATCAAGACAGGCTTCAGACTTCAAAATGAATGAGAGGTGCAACAAACCAACAACACTAGCAAAATCCACTACCTCCCAGAAGAAAAAAGAGTTGCTAGCGATAAGTTTATACCACTCACAGCAAGATATATTCACAGTCTCATTGTGCCTAGCCCTGGGACTGGAAGAAGGGGCAAAAGCTCTGGTCTGGACTAGGAAGCAGCGGGATGCACTAGGAGCGGGGACAAGCAGGAACAGAGTGAAACTCGGTGCTGGATCCCATGTTCACAATATAAGTGTTGTGGGGTTGGAGGGGAAGGTTGCTTCAGACTAACCCTATGTGGTCTCTTCTCACTCACTTGAATGCCCACTTACAGTTTAAGTGCACCTGTTGCACTCCTGCAGCACATTTTTCAGTTTAAGCTCATCTGAGAACAATCCAGGTCACTTACTCCAAGACTGCTCTGCAATGTGAGTCAAAGCACAATAAATGTGACAACAGAGACATATGCCTGATCCAAACTAAAATGCTAACAGAGATGCACTCAGGGTGAACAAAAGCAGCTTTCCTGTCTCTTCTCTTTCCCTTGGGACTAGCATAAAATGACTGGGGAGAAGACTCAGAGCCCTTCAATAATGGCACCAGCCTCCCCAGAAAGGAAAGAAACATCTGGCATTAACAGAAGAGAAGATTCCAAATGTATTTAGAAAGCAATGGAGATCTGCCTTTAAATGTAAAGACGCCAATTTAACTTGCCAAAGCCAAATGTGCACCAGCATCAACCAGAGCCTTAAGCTACTTTGGAGAGAGTATCCTGTTGCAAGAGTGTATCCTGTTATTAACTGCCAAAGAAAAAAAAGTGCATTTTTCTGTATTCTTGTACAATCTACAAAAAGAATTACTTTCCCCACGCTCTTTTCCGCTTCCTAAAGAAATAATTTCAATTGCTCTCTATGTGGTGTTTTCAATGCCAGAGCACTTTACAAGCTCTTTGCACAAGACCACCAAAGCGCGTGAACATTCAAGGGGAAGCAACATGAAGGAGAACTAGACCAGCACTGGCCGAAGAGACTAGAGCAAATACATCAATTTCAGTGGAGAAGAAAGAAAACTGGCCTCTTCTGGGAACTGCAGGTACCAGACGCACAGAACCACTCTTATTCCTGCAGTGACTGGGAACCCAATGCAGCTCTGAAAGAGGAAGCAGGATTGTAAGCTGGCATGTGCATCACTGAATGCTGTTGCTAATGATGTTCTGATTTGCTGGATTTCAGTTCTCTGGAAGTGAAAAACAGCCTTTATGCCTTTATTCCTTTTCCTTCTCTGACAGCTTTCATTATAGCAAACTCAGGTGTTGTCTTCCCACACACCGAGTATAATAACTTGTGTTTCACCTAAACTCAACTACTGTTTGGCTAAAGTATGTCTTCCAGAAAAGCATCGAGAGGTGAGGAATCCATCTTTCCTTCCTTGCAGTCGTCTGTTGAGATGGGCAATTATCCTCACTTGTCATTTCCTCATTTAAATTTGCCTGGGCTCCGCTTCCAGTGATGCTTGTATTCAGGTTCCAGTGACTGTACTGAGGTGCGGGCTTCTCTCTCAAAACACTCAACATGCCACTGAGTTACCTATGCTTTCTGTAGGACAAATGATCTTTTACATTGGGTTTTTCACTGCCACTTGCCTGATCCTACCTCAAAAATAAGGTAGGTGTTAAAAGTCCATCTGGCATGGTGGACTTTCCAAAATAAGGAGCTAAGGGTGCTAAAAGAGTCCTTACAATGTGCTAAATGCCTTGCTGGAAGGTGTGCATAACACACAAGGCAAACATTACAGCAAGAACTGTCAGATGGCCAAGGGTGACACTTACATATCCTTTTGCCAGCATCATCACACATCCAAAATCTCTACTACAGGATGCCAGTGAAGTGCCTCATGCAGGACATTAGGGACTGGGGCTCCCTGCACAATGTCAGCTGCAGCATCTCATACAATTCCTCCCATCTGATACTAAGACACAATGACTGTTAAACTGGTGGCTCTTTGTCCTCTTGCTGTGCTTCCTTACTTTGTTGGCAGAACTGCTGGCGGGATTTGTATCCTCCCTCAGCTATGCAGTGATAGCTCCTATGAGAGTGCAGCAGGGTTTCAGCGTGCCCTTCCTCAAGGACCACTTAGTCAGCCACCCCTCTCTGCTGCTCTCCCCAACAACTTACCAGGCCATGGGGCCACATCTAATATGTGGGAGAAGTACCTGGTTGCTCTCTCCTACACACGTGGTCCCTCACATTGCAGCCTTCCCTTATCCCCCTGAAAAGCTGGGAAACCACTTTTGGATCTGCTAGGCTGGCAGCATCTCGGCCCTGTTCGGTCCATCCCTGCTCCAGCCACCTTTGCCCAGCAGCACCCCTTGCTCCATTCCCAGGCGCAGGTAACACATCAGCCTGGCTCCCCAGAGAAATTCACCCCAGAGCTCTGGAAATGCTGATTTTATGAGGTTAAGGTTTAATTCTTAAGCACCACAAAGACTACACAAAGAGCCAAGAAGACTGGCAATGGGTACACCAGCGGGGAGGAGAGCCCTGCCAGGAGGAGGGCAGGGAGGCAGGAGCCCTGAGGCAGGGTGAGCCTGTCACAGCTTGCCAGGGTTGAACCCACACAAACGGGCTGACGAGGCACGCAGTGAGAGGGCAGCAGCAACATCAGATGTGGCGAGGGGAGCGTACTAAATAAATAAATAAATGCATACGTCGTGAGGCCGTTCCTTAACTCTACAGACCAAATTTATTTGTGGAGAGAGTGCTTTGGGAATGCTAGGGCCAGTCAAAAGTGCCAAGTCAGCAGTTTTGGAGAGCTGATTTACCGAATGGGAACAGCACAGACAGCAGCTGTGCAAGTTTTGCATACTTCCATTTCCACCCAGACAGTTGTGTCCCTGCCGAAACAGCCAGTTGTGATGGTGCATTCTGCAGGGCAAACAGCTGCCTGCTCCTGTCACACGATAATATCCTTTAAACTCCAGCCACAGATCCTGATTTCGGTGGGCACCCTGCTTTTCCGAGAGGTTCCATTTATTTTAGTATTTTTATTCCATTAAACAATACTGCAGTGATGGGCACTGTACTGCAGTATCAGGGCCTTAAGCCCTGATCTGGGCTCGATCCCATCAGACAGTCTGGGACGTAAAAGGTTTTACAGAAACAGCAGAAACAAGCCCCACACACCATGTAAGCTCCCGAGGCTATTTTAAAAGAATATAATATAATATAATATATAAAATAAATATAATAAAGACGGGGGCAGTTAATGTAAGCCAGCCTAATTTCATTGAACTTAATGGAGCTACTCAGGCTTATACCAAGTGAAGATTTGACCCTTAGGCTGACTCTATTGCATCTAACTGAATCAACACCCTTATTTGGTCCCTCTCTATTCCAAATGTCTTGCATTTGTTCCCGGACTTCCCACCAAGGCTCAAAGCTTACGCCTTCTTCTTCTACAAAGCTGCAACATTTTTGAAATACTATGCACAAATTAGATAAGAGCATTGGTTTTGACTACAGGAGTGAAAATATTCTTTCATACTTACTGAATGACCCACTGGAATAGATTCAGACTGTAAATATTGACCCATGGACAACGCTGGATTATGGTATAAGCCCCTCCGGGGAGACGCTGCTCTAACAGAGGCCATATATCTCCTCTCTCGCCTAGGAGACAAATCTCTTCGAACAGACGCATCTTTCCCTGGTGACATTGGTCTTCTTGGCGATAGGTGACGTCTTGGTGACACATCCCGTCTTGGTGATAACTCTCTCCTCAGCACAGCCTCCTTCCGTGGAGAAAGGTGCCTCATGGGTGAAATATCTCTTCGGGGTGACAGATGCCTTCTGGGTGACAAATCCCCTTTTGGCATTAAATACCTCTTTGGTGAGTTATCTCTATAGGGTGAAGAATCGTAGCCAGGTGACGACTGTCGACTGGAAGGTGAGAGGTCTCTCGGAGATGAACTGGGGTCTAACGAAAGCACGTAATCCTCATCCATGTAGCTAGGTATGTCCAACCTGTCTTTATCGGGCTCTGAATCGGTACTCTTACTCTGGAAAAACCTCTGATATTCTGTCATCTGTGAGTCTTCACAGGAGTCACTTGGTGTTACAAGCTGAGTAACCTGAATGCTAGGTAAGGTGACCAAGTAACTGATGAGGGAGGAGTGTCCCACGGAAAGTGAGCCCTCGGGGGAAGCCCCCTGCGACGCCCCAGCCGAGTTCACAGACAGGGAGGAGAACCGAGGGGGCTGTGGGCTGGTGCTTCTTGATCTGGTTTTTGGTGTCGAGTCTCCCTGAGTATCATCAAAATCATCGTCATCTTCATCGTCATCATCATTGTCATCGCCGTCCTCGCCATCTGACTCCTCTGCGTCAGAAAACTGGTGCTCTGCTGACAGGCCTGCCAGGTTGCTACTCTTCTCTGCCTCCTGCTGCATGTCCTCCATGTTTTCTGAAACAGCCATGGCAAGTCAAAATGGTGAGCACACACCACACCTCTTACACCTTCCGCCACGTTCGTTCCCCACCCAGCACACTCATTGCCATCGCTAGATGCTCTTCATCTGGGATGGCTGCATAAAGCCATTCTTCATTGTCTCAAACCACAATTTTTCATAATAATACCTTAAAACTCTATACTTGAAAGGAAGTATAAAAAACAAATTCACCCTACCTCACCTTGCAACTTCGCTAAATGTTGCCACCTCTCACAACTAAACTGAAAAGATTGGGAACTTTGTATGACAGATGACAACAGGTCATACTTTTATTTCTAGCTCTTCCTCATGTATGTTAATAAAAAATGTAACTCAGACAAATGGATTGGATTTATTTTTTATACCTCCTGTTTATTAAAAAGATGCCTCTTAATTAAAAAATGCCCCAAATACTCTTAATATTTTTCCCATGCCAGCCACTGTGCTGAAGTGCAATGAGTCATTTGCATACTCCAGAGGCCATTCCAACTAAATTAAATCATTCTGACATACCTGCTTCTTCAGTTTCAGCATCATCTACGGATGTCATTGATACTCCAAGTTCCAGGCATTTTTTCATGTGTGCTTTAGACTTCATATGTTTTGTCAGATTTCCTACGGATCAGAGATTAATCTAATTAACGGACAACAGCAAAGATCACTCTCCAAGTCAGGTTTTGGTGTATCTTAACTCTGTTATCCTGCAGATGGGGGGTTTTAGTTTAAAAAAACCCACAACAGACAGAGCTGACTCATCCATCCCATTGCCCTCAGAGCCTGTTTTAATGAGAGTGGGATTTTATATCTTAAAAAAAAAAAAAAAAAAAATTCAAATAAACTTAAACTCAGGGCCTGAGAGGTATATAGGCATCTCTCCAATATTCCACGTGACATTTAGGCATCCCAGCAAGCTAAATAACTCACTTCTGGATGTTATCTATCCCTGGGCTCAGTGTTCATGATATGTACAGACTGCCTGGACACCAGCCATTCAGGGCTCACATTCCTAGTTTCACGGTGGTACTTTCAAGCTAAGGGCTCTCCCATTTACCTCATATGTAGGTTCCAAATGTTCATTGTGTTCAAAGAATTTTGAAGCAAAAGTACCCCACAAAAAAGACATTTACGGAAGACTTCTCTATGCAAGTTTACCATCTAGCTGCAATCTCTGAACTGAGAGGAGCTGTACTTACAGCCTTCACCCAGGATGTGGGAAATCCAGGTTCAGTTCCCTGCTTTGGACTATGGATCTGAACCAGACACAGCAGGGATTTGAAATCAGATCTCCCATTCCCCTGAGGGAGCAATCTAACACTAGACTATTGACTTTCTGGAGTGCCTGTCTTAGTTTGTTTTTTTCACAGATAAGAAAATTGGGTTGAGACTGGCTCCAAGAGACATTTCATGGCAAAGAAACTTGAGCACAAAGCACAAGCTGGAGAAATGAGAATATCACTCTAATCCATTAGCCACTTCAGTCACATTTGCAACACCCAACAGGGAAAGCATGGCGCAAGCAACACCCAACCCACTACCAAGACACGGTGCTTCTTAGCTCAAGGAAAGCACTCTGTGAATGTACCTATGCTGCTTTTGGGACCCCAACCAGCGTCTCCAGATGGTGTGTGTGTGGCACATGCAACCTGGGGGCAGGAACACTGCACCACTCTGCTGGATAGTGGAGGTGTGCTTAGAAGCTCACCAGCCAGGGTGTTCTCCTCTGACTTTCAGTCCCAGTGAGTTCAGGTAATTCCCTTCTCAGTAAGGGCTTCTTATTGTGCCTGTGCACTGCATGAAAAGTCTAACTTAGCCACTGATGCCTCTGGATGGCTAAACGCTCAGGGTGTATACTGAAAACCTAAATACCTCTGAAGGTCTGTCCCCTGCTGTTCTCTGCAAAATAGCAACAATAGTTGTGAGGCTGACAACTGCTCATAAGCAGTAATACGCCAGTTAAACCCTTCTGTACTTCGAAGGCTAACTTAGTTTCTTCCTACTCATGCCCTTCTTGTGCAATAGTATACCATCTCCTCCCTGTTTCTTCTTCTCTGCCAGAAATGACAGCCTCAGCAAGCAATTTCACATTTCTTTCCATGCCATCTTTTCTGCCTGGAATGTACTTTCTGAACACAGCTGCAAAACCACAATCCTCCTTCAAGACCCATTCCTCCAGCAATGTCAAATGTAAACAATGATCCGAGAACAGTTCACCAGATGGTCTATTGGGACTACAAATGAGCAGCTCCTTGTCTTTGTCCCTACACCCCCATGCAAGTTCTCATCTTAAATTAGGTTGATGGGTCTACTACCATCCATCAGCTATTCCCATCTTTGGCAGAATAAGAAGTGCTGGAGTCATGGAAACTATTACAATTCTCAATCCTCAAAACAGCCATGAAGCTGCACTGGGATCTTGGGAGAAATTTCCTTCAGCTTCCTCTCTCCCCCTTCAAGTAAGTTCACTGCACTGCGACCAGAATCTGTCTCCCTTGTCTGCCAAAGGGAAGCTAAGAAACTGAAAATGTAAGGCTCATTTGGGCTGTGCTACAAAGAAATGCTACCAAAGAGAAGAATTTTTTTCTTTTAAGGAGATGCAATGCAAATCCAAATTCCAAAGAATATCATTATCTGTGGCCTCAGGGTGACAAATGGAAGCTTTTCTCTGTGCTGATAAATACATGTGAACACAAGCTATCAGATCTCTATTCATAATTAATGCCACAGTGGATTGGAGTGGCCCATCTGGGTGACATACATTATTTATAAACTTGAAACTGACCCACTGTAAAGCCCGTGAAGGCATGTTTTCCTCAGCAGCTGATGCTCTGCTTCTATATTATGTCATAACAAGTGTACTCTCCTGGTAGCATTTAAGTGTTGCTGCAATTAAAATTTTCACCATGTAACAATTTTGGTAGAAAGTATTATTTTTAAGGGCGGTTCTTATGCTACTATATTTTCTCTGCAGACAGATGGACCAGCCAAGAGCCTATAGCCCTTAATGAGACTATCCAAGGAGTCTCAGAGCCTCACAAAATCCCTGGATCAATTAAACAGGAGACAAAAACCTCTTTCATGAAGTCCTGTATACATAAACACAATAATTTTATTCTGAAGAAAATTCTTTCCTTGATTGCAAAGGGTGTTTGGATCCCAGATGGCAAAATAGCTCCAGATTTGTCTGGGAAGTGGCAAGAGTTCAGCAAAAAGGGTCAAGTACCTTTAGTTTTGAAGGCAAAATTGCACAACTTGCATACATAAGGCCGGACATCAGTATGAGTGCGGATATGTTTTTTGAGCATGCTTGGCTTCTTGCAGCGAATTCCACATTCTTCACAAATGTACTTTCCTCGGCCACGACCTCTGACATAGACATAATCCTCATTTGATTTATACCTGTTGGAAGAGAGCAAGCATTTAAATCATACAGACTCTAGGTCACATACATGCACAGACATCACCTCTACGCATCTGATCCTGATCCAGTATACATCTCATCACAAGAAATCCACAGAAGCCCATAGGAACTACTGAATTTCCAGTTTGGAACTCACAAAGTATTTGCCTTTCAAGGAATGCACTGGTCCCAAGGTGTTTAAACAATGTGAGACCAAAGGGTTGCAGTATGAGAATAGTATAAACACCTTGTCAGGAAACAGATTAGCTACCATTCCTATAGACATAGTGCAACTCCAAATACGAGCCTGCAGGTTGGATTTATTTCAGCTAACTGTAGTCTTGTACAATGGAGGCATCTACCACCACTGAAAACAGCGTCATTTTGCAGCATGGTTCATTCAACTATTTAAGTGTATTTATCCCTTGGGATCAGATAAATCATATCCTGGAAATGCCCGTTTCTCCACATTAAGCATAAAGGGAATGCAGATGACTAAGGAGGATGTACGCATTTACACTACAGACGCCTGAAGTTCCCAAAGATGGATCCCTCCCTAAGGGACACCAAGTTGAGTTCACTCAGGTACGTGCTGCTTTAGAAATAAAATGGGAAACTTCCAAGCTGCACACTTAACAGAAAGCTGTTAAAAGAATTTTTCTTAGCACAGGCATAAGCGTTCCATGCTATTTTTGCTGATTACATAGGATGTAGTTAGATAATAAATAAGATATGCAAATCTATGTAAAGCTGCACATTGCCTTTACTATCATGATAAATTGTTAATACTGAAATCTGAAAGAGCCCAGGGGATCTGCTCAGGCTGTTCTGAGGTTTGAAGAGCACTGGGCGTTCCCCAGAGGGAGAATTTAATCCCCGTTCACCCAAAGTAAAATCCAGAAATTTCTAGAACTGAGAAATAATATTTTTTCTGCCCTCTGTCCTCCCTTGCCCTTTCCCTAAGCAGCACAAAGTACTTTCAGTCGCCCTGTGGATGCGCAGCCCACAAAACATCGTTGGTACTGACAGCCCTGTAAATAAATAAGGGACTGTGTGAAAGATTCTGTTAATGTGATGATAACTCTACAAGAAGCAAGTGGCAATTTTTGGGTTACAGAGCTGAAACATTTTTAAAGTGTGCTTTTCTTAGATGAACACTTCTTCCATATGTTCAGCTATATCACTGGCAATATAAATAATGAAGCTAATATCTTAGAAATACATAAAACACTGTCCTGTTCTCACATCCATCTTTTTACCTATTAAAAACATCAGCTCCTCTTTCAAATGTGGATGCCTAAATTCAGTCTTTTTCATCTCCTTTCCAATAAAGTTGGCCCTCTCCCTTTTCCTTCATTGTCCCTGGCACCATGGGCAAAACTGGCATAGTCTAATGTCATTTAATATTTAGCCATCTCTCTAGCAGCTTTTTTTTTTATATATTTCTGGGATTCTGCTTTTCTGTCTGTCCCATTTCCCAGGTTCTCCTTCATACACACATGCCAGTGACTCCTAGTCATCTCTCTATCCACTGCTTCATCAACTACCTCCAGGCTTTCTCCCACAGACAGAAAAAAAGTCCATTATTGTTTGAAAGACTGCCATTTTATCTTCTTTTCATCTCTCCTTACAGTCTGATTTTGCTGGGATGGAGTCTACCATATCGCCCATGATTGATACTGGTAAGATAAATGCTGTGTTATAACATGTGCTTTTCTGCTGCTCCATCTCTGCTGCTCCTCTTCCTGACCTCATTCCACCAGCTTCTGTCACCTGTCAGATCCCATTGGGTACAAAGACAATTAGACAAGATCTGTCTCTTCATCATTCATATGGATGGTTCTTGGCCATAACTGACCGTGACTCTCTAAGTATGCTTTATCATAACAATGTCTGTAAGAGAAATGACACACACAAATTTGACACTCAAAGAAGGTCTGGTCCAAAAACTGAAACACCAGAAGACTGAGTCTATGGTAATTATCTTTCTAGCTCCCAGGAATATTAGATCTTACTATTAACTCGTGCCTCTCTCAAAGCTTTCAGTAATTTCCCCCCTCCCACTACATAACTTTCATATAAGGACTATGGTCACTGCTGCTCTGAGCTTGATTCGAATGGGACTCCAGAGTTAAAAAGCACTAACAAGCCTCAGAGTCCTGCAGTTTCTATCCAAAATGTCATTTTATTGGGGATTTTCAATAAGAGTATGTTACTGATTGATAGATATAAAAGAGCGACCATAAGCTAACTGGGAACTCTTGCTGTGAGCTGATAATGTCATTAAGCTAGATGTCAGATGAGCAGGCATGTTTGCCCTGTCCCTCCTTTCTTTTCACTTCATGCCATTAGTAACCAACTGTACTGCCGCAAGTACTGAACTTCAAACTGCTGCTTTTCTTTGAGGAACACTGCTTCATAACCCATCAGGGTTTTGCAGTTGCAGATGATGGAAAGCAGATTTTGTGATTCAGATCATTTCATTTGAATCAAGCCACCTGCCAGAGGTAGTAATATGGTTGTTAGCTTCTTCCTTCAAAACTCCCTCTGCTGCGATGCTTACAAACTGCTCTTGACGGGCTTTGGTGCAGCGAGGTGGTGATGTGCTGTGACATCTCCTTTTTGCCTCAACTCCATTCATTCTGCTCCTTCAGCTTCTCACTCATCCCCAGCCCTGTCTATTTGCTTTTTGCCCACCTGCCATACGAGCACTTCGGTCCCCTGGCACAAGGCAGCTGCACAACTGCACTTCCCTGCTCAGAGGACAGGCTTTCCCACAACCCAAAAACTGACAACCGCAGATCTTTCTCAACTATGGATTCTGAATTGCCTTCTTCGTACTTACAAAACAAAAGCAATCAAGAAGCCTAAGCAAATCCACTGCCCAAGACAAATGAAAAACAAAATGAAAATACATTACTGAAACAAGGTATCACCATGTACATTTGTCTGTCCAGGGGAGAAAACGTGAAATGAAGATGACAGACATTTGCTGCATCGTTCAGTGCACTACTTGCACCTGCTGAGATGATACAAAGATGAGCTTGATGAGAGTAGAGCAGACTAGAGGAGAACAGAACACCTCTACGAACAGCCAAGGGCAAGCAATCACGGAAACCCACCCATGTTAAAAACTAGCTTTCAGAAGTCTTAAAAAGAAAAACCTGAAGGATGACAAATTCAATAGTCAGGACAGAAAAAAAACCACCAGACATGGTTATAATATCTAAAGAATATTAGATCCATTTAAAAAATAGCCAAACTAATGAAAAGAATTAATCTACCCTTCCACAAATAACTCCTATAAAATGTTCGATAAAATTAGATGTACCCATTAACACTACATCATCTCATTCACTGTAGCTTTGCAGGTTATATGCTTCATTGAGGAAGCCCCAGTCTACTGCACAGATTATTTGTCGCCCCCCACTCCAGAAATTAATGTGCACATCAAGGTTTCTTACGCTTTGTTTTACTCAAAGGATATCTAAACATAGCCAAGTATTACTAGGAGACATTTCTATGCGACATGTGAATTATATGACTTTACACAAATAGTTTTGTAGACCTCATTGGTATACAGGGAAACTTAAGATGGTGCAAGTAACATACAAAGTTTCTTAAAGAAGGTATTAGATGGTAGAGGTGTTTTACAGAATGATCTGTTTGTTGCAGATCACACTGATCTGAATCCTCCTTTAAGTTGCTTTTCTTAATACACTTTTTACTCTTCTGACCTCTCATCAGGCAGCTTACATCAGTGCAGACTGTCTTCAGCTGGGTGATCCAAATTCAGAAATGATACAGTGGGAAGCAGGCAAATTTTATACTTCAAAGTGGGTGTGAGTTGAAGCAACAGCTCTTTAAATTTCTTGTAAACTTAGGCTCACCCCTGAATTTGGGTCACTCTTGTGTAGCCAGCCTAGCGGCTTGGGTACTAGGACAACATACAACTAGAGAGAACAGCCAGGATCAGGGTGTCTGGGCTAGCATACTTATAGAAGTCTCCAAAATAACAGTTTCAGTCTTTCAGGCAAGACATAGGCTATATTCCTTCAGTGTTGCAGACTACAGAGAAACGTCAATGTTCATTTCACGGAGACTATTCAAGTGGAGCCAAAACACATAATGTTAATGCAGGACAACTGAGATTTTAAAGGGTACAAATTAATGGAGAAGGAAATGGATGTACAAATTTCTTACACCTCCATCCTGACCTATTTAGTTACCCTAATAAAATAGTGCTGTGAGACCATCTGACTTCGGTAAGACTGAAAAACACATCTTTTTCAGCCACCTGACTATTCACTATTAACAACTGGCAAATTAATTGCATCGTGTCAGAATTCTGTAAAAGAAATTAAACAATATCTTCCATTTTAGAGCATACTACAGAGGCAAACAAGTGTCCATTTCATTTGCTTTTTATAACAAGCTTCAGAAGCCTCAAAACAATGTCAATGGACTTGGAGGTCTCCTATTCCCTCTCTCTGTTATTTGTTTCTGTTATCACTTGAGTGACAGATGGCCATGGTAAAATAAAACATTATTTTATCAACCACAGATCACAGAACTATGGATTAGGTTTAGATACCATAGATTTAATTGTCATCTTACATTTTACCTCCAAAATCCAACTTCAGTAAATAATAAAAAATTACAAGATTAAGAGTAAGCATGCCTAGCTAACCCGTTCAAGTGAGTGGAGGTACACAGACTCTAAAAATGGAACGATATCCTCATGGAAGCCATAAAATAAAGAGAAATGGTATAGATAATATCAAAATGTTAACCATTTATCCATTTCTTTATGACTTAAGGAATGAAAGTAACAGTTTTCTGGGAGTGCTCTCACACAGATGGAAAATATAATTGTCCTAACAGCAAAGTAGAGCCAAGAGTAAGTATACAGGTACCCTGCAGATTTTTTTAAGACTGACATATACATAAAAACAAAGAGGCTTGGGAGCTACAAGACATGGCAGGAATACAGGAGACTGTTCACATCCTAATTCATTCATATTCATTTTCAAATCTCTTTAAAATGACAGGCTGAGCTTGAAATTTCCAGTTGCATTTTCTTACCCTCCTTCAAAGATTTTAATTCGTATCGGCTCAGTTTGTTTGGATGTAATGTCTTTATCTCCATGAATGTCTCCTTTTACTCTTTCTTTTATAATATTCCCCACTACTTTCTTTTCAAGCTTGCTGCCAAACAAGAAGAATGGCTCGTGTTTCATCTGTAGAACAAAGTCAAGGAAGGGTGTTACTGCTGGAGCACACAATAAACGCACACTTCATTTCAAGTACTTTTAACATTCTAGGTCAAAGCCAAACTCTCATTTTGGTGCAACTCTATAAGACGAATTAATTTGTCCCACTTAATTTGACAGAGAATAAGACAGGGGGCAGCATGGACAAAGTTTTATGACAGTCTTGACAGAAAAGACAGCACCATATCTTTTGTCAGAAAAAAATAATGGAAAATAGAGATGGAAAAGCCTTAGAAGGTAATTTATTGCCATTACAGAATTTTCCCTGGCACCATTATCTAACACTTAGTCCATGAGGAAGAGTCAGTATGTAAAAGACATTAAATGGATCTGAAGTTCCTTTACTCAATTTTAACTTAATCTTTACTTACGAATGCACGTGGATGTTTCTGTCTGATAATGTTTCAATCAGGACATGGCAAAAAACAAAGGACAAAATAAAAGGAGATAATGTATCAGGCTCTAGCACACATGAAGGGAGGGCTTTAAAAGCCTCACTTTTACATCTGATTTTGAAAATGGGAGACAGAGACAACAGAAGTAGCAGAGCTTGCAGAAGGGTAAACTGAGGCTCAAAAGTTGTCATGGGAAGATGTCAATGTCTGATTTCCCAATAGGGAATCTTTTTTTAAAAAAAATCATTAACTTACATTTCATAGTTTACTAATATTTACTCAAATAAAGGTATATGAATTTAATTTTATTAAAACCTCTGACTTACCTGAGCAAACTGCTTCCATGCACTTGATGATGTCAGTTTACCAGCTCCAGGTCTATGCATAGCAGCCAGAGTGTAGATTTCCGTGGTGTTTTTTTGCTTGGACCTTAAAAGTGCTAAAGTGGTCTTTGTACTTAGCCCAGATGGGTTTGGGTTACATGAACTTATACACCATGAAGCATAAACAGAAGACTTGAGGGTTGGTTGCTGAATGTAATTGGGTTTCGTATAGTTTAAGAAACACCAGCTCACAGTAGTAGTAGTGCGGAGACTTGGGAACTGAAGGATCTGCTGAAAATCTGCTACGTCTGTCAGGAGAATGGTTGAGCCTGTGACTTTCCCACTGGTATTGGATGACATCTGGACTAACATCCCAAGAGGCAATTTTTGATGTTTCAGTTGGTCTTCTGGCTGAATTTCTCCTGGTGGCAATGAAGACCTCTGTGGACTCATGCTCATGTCTGAGGCTGTTTCATCCACATCCAGTTCTTCTGGTGAGTCTCTTCCTTCAGAAGGGCCACTGGACTTCTGCCCTGGTGATGTAGAATCAAAACTGGAAAGTTTCTCCCTGCTCAGTGGGAAAGCATCAGCTGTTGGTATGCTGACAGGTGGGAAATCTTGAGATGATGAGGACGACAGCGGTGAAGAGGATGACATGGATGGCAGACTTTCTTTTGGCTCGGTAGCACAGCTTTGCCTTACTAGTTGAGGCTTCTGCACTCTTGGAAAATCTTTCTTTATATCTGAGTTAGTTAACTCAACTGCACTTAGCTCCTCAACTATCTGCCCATACATTTTTTCTTCTTTGACTCGTTTCTGCTGCTTGGTCTCCATGAAGAGCTCCAAGCTGCTGGCAGGTGAAAGCATTCGTTTGCTTCCTCCCAAGGTAGAAGCCATGTCAGAACTGGAAGGCAAACACAGGGGAATTGGTGGCTCCAGTCCAAGTGGCAGTGTCTGCGGCACTTTCCACAAAGGATATTTTTCTAGCCCTCCATGCTGACCCAACATCTGAGCTATGTTAAATCCAATTCCTTGCATGGTTGCATTAGTTGCCAATGTTCTTTGAGAAACAGTCTCATCAACTTTGCAAATTACAATTGCAGGACTGTTGCTCTGTCCAAGGATCTGGGAAATGCTTGTGTACATGACACTACCGTAAGATGGCACATGGGTTTGAATCCTGACGGGAACAACTGTTCCTGGCAAAGACTGTACAGATCCATCACTTGGGGAGTCAAAATCTGTCTGAAGATGCTGCTCAGAGGAGGTATCTGTTGGTTTAATGCTATGGTCTGAATGGTACTTAGCAAGAGTATTTTTTGAATACTGCCCAGATGTTCCTGAGTAATGCTGGTATGCTTGCTCTTTAGCGTGCACATAATCTGCTGGTTTCTTTCCAATAAGCTCTGGCACATGTTCCAGGTGATAACTTGGAGGAACGTCTGTTTGGAAAGGCTGTTTGACATAAGATTTCTGCAGCTGTTGTACAAAATGATGCTGGAAGTGTAGAGGTTCTGTGCATGACTGCCACAAGACAGGCTGCTGAGATGGTGGTAAGTGAACCATGCAGACAGCTGGATAGGGGAACTGAAACATGGTGCTATGAATAGGGGGAAATGGGACTTTTTCCTGATGTGCAAATAGCTGCTGCTGCTCTGATGGATGTTTGTTAGGAATATAAGGTGCTTGTTGGATCAAGGGAGTCCTTAACATTTCCGGGCTGTCTGCAAGAAGAGCCTGTTGCTGGGCAAGGTGGGACGAGCTATTACTAAGCTGAGCACAAGAGCCAATAGCCTGTTTTCCAGAGTCATCTACCTGAATGGGCTGAAGTACAGAGGAAGGGGAGTGATGCCAGGCAAGCTGGGAGGAGCGAAGACCAGCCTGTGCATGTTCCATCTGCTCCTGCTTTATACTTTGTTCTGTGCTCTGATCAGTCTGGGAAATCTCTGGAAAACCACTGAAGGAAGCCTGGCGAACCAAGAAACATTTCTTCCTTTCTCGGGATGGAGACAGTGCCGTAGTAGGTGTCCCAGCTGAAGAGGCATGAGACAGGTTCCCATAATCAAAGGATTTACTTCGGACCTCTGGGATTTCAGCAGCATGAGGACAGGGCATCTGTTCAGATGAGCACCGTCTCATTTCCCTCTGATGGTGATGCCCAGGGACAGAAAGTGAGTAAGCACCAGCTGGAACTGTTAAAAACTCAGACTGTTTTCCAAACTCATCTTGTTTGGGAGGTGTGATGAACTTCATATTCTCTTCTCTTTCAAAGGACATTGAAAAACTAGAACTGTGGGACAAATTACTTTCTTGGCTAGGGCTGCGAGAGAGGCTTGTACCTGTGGACTCAAAGCTGGATTCTCCAGAGGAGTGCTCCATGTCAGCCAGTCGTAAACGCTTCTTTTTGGGTGGTAGCTTTTCGGCTGGAAGTTGAGAAAGGGTTTCACTTCTCTGGGGCCACTGGAATTCTTCGGTGGGTCTCTCCTGCTCTTTACTCTGCATTTCTTTATCTTTTTCAGGCTTATCTGGCTCCTCCGTGACACGAATTTCAGGTACCTGTATATTGTGCTGGCGAACCAACCTGGGCTGCATATGATACGGCTGAGGCTGTTGGGATGGAGACGGCTTACTGGTGTCAGCATTCTCCATTTGTGGAACTCGGTCTGGGCTCATTGGGGACTCACAAATCTCACTCTCGCATGTTTCAGATGGTGAATAGATCTTTTCCTGCTGGCATGCAATATGTTCTGTAGATTCAGACCTTTCAAATGAGTTTGGCCTGCTCAACGAATTTGTGTGCTGAATGACAGAGATGACATTTCCAGGGGGCTTTCTAGCCAGTGATTCTGCAGTCTTTTCTTGCTCTGCAGTTAAGGACGAGTCTTCCAGAGAAGCTGCCGGGCTTCCAGACTGCAAGTAAGGCCTGCAGATTTCAAAACGCTCTGCATGGCAATGGGCAGCATTGTCCAGGCCTTGAAGGGCAAATCCACTCCTTGGCAATTCCTGAATTTGGGATTTGGGATCAAAGTCCAAAGGCTGAATTCCACCAGTGGTGCCAGTTGTACTGCTGCAAAGCATGGGACTGTCTTCCTCATCTCCAACACTCTCCTCTTTCCTGCGTTTTCTGTTTTCAAAAGTTGTTCCAAGCATGGATGGCACTGCCTGAGATTGTCCAAGTGGATCAACAAAGTACTCTCCTCCCTTGTTCATCACACCTAAGGATGGCGAGTCCCTGTAGTTCTGCTTCTGAGCTTCAAATTCTTCCCACTTTCTGTAGTGCTTTCCACTGGCATCGTAGTCATAAAAGGTCTTGTCTCCTTTCTTCTCTTTTAAGGATGGTCCTTTGTCACCTGCTATCTGTCTGTTGGAAGCAATAATGATATTTTTCCCTGGCCTTCCATGATAGTCCGAATCCAAGTGCCCCTCCTGCACAGAGGGCAGTTCAAAGGCAGCCTGTCTTCTCAACATCCTTTGGTGGGATATTCCCACTGTCCCGGGGTAAAATACATCATCTGAGCCAGTCATCTTCTCATCAAATGAATGGCTTCCTCTCAGAGATGGGGGAATACTTAGGCTGTTTGCAGAAGAGGTTGGCATGGAGTTACTTCTAATAAGAGGAGAGGAATCTGCTGGGGGCTCTAGAAGGACTGGCACATCACCCTGCTGACTGACTTGGTACAGGTTGGATTCACTTTTGATGGATGATGTGGTGGTCTGGGATTGTCTAGACTCTGTATTGCTGCCTGGATAAACTTGTGTAGATTTAATAGTGCTCAAATTACTGGAGTCAATGAGTTCTTCTTTATTTGGAGTCAGCTGAGAAATATGTTCCTCAAGCATCTTGATATCTAATCTGTTATTTAAAAGAGTTAATGGCTCTGCTTTGCCCTTTCTACCCATTAAACTGTGTTCCTGATTTGTTGTAGCTACTGTTAGTGCTGTCCTTTGATTAATCCTGTAGAACTTCCCAAAGATGATCTCTTCATAAGACTTTGCATTAGTATTTGGTGGGCTAATTTGCTGCTCAGCACTTTCTGAGCGGGAAAAATAACCAGAGTCAGTGCTTCCTTTACTGTGTGGGCTCAGGAGGTTTAACGACTGCTCAGAATCTTGCCCTTTTTTCTCTGACAGTCTTAGTGCAAGTCGCTGTTTAACTGTATGAGAGTCATCAGACTTGGTACTTAAGGATGGGTTTTGCAACATATCAGAGCCAATATATGGTGAACTCTCACTGGGTAACTGAATTCCACTTTTAGGGATAATCAAAATGGGCACTTTCATTGGCCCCACCAAGGACTCTTCCATGGAGGAGTGAAAACTGCTCCTGCTAGCAATGTCCAGGGGGAGCTGCGGGACGGGGCTCAGTTTGTCAGACCCTTCCACTAGGAGTGGGGTCTCCTCATCAGTGTCCGTGCTCTGCTCGCCATCTGAATGTATTTCAGCTTCCACGTCGATGTAACTGGCATCTAGGTCCAATTTAGAGACTGCTGACTCTGTGAAAGGTACCAATCCTGCTTTAATTGCATGGGCATGAGACTTCCTGTGCTTGTAAAGGTTGCTCTTCGTCTTGAAGGAGAAACCACAAGGAACACAAGGGTAGGGTCGCTCCCCAGTATGCGACCTAATATGTTTTTTAAGTACGCTAGGTTTGGCACAAGCCCGATTACAGTAAGGACAAATGTACTTGCCAGGCTTTTTGGGTTTGTGCTCCTTTTTGTGAGCATCTTCTGATTGTTCTAAAGATTTCTGTGAATATTGGCTGTATGCAGGGTTCAAACTTGAAATCTTCTTCCTGGAGAAACCTCCGCTATGGCTATGCATATGAAAAGGAAACAAGTCCTCTGAGGCAACTGATTGCAAGTGGCTAGGAAACTGCCATGGAGGGCCTTCCAAGCTCTGATGTGGCTTTATGTTGTGCAAGAAGCCTTGTGGCAATGAATGCTGTGGGAAAGAAAGTGAATGTTGACATGAGTAAGGACTTGGACGATGCTGTGGATATTGCTTCTCCGTGACTTGCTGTGCAGCTTCATTTGATGATACCAGTTTCCCAGAACTAAAAAGTTGTGCTGATGCTGTGTTTCCTATTTGCTCGTGATCTATTTGTGGTTGCCTCTGTACTTCTTGATTGCCAAAAGTGCTCATCTTAATAACAGCTGAATGTTCTTGCCTCCATCTACTTGGTACTTTAGCAGTTTCTCCAGACCTTGAGGTAGCTTTTTGCCCTATAGCTGTGTCCCCAGAGTCCATTTTGTTACACAAGGTCTTAAGTGCTAGTTCACTTGAAAGCTGTGCAGACACATGGAGTGTGTCCAAAGCTGTGCTTTTTAAAGTTTTGTTGCTCCCATTTTTCCAGGGCTGTTGCAAGTTCACAGACTTTTCTTTCTCTTTGGAACTTTCCACGCAGTAGTCTATAGGCATTAGATTTGTGTCTGTACACTAATGTGAGTATTATACAGTTCTGTTCATGGCAGGAACTTTCCTAAACAGTTTATTATACATTTGCAAAGACTCGTTATAGCATTTGGACATTTTCCATTGTTATTAAATACTGAGATGCAGAATGACCCAGAGATACTTGTGATCTACTAGAGCAAAGTTCTCTTCATCTCTTCCATGGTGACACAGCTATCTGTATGGAAAAATCAAAAAGAAAGAAACCCCACACACCAATTAATACACCCATGCTAAATTACATTGATGCAGTCAGTTGCACTTTTATTGAGCCTTACATGAAAAGTATTGAGGGACTTAAGGAAAGGTAACTACATTTCACAAAACTCCCTTTTGTGAGCAGACACAGTAAAGACTGGCTCCAGAGACTGCACACAAGCATAATCACTACTCAATAAAAACCCTAGGAATAGGAAACAGAGATCCATACTTTCCAAATTAAACAGTAGCTTTAGAAGGCTTTCTGGGGACAGTTTAAAGGCTTGATTCTCAGAAAGTCCACCACCTACTTTCAAAGCTTTTTCAGCAAATCACTGCTGAAAATAGAGTCCTAACACTGTGGGCAGTGTTATCCAGTATTACTCACCTACAGTTCAGACATGCACTTTAGTCACCTGGCCTTCCTCTGAAGTCAGAGGAGGGTGATCAGTACTTCCAGAGGAGAAAGCTTTCCATATCGTGATGGGTGCTTCAGACATAGGGCATGTCTATGCACTTGGCCGTCCGCTATGGAGGATGCTTGTTTCTCACTATCAGCTAGGCAGAAATCCTAGATGACTGCCTTGGAGTATATATCAAATTTTAGGATGGCTAAAGTGAGGTACTTCTTACCTTAGATCATCTAACTGGTTTTACAAGAAGGTGTTAATCACCCTTTTAAACTACTTTTCAACAATCAAAAAAGAGACATAAAATAAGCATTCCAAACACAGCACTATCGGTACCTTTCCACATCTCCATCTTCCAATCATTATATTAAATTTTAGTAAGAATGTCTTTCTAGAGGTAAAACATGTACTAGAGAAATGAGCTACAACTGTGTTTATGTGACTTTAGCATTTTAGATTTCAATGTTGAAACATTTCTACACATGCATGCTACACATGCACTTTTTATGCTTAAATGCAATAGGTTTCCACAGTTTTATTATAAAGAAGAAAAGTTCAGAGGTATGATTTTCATAGACAAGTACACCATTTGAATTTGAAGAACAATGTAGGCTTCCTGCTTCCGTATTATCCAAACACAGGACATTTTCTGGATGAAACAGTGAGAATTATAAAGAAAGACAATCGTGATTTTACAATAGCATGGCAAAGGGGAAAAAACCCCAGTATTAGAGATACTGGAATATTTTTCATTCCTACAGTGGAAAAACTGAATTTGGCTTGAAGAAACATTAGCAAAGTGCAGGAAAAAACACTGGTAAGGGGAGTACATGGGGGTTTTTTCAGTATAAAACAATTACCTGCATCTTCTAGGCATCTAATAGGCATGACTAGCTTCAAATTTCCTGTAGAAAAAAAAAATACAGTCATAAGAAATTCTTGATATTAGGTATTGATGCTGAAGAAAGTTTTCTATTCTTTACAGTAGAGGCCTGAAAATTTCATTTATCCATCCACTGGAAAAAATTCATGTTATGTCTTAGAGGTCCGAGCAACCACATTTTGAAGAATATGAGTGTGAGTCTTTTTAAAGTATTTAGGTTTCTACTGTGTAGATGAATAAGTGCAAGTCTAAACTAATGCAGTCCCACCTTCCTGAATTGGTAAAAAGAAAGAGAGCTGCCAATGGCCCTCTTCATTGCTACACCTTTGTTAAGCCTGGATTATCCCTGAATCCCATTGGCAAATCCCCTTTCAATGCCTCTCTCCAGCTAATACTTTTAGACTCCAGGCCTCTCATTAAATGTTTCAGGGACCAGAACAAAATCCTGGTCAGGGTGTCACCACTCAGGTACAAGAAAATGTAGTGAAACACAAGTAGGTTTACAAATTGGTTAACACCAGTGGGATACTGCTCAAGAATGTATGGCTTCCTTCGCAAAGTGGAAACCTACAGACAAAATACATGGTTAAAAAGACTTCTGTGAATGCCATGATTTGCCACCTGTCTGAATATGACCAGTCTGCACGCTACTCTCTGTATTGCCGAAAAGACCAGCACAGAGAACAGGGAGCCTGAACATCATCTCGCTGCCATAAAAGCATTTCTCCTGTGAAAGGAGGACTCTCCCTTCCAGTTTTCAACAAATCTTATCTGGAAAACAGATTTTGGCTTTTGTTTCATTAAAAAGGATGTTTGTTCAATTGAGATAACAAAAGCAACAATTATGGCTTTTCTTTATGGCTTTTGTTTGGGACAAAATTCAGAGCATCTCTAAAGAAGACATCTTTAGAAATAGCTGGAGTATTAGCTTCAGACTATGGGATATAGGCTGCTATAATGATCCTCAATTCGAAACAGTCAGAAAAACAGCTAGAGCACTCATGCCTTCTGCATTGAATAAAACCAACAGATGATAAAATAGTAAGTCTATAAAAGAAAAAAATCATCAAAACTTGAAAAATAATTTTTAATTCTTTGTAATTAATAACACTTTGAAAGAACAAACGGACATTAGTAAAGCCCCATGACTTGACATAAGTAGACTCACTACTGTGCCACCTGTTACTAATTATTCATTTAACAGTAGAAATAACATATCAGTAGTTAGGACAGCAATAGATAATGGACTGTTGGTTTAGTCAAATATGGATAACATATTTTTAAATTGTAACTATAGAGAAATCCCCTATAGGACAAAATAATAGCAAACTATCAAATACAAACTGGAATATTTTAGGTCATAATGTCATTCAGCTTTGATGTACTAATGTCTTTTTAAATAACCCTCTTGTCTGATTCTCTAAAAGAAAAAAGAAAAAAAAGTAATCCAAGTAAAACTATTTAATTTTCCTAATCCGCTTCCTTAAATAAAAAGCATCACTACAAATGGAAAAAGAAATCATCTTGAGGGATGTACACTATATCAGAAGTGGTTACCACAGAGCAGCTCTGCAGCGTCTTATGAGGGAATGGCAGGTAAGTGGCAAACCATTTTCGGCAGGTGAGCAAAACTGAACTGCAGGTCAATAACGATGCCAACATATGAGCAGGGATGTAAAGGAAAATGTGTGGCTTGAGAAGCAAAAACAGGGACAAGAGGGAATGTTCCTCACTGAGAGAGATAAAAGTTATTAGCCATCTTCAAAGAAAAATACTTTTCTCCTCATTAGGCAATTTTGCAAATGGTGAAGAAGAAATTTCTAGAAGATGGGAGTACCCCTTCTGTTCCATACTCCCTCTACCGAGAGCACCTTTAGAGAAGAAATCTGCCAGTCATGGAAATGTGACAGCTATGGTTTTATTTGAGCAAAAGATGATGCTAATATACTTCCAACAATTTTATGTTCTGGACTGAGACCTCCTTTACAGAGTTCAAGCCATTCTGCGGTCCTGCTATTTTCAGAATGTTCTACATAATTTTTCAACCTACACTATGAAACAGGTATAGACTAATTACAGGGATTACTGATGGCTTAAGTTTGGTCAGAGTCATTCTCCTGGGGAAAATAAATCCCTTTCCAGAACCAACATAATCATTTCTGGTTTGGTTTGAGCTGCCATCCATCCTGTGTCAAAGATGGCTTTAATATTATTTCTTTCAGTTTCTTTTTCCCCCTCCCTAATGGGAGACTGGCCTAACTGGAGAAATCTAAGACACTGCAAAGCTAGTTTGCATACTGTCTGGTTTTTTCCAGTCAAACCTCTATCTCATCTGCCTGCATCCACAGCCTAGCTTAAGCTGACAACAGATCTCCATTTTTCAACTGATTAATGTTTCTCCTTTAGAAAACACTGTAAATACACTTTTCAATATTGCTCTTCATCAAACATATACTATTCAATAGACAGAAACTCCCTCTATTTCAATACTACATATTTCAAACTAAGGAACTAAGGATGATAAAAATGCACATTTTCTTTAATACCTTTGGCATGGTTCAGCTCCGCTGGAGTGACTAAGAGGAGCCCACCTACACGGATCAGAAGCCGTACGGGAGTTGCGCTGAGCACATCGTTTGACAGGAGCTGCAAAGTCTTGCCTGGCTGGGGGCCAAGCCAGGTTTCCCGGTAGGAATGTGGCCTGGGAGCCAGCTCCCCCAGCCACACTAACTGCACTATCTGCCTGCCTCAAACCAGGACATTTTACTTCTGTGAAAACTTTGAACATGAGAAGATTACTGGGAAACCAGGAGCTGTATTTATGTCAGATGCACCTACTAAATCAAGACTTTTAAAACTTTCTAGAAAGGAGCATTATCCTGTCGCTCCTTTTCCTACGATGCCTTTGTGAGCTGCATGCAGAGGACATATATCTGGTTGACTGCAGAGCTCCAAGATTATTCCCTCCTTTCTTTTTTTTTCTTCTCTTTTTTTCAGATCATTAAAATGGTTACACTCAACAGCTTTAAAATAAAATTTGGCAAAATACAACTTTTACTACTTCTCAATTTGTAGCTCATATTACAGCTCTTGCAAGTGAACAAATTGGAAGCTTATGTATTCCAGGCTAAATCCTGAGTGCACCATACAGAATAAATATTGACTCTAGCGTAAGGACTAAGGGTCAGATCCAGCCCTGTTTTAAATCTTTTCTGTCCAGCTCTGCCAGCACAAAGCTGGCCTAAAACCACAGTAACTGGCCCCTGAAGAATTCATATTCTATAGGGCAAGCTTTAGCACAGACAAGCTGCAGTGGGTCCTATGAAATCCTTACACTCACGCACAGACCTCTGCCAAGACCCTTATTAGGCAAGTCTAGTTTATGTCTGGGATAAGCCCAGCAGCCAAGCAGCCTTACAAGAAAGAGAGGCCACCTCTGAGTGATTCCCCACCTGCAATTGAGAAGAAAATTGCCTTGGCCTTTCGGGAAGACAGACAGCACACCTTTGGCTCGCTGTCCTACCCCACGTTTCCCTCTGCCCCACTAATGATATTCCCCAAAGAGCTGTTTGGTGTTGACATCCCAGTGAAAAGGAAAAAGTCTGGGAACCCTGATAAAACATGGATTTACAGCTTCTTCTACCTAGGCAAAGTCATAGGTGGGCTAAGTCTGAAGAAGAGCTCTCGACCAGCATTCAGTGTGCATCTCTGAACTGAAGGATTTAAATGGCATGAAGATAGATAAACATTTGTTCATCCTTCTTTGCAAGGTTCTGTATTCATTCATGGGCTGAGGATGTTACGTAGCAACATAACAGAAGGAATGCAGTCCTTGGGGTATATACTTTTGGCATTCTACACAAATGAAAAAAAGACGACCAACAGCAAGCTGTTTATACTAGTTGACACCTCACTTGCGGTCTTTGAACTGTACTTACTAACAAGATAAGGAAGAAGAAACACTTCTTAAATTTCCCAGTTTTGTAAAAAGGCTTCCCATTCTTGACCAGAGAGATTCTTTTTGCATTTCCAACAGCCCCTGGTTAGGGGTCCCATCTGACTGTGGTTTTGTAGCTGGCCTTCTACCTGTCTATTTGAACACCTCCAGGAATGACTGTAAATTCCTATGACAACCACTGGCACTTGGCAAAGCATTGAATTACTGGGGAATGCAAGGATGCCTGTGCTTTTGCTGCAGTTTGGCAGGAGTTATAATACGTCCTTTTACACATGCAACTCCAAGGCGGCAGCCCTTTTGAAACAGGTTGGGTGTATTTATTTTAATCTACCACTTTCTATATTGTAATTGCTGTTGTTACTTCTTCACATTTGAAGACACTACTCTAATTTATTCATTTAATTCCACCCCAGATGTTCTGCCTGCCCTCCAGATTCCCATGCTTTATTGAACGTATTGCCATTCTCCAGCACCAGCCAGAGAATCACAGTATTGAAAATACCCTGAAACATTTAGAATAACACATGTATTTTAAATTTGGGCAGCTGAACTAATCATTACAATGTATTTTTTTAAATGTCATTTAAAAGTACAAAACCAAATACTGCTCAGCAAGTACACATAGTACGCTGTGAATTTACTATTAAATGATCAAACAAACTGTACTAAGCTTACGTGAGGAGAAGCTACAGGACAGGATCTGTTCTCCATTGCTGTGTTGGGTAAATACTTGTGTTCACATGGATTCCCCAAGAAGCCAGGAACTGAGGGGACTGACTGAGAGCATCCTGTTACAGATGCATCAAGGGTAGACTGCAAGCTTCTTGTGACCAAACACCAACTTCAGGCTTTTACGTTCAGGTTTTTATGAATGCACATTTGCATCCCTGGTAGTTGCTGGTTTCAAGGGACAGAATCTGTACGTGTAAAACTAGAAGCAGTATAAAACCTGGCATCCTGATTTGTGTAATTATTATTTCAGTGCTTGCACTAAATCTGGCTCATATTTTGAGAACTATTCTAGAATCTCAGCCATTGAGAGATGGCATATAACAGCACATTTTAGTTAACTGTAGTAGTATTGATTATTTCATTCATTTTAAGGCTTTACCAAACTTAGCTTAATCTTGTTAAATTCAGATAATTCAAAACATTATCTGAGAGCATTACCTGAGTATGTTGGAGAAAATAACTGAAACCTGTTTGCTTAAAAGCACACTGAAGTCAACTAAAGAAAACAAATAAATAATCAAATCTGTTGTACTCTTAACATCCGTTAACCTTAGCTGTAGGAACTTACACCTCTCTCAGACATTTCATATACATGTTAATGGGTACATGCCATGAAGAAGAACAAGACTCTGCTTCCCTCCTCTGAATGTGATCCTACTGAATCAGAGGTCAGGCCCGCTCTATCCCCTCTGTGGTGACCTTACAGAAAAATCAGGTATGAGACAAGAGTCTCTCATTTGACTTCAAGGAGCTTTGACAAGATAAGAGGTTTGACTCAGAACAACTAAAAGGAGACAAATTATTCCAACAGCAAGTACAAGTAAGAGCCAAATTCTGCTCTACATTATCTTGGTATGAATCTGAAGCAATGAGTTGCAAATCCAAGGACATAATTCCAGATTTATTCCTCATGAAAACAAGCAGAATCAGACATCACTTAGGTTTAGGCTCTTACATCCTACATACTAAGTATTTGAGGTTATTTGTTACTAGGTGAAAATAAACTAATCCAACACCTCTAACATGTCTACAGAGAAATTCATAACATATATTGCAATAAATGTTCAATTACACAGTAGTAAGAAAACATGAGTGATTTTCTTTAAGAGATGCTGGCTTGTATCATAAATGCTTAGAGCACAGCTGCAGCAAAACACTCAGTTTTTGCTATGTTAAGTATCTCAAATATAATTTTAAACTGCCACTCTCTATAGAAAAAAGAGCACCCCCAAAAAAACTTAATTTCAAGTTGAGTGTACTTTAAGAAGCCACAGAAGAAGCCTACAGCAGAAATGCCTTAACACTGACCTTTTCACTATAACGACAAGGATTGCTCACTCAAAGTACATCACTATTTCCTGTTTCAGCATCATACACAATGTACACATTACTACCGGATGGAAAAAATGTATAAAAAAAGCTTTCACGTTGCCAAAGTCCGACTGAACAGAGACTTATTTCCACAGGATGACTATTAAAAAAAAAAAAAACAAAAACAAAAAAAAAAGAGAGCGAGAGAAAAGGCTACACAGGAGCCAAATTCTTCTTAAACACTTCCTTTATAGGCAGAAATTTGCAAACAAATCACAGTTCTCCTTGAATGGAACAAAAACCTGCTGTCAAAGAGATGCCAAAACAGCCAACAGGACAAACAATCTTGTCAGTCAATTAGCAGCTAATTGATCTCTCTGATCCCACTGCTTTTAACAGAGCAGGTAAATATTTTGTTTCTGGTTGCCTAACCTTGCTGTGCACAGAAGAGTCTGTCAGAAGTGCTTAAGCATGTCAGATAATACAAAATCTACCTGTTCTGGCTGACCATCTTCCAGTGCAGATACACTGAATCTATCTCTATACAAAAGCAAAGGATTGGGATTATTCAGATATGAAACTAAACAAGAGAATTATATAAACTGCTAATCTTCTCACACTGCTACTTATTTCCTTGGGGAACAAGTTAAAAATGAAAATGGATGAGTAGAGTACCAATCATTTCCCATGTGGACCTTAAAATGTGATGGCAGAGCAATGGCAGATCTGACAGACAGCACTTCCAGTGTTATTAAAATTTCAGAAGGCAACAGAAGTATCACAGTCATTTTGCCCCCCCCGCCCCCCCGCCCTTTTCTTTTGAATTATAGTATGCAGTTGTTACTGATTTGTCATTGATTTGTTATTAGTTAGAATTAATCATATTTAACTTTAATATTTTAGCAAAATTATATGTATGTTGTATTTTATATATTTAACCAACAACCAGTGTTGTTGTGAAATCCCCTGTATAGCCCTGTACCAAGGCCAGAGAAATTGGCTAAGATCATCTAGTAGGAACATTTAGAACTTAGATAACAAGATAAAAGAAATTAAAATCTGATTATAAAAGAGTTTGGTTTGACTAAAAAGTAGAAGATTGTGAAGCATAAGTATGGGAGTGTTGAGTTTGAAGTGTAGCCTTAGAAACTTAGGAGCTTAGAAACTGTATAATGTGTAACCATAAGAATTTAAGTATTGTTCAAAATCATTTAACCACAGAAGTTTTGACAAAGATTGGTAGTCTTGTAGTGTTTGTTTTAAAGGCTAAGGAAACCGTTATGGACACCAGTTTGCTGCTTGGAAACACCTGAGAGGTCAAGAAGCGGACGAGTGAGGAAGACTACGAAAGACCACCAGAGGACTCTAGAAGACCACCAGAGACCTTTAGTGCGCCTGCATGATGGACATTAACATATGCAAATGATTTCCTGGAAATCTGATGAATATGCAAATGACATCTTTGTAATCTTATGAATATGCATAAGTGAGTTCAATATAAGGTGTATTGTTTTGGTTACAGGTGTGCGTGGTTGGTGAGAGGACTCGCCCACGCACCCGGCCGTCAATAAAGAAGTGTCTGCTTATCTACACTAAATTGGTGTTGATAAGTTTTTATTCCGAGATTTCGGTAACACAGTGACTTAAAAGAGTGAGAGCAGCTCCCATGCAGAGAACAGTCAGAAACAGATGCCCACCACTAGGGTCCTCTGTAAACACTATTTTGATGGCTGAAGTTAGGTTTATATGATGCCTAATCCCATTGGTCCTAACCTGCACAAGAATGAGTTTCTCTCGAAGGTGAGTTAAGTAGTAAGTAAACAGTATTTACTAAATGCACATTAACAATGTATAGTAGTATCCAAAGCGGTGCTGAGATACAAATGAGCTCGTAATTCTTGGGCTGCTCTCTTCATCAGCAGAAACTCAACTCTATCTCACTTTCTTCTGAGCCACAGAAATTGAACACAAGGATACTGTGCCAAACCATAGAAGTGTGAAATAGTTTCTGATCACTATTTGTAGAATTACTTTTTTTTCCACACCTGCATTGTAGAAAAGAAATGGAGCTTTGGCCCTGCTTTTGGCCCCAAACTATTATCATGTAAATGAACAGGCATTATGTACCCCCCAAAAGACTAAATACCTAAAATCTGTGAAAAGCACAGGCTCAGACACTAACCAATGATGCTATATGATGCCATTGGGACTGCAATGAAAGTTTTGCATTTGCAAGAACTGGTGAAAATTACTGAGATTAAAGAATTTTTTCTCAACTCAACACAAAGAAACGTGTTAATCAGAAAGGGAAATTTCACACCTTATAAAGGACAGATTAACTAAGCTATGAATTTAGCAGCACTTGTGAAAGATGAAGTGTATGCAAAGAGCAAGATTCCTGTGTGGACGCGGTTTATAGTCATTTCTAGATTTATAAAATATCATCTACAGTAAGAAGGGTAAGAAGAGTGTCACTGATGAGTTCAAACTGCTAAAGTTGTCAAATGTAACAATTTTCCTAACTGAAATGACACGCAAAGGCTGAAATGCCTCTTGGTTTTCACACAAGAACTGCAACCTTGGGCAGCCGCTGGGAAGAACAGACCTGTGCTGGTAAAGTCCCTGCTAAGACACCATACAGCTTCTCCCCAAGTTTTCCCAGGAACAAAAAAATATCAAAATTTGTGTAAATATTGCATCATTTTTAGGTACAAAGTAACTATTATTCTGTTGCCAAATGGAAATATTAGGCAAATATCAGGCCTTTGCCTAGCTTTTTCATCTTAGAGGGAAAATATCGCTGAATTTTCTGGGAAGTGAGACTTTTTAAGTTTAAAAGTTATGCAATCCTAATTATACAACAACGGCAGATTTTGCGAACAGCTATGCCTCCTTTCACACCGTGTCAGAAGAAGCCACTTGCCTTTCACATGAAAATACCAGTCTCTTTCAAACACTTTTCTTGAATGAGCAAATGCACTGCCTCTGACAGATGCCCTCACCCCAGGAAGAATTACATAGGAAGACATTTATAGTATCTGAGCTTACGTTTGTTTTTCACTCAGACCAATTATTATACAAGCTTATTTTAAAACCTGTCATTGTTTACTAAGCCCTGTGGTCACCACATGTCAAAACAAAACCAGATGCATGCTAAACATCAGTAGCATGTTCTTACCATTTTTTTTCCATTTTTTGCACCCAAAGTGGAATGGGCTTTCACAGCAGTTTTATTTCAATCCATTCCGAATACTTTGTTAAAGTTCAGCTGAGATCAGCTATTAAGCTGCAAATCCTATATATTGCACAGATGTCAGAACAGTCACTATTCTGCAGCCAAAATGTTTTGTTTTGACTAGTGATTCAATACAGGCATTTCGCTGTAGCAAATCTAGTCACTTAGCATTGCCTAAAGATTCTGACCACTACAGCTGTAATACAGGATACTTTAATTAGACTGCACATTTAAGGATGCTGCTTTCTTTACAACCCTCAGGATGCCTAGCAGGGGAAAAAAAGAAATAAAAAGCTCTTGAAAATTACTCTGGCCATATTTTACAGTACTTCCTTCTTTTTATTGCATGAAGTATTGAAAGTCAGTATGTACAATATCCAATTGCATCAGAACACCTCTTAAAACATTCAGTAAAATATGCATATGCTTTCTGCTGCATTTTGTAGGTATACATGAAATTTCACTCTTTGCAGTTAGGTTTATTTCTGCAAAATACAAATCAACTGTGTTTATTAACATGAGCATCACTCTTCTGAGTAAACACCTCTGAAAAGATGAAGGTCGACCAAAATGCCTGAAGCCACATGTAAAACCTCTGTTATTCCACAGGGCTGTGTTGACATTTGAGGGGCAGGCCAAGCTGACAGCTCAGTTACAGATTCTCAACAAGCGCAACACAATAAAACCCAAAACATTTCTTGGGAAAGACAGTGCTCAGGTTTCCTGATGACTTTATATCAGACAAGGTTAGACCAGGGTGCGGTATTACAGGGCATTCCTAGCACAAACAGCACCTTAAACTTTCATATATGTATGCCACATCACACCAACTTTTGAAACTACTCCAAGGAAACCTGCAATATGAAACCATTATCCTGTACTTAATAAGTGGCACAACTGGATGCCAAATCACTCCTACCCAGGAAAAGTTGAAGTAAGGACAGCAAAAATCTTCATTGCGAGAGCTCGGCAGGCTCTAAGAGGACATTTTCAGGGCTGATGGCCTACTGAAAGGGAAAACAACTGCTGCTCAGCTCTAGAAAACTCCAGACAACTTTGTACAGGGTTCTCCTCCTGCATCATGCTTGGCACGTTCCCCCAAATTTAGTTTTCTTTCCATTGTCAGAAGTAGAAGTGAAATCAGCTAACAATCTAGCCCAAAAGTCTCTTGTGTGCTTGTGATACACTGAGGACACTTGTACACTACGAACAAAAGAAAGCATCAGCAACATACAATCATAGAACAGTTTGGGTTGGAAGGGACCTTTAAAGATTGTTTAGTTCAACTCCCAAACATCCCCTAGTCCAGCCCTCAACATCCCCTTTACAGACATGGAAACGAACCCACAGAGTATGGACAAGCATATAGGGCTTCCTGTTTGCTAAGCTACACTTAAACTAATTAATTACTAAATGTTCCTTGGGCAAGCTCCTAACAATCTGAAAAACTGCATTGCAAACCAAAAGCACGTAGGCTATCTTCCTTAAGACTAAAGTGCAATGTTTTAGCATTCAGACCACCTAAGACAATTAATCAACTTGCTTATTCAATTGAACTCTTCCCCCTACTTCTCTCTTCCTAGCCCCCTAGCAGGATTTGAGGACACCCTGTTCGCCTGGAGATGGTGAATCACTACAAGCCAGCAGGCCCACTCGGTTCCTCAAAAGACACAAAAGGTGTAAAAATAGCTCGTACTAATGAAGCAAGTACAGCGTCAGCAGCCAGATGAGCGTGGGTGATCAGATAAGGGTCTGTTGTTGCAAAGGGCAAATTATTAAGAGAATGCTTCTCCCTCTCTCTCTTTTTATTAAGCTTTGTTCTTTCTTTGCTGAAACCAGCCCTCTGCAATGCCTGATAAATGACACCTGACAAGATTGACTCCTCCTGTAATTGCAAGTTTCATACTGGTGCAGGAAGTGGTGCCTCACTACGAGCTGAAGATACAGTGGAGGTGTCACTAAAAAAATATAAATAAAGAAAGGCAAAAATAAAGCCTAAAAATAGCCAGGACTACCCACTGAGTATGACTGTGTGGGTATATTTAGCTGGTCTCACACCAACTTTTCTTGTTAAAAACACAATCTTACCTTTATGCAAAACAGCTTCCTGTTTCTAACATAACTTGAGAACCTTGAGAACACGAGGGGGAAAATTCAGATTTTAAAATTGTCCCTTTTTCACTGAGATTACGAAAAGATTAAAGGTGAAAAGACCAGGTAGATCTTCCATGTGGGTTTTGCATCCTGACATCCCATAACGAATAGATGAGAGTTTGCTGCTAAGACATCCTAATACAGCCCATTGGACTAGGAAATAGATTTAGAGGCAAAACCAAAGCTGTACCGGCAAACTTCTCTGGGGACTAGAAATGAGACTCTGGGAACTGAAGGAAGGGGGACGTGTCCCATGCCAGCTGCACTGCCTGAGCCAGCACTGCCCTCCAGAGACGGCTGTGCCCCACCAGCAGCAGACACATGGGCCTAAAGGCTGGTGAGATGCAGTTGCACTTTTACAGCCCTGCTCTGCAGGTCTCGTCTACTCTGAGGCCAGTTTACATCAATTTACCAGGTCAAAGGAGCTTTTAGGAAGGGTGTGAATATAACTTACTCCCATTTAAGGCACTCCTGTGCTGCCTAATAAAGTGGCACAAGTATAAATGACCATCTGGCCAAGTGATAGAGTTTAGTATCTTATGAGCAATATCGAGAAGCACTTCCAACCGCACATTTGAATTTCTGATTCCCAAATACCTGCACTTACAGGAATTAATGAATGCGCCTTTAAAGTGCTGGCGCTGTACCCGTGTATGTCAGCTGGCGTGCACACCGCAGTGAGCGCAGACCAGCGCTCAGAGACCACATGCTGCCTCTCACTCAGCAGCAGCCGAGGGGGTACCATGGAACAGGAGGGCTCACGCCAAGTCCCGGCCCACCTCCGCACTGCCGGCGCTTGCTAGCCTTGCTCACAGTGCCACGCCGACCTCGCTTTGAGCCCACTGCTCACCCCACCTCACTGCGTCCGGAGCCCTGAAACTTTCATGGGTTTAATTGCAACGGGATGAGCCACAACTGTGTTCAGCGCAGATGGTCAGAGATGCTCAGCAACCTCTCTTTCCAGGGCAACTTTGTGCTTCTGCACGGCATCAGTTTTGTTCCCCCTAGCCCAAACGGAAGGGAAGCCAGGTCCCAAGGACTCTCTTAAGAATGTCTTCAACTGTTTGAAGTACATTACTGCAATATTACTGCTGGAGGAAATACACATGCCAACCTTCTAGTGCTCCGCATGAGCCGCGCAAGGAAATGGTCTTTTCTACAGTTATGGTTTTTCTATTTAATATCGTGACTCCTTTGGTTTACATGAGGGGTTTGTTTCATTATTATGCAGCCTTCCTGTGTGGCTCCAAATACCACACATCAGTCGTTCTGGGGCCCGGGTTAAACAAAAATGCACAGGTTTATACCAGACCTTTTCTCTCATTTGCAACAGGAAAAAAAGCCCACTGTAAGACATTGCCAACTTCACATGCAAGATTCAATAAAAATGATTATTCTGACATCACGATTTTTATTTTCTTCTGATTTTAAAATTTAAAAAAAAGTAATTGAAGTTAATAAGATTATATTTTTAAAATTAAATCCAGTGGGAAATTGAGAGCATGCTCTTTTCTTGATATGCTGTGATTAATTCCCATTGATGTAACCATTCTTTGTTCAGCATCATAGTTTTGTCTTTTCATCCTACGCCTTAGCAGTAAATTTAATAGTCACTGATTTTTTTACTAGAATGGATAAACATAGCGATGCAAGAGAAATCAGCTGATGGTATGATTCTTCAGACAATTTAATTTTCATCTGAAATGAAGAGTAAATGTTATTATATTAGAGGAAATATGAATGTAAAAATAATTATTAGTAGGTTTAAATACTGAAGACCATACTCTGGCAGTACATTTACATAAAGTTAACAGGAGACAGGACCAGGTACCCTCAACCACTGTGGGGTTCTTAAGTTATAAAGCTAAAAGCGTAGTGATCAGTACTTCAGCCTGTGCCCCCACTCAGATTTGGAGCAGCAATTCTCTTTAGCAGTAATATATTACCTATCTTTTTAAGACTTCACCTATTTAAAGAAAAATGTACAAAGGAGAAGATGACATTAAAAAAACAGCAGGAAAGCATATTAGAAAAATGAAAAATCACCTCCACTGTACACTTAAGAAAATATTTGTTGTTAGACAGTATTTTCCAAAATTGTGTGGAATAGACCGGTGCCTTTTCCCCAAAGCTCCGCACCCTGGGGCCAGCCACACACGGCGGGCAGAGCCCGGCAGCTGCCCCCCAGCTCCTGGGGGCACTGGCAGCGCTGCCGCACTGTGCCCGGGGGCCGCACCGGCGAGGGGCGCCTCAGCCCCCCTACACCCACACGGGCCTTCGGCCTCTCAGTGCCCCCACAAGAGGCAGCTCGAACCGCGCGCAAATTCAATTTAAAACCAAGAAAGAGGCTGACTCAGAATAATTTGAGGGAAAGAAATGCTAACTTTTCAGTCAGCCCCGTGCCCTGGCGGGTTTGCTGTGCAGGGGCACAGCCGGCGGACGGGGCAGGCAGCGGACAGTCCCACATAACATGGCGGAGCAGGGCAAGGGCCTGCGTGACCACATCCAGCCCAGCCCTGTTCAGCACCAACTCCTTCCTTCCCCGGGGGCTCCAGGGCTGCCGGCTCGCCTTCTCCTTGCCCTCTCTGCTGCCCAAACCACGATGAGGATCTGCTGGACCGGTACAAAGCCCACCCACGGGGGGTTCAATGGCACAAAAACTTTCTGTGTTCAGTGTCACATACAATACTTGGTCACGAGGCAGGCAAGATAGTCAGCAGAAGTAAAACGGAACAGGATGGTAGCTCTTCTTTTCGGTAGGTTCCTGCTATGGGCTTTCTCCATCGGCCAGCGTTTAAACTGCGGGTGTTGGAAAGTTATTGTCCCGAATGCAAGTGAGGCCCTAACTTGCACCTCCTCAAGCTCATGGCACAGGTGGGGTGGGAGACCGGATGCGGTGGCTGACTGCATCTCGGGTGGGACAGTGGTTCCACAATGGCACTTCCCACAAAATGAAAGTGTACAGTCAGCCACAGCACCGCTGAGTTCGCACCCTGGGTAGGGGCACCCCACGGCAGGCAAATGGAAGCAGTGGGCGTCCGGGATGGCAGGGGAGGCTGCAACGGGAGCCATGGGAGGCAGCATTAAGTAACAAGGGGCTGCGCTATCTCACATCTTCCTACATCCTGCCGCAGGTCGCTTTTCCTGCCGCAGCCTCCTCCCTTCCCCCCCTACGCAGTGTCACTTTCACCGGCGCGCGTTCCCCTCCCACTCACCAACGTGTAACGCGCACCATGATTTATGTCACCTCTCCAATCTGGCCTGGCATCTCGGAGGTGCAAGCAATAGATGCAGTCTACGAAAGGTTAGGATTAATGCTTTATTGGCAATTACAGCAGGCAAGCAGCTCAGCTCATAATGCAATTTTTTCCTCGTGAAGACCTGTAGGAGGTGGGAGCAGGTTGCCACAGGCCTGGCGCCTGCTGCGTGCTGACATATGTCCTCACTTCTGGGCGAAAGGGCAGGTCCAATTAGGTGTCTTGTATTATTAACGTTCTGCTGCTTCATCTGTTGATCAGGTATCCTCCTCTCAGCCTCTCTGCGCCCCAGCTTGTGTAACGCACCGACATCTGTGGAGGCACTGCTCTACCCAGGAAAGCTCGAGCGGAAATCTGGTGGAGAAGATGGGACACCTTCCTTTTGCAGACCCAAGCAAGGGGTGGAATGGCCGAGAAGTTGAACAGATCACTGTAACTAGGATCCTCAAGCTAAAAGATGAGAAATATGAGATATCTGCCCTTCCGGCAGTAATAATTACAATGTATTATTAACAAAACTCAGGTTTCATCATTAACTTGACTCAGGTTTCAAGAGCTGATCTCACCCTAATCATCCTCCAAATTACATCCAGCACTTCCCTCAGAGCTGAACCAGTACCAGCAAGGAAGGCTGCCGGTAACTATTACACTGAAGAGAAAGCACAGGTAAAAATGAGCTATAAATACCACAATCTAACAGGTGCAAAAAATTACAGACAGATTTTAAGTTGCCTGAACCTGGGGCGACCTCACCACTCGGATCTGAACCTGCCAGAAAAGACAGAGCCTGTAACTTCAAAGCAGCTGAGACGAAAGGGCTCACTGTCAACACGTGCTGCATACGGCACAGCTGACGTGACTCTGCTTCTGCAAAGGATTGACTCCACTCCCCTTAAAGGTGTCAGTAAATTCACAGCTCCTCTCTTGGATCTCAAAACATGAGGAAGGCCACCTACATGTTTGCTATAATGAAGTAGCCAACTGTCTCCGTCACGACCCAACTGCTGTAATGAAAGACCCTTGTTTGATTTTGTTCCTCTACCAAGCTTGTCATCACAGCAACTAAGATCTTCAAAAGTTTTTTCTCAGCCTCCAAGTGTGAGATGAAAATGACATTTTAATTGTGGAAGAGTGAGGTCTGCTTGAGTAAAATGACCCCAGTCACTGGGATGCAACTGCGTAACAAACACCGCTCTTCTAGCAGGGAGCCTAATTGCTCTGCTAGCACCAACAAAGAGCTGCCAGTTCATTAGAGCAAGCTGGACGAGCTGTTTTTTGCATCTTCATGAGCTGGGAGTATTTGATGGCAAAACCGCGATGGATGTTTGATCCAAAATTCAGCCTCTGATTTCTGATCAGCAAAACTTAAAAGCAAGGAACCTATCAGTTGGATATTTTTCTTCATAGCTTTCTTCAGGGTAACAATTTATTCTTGATCTGTTCAAGGATGTCAAATCAAATCTTAAGATAGGATTTAGACTTTTATATTCTATATCAACCTGCTTAGCAAAAAAAGTAGCATGAACAGAACTGATGTGAACTAAACTGCAGTTTCACATGACATCTGGAAGATGCTGGCAGTTACATTGCTATCCTGCAGCCTGACCGCACCAGGACCTTGCCAGAAAGTGCAAAGGGCAGAGGAAAGCCAGAAAAAGGCCAGCAGAGGTCAAAGGCAGCCACGCTTCCTGCTGGCTGCTCAGAGCAGGTTTGGACAGCAGGTGACCAGGCAGATGGCAGAGGAAGCATACTTCCATCTTGTCCAATGGGGAAACGATTTGCTGAATCACACTAAAGAGGAACGTGGCAGCTAGTCCTGCCAAGACGTCCAGGAGGTCCCTTTGCCTGTTGCAGTGGCCCCCAGGTGCAGTTCTGCGCCCTTTTTGGGAGCCCATGCTGCTGTGCTTACATTTGCCTGTCCACCCCCTCCTTCCCTCATCATACAGCTCAGAAAAAAACATTGTTCTTAAAGCTTTACACTTTAAGAACATCTATTTCTGCTGCTTTTTCCTTCGCAACCATCTTTAGACTGAATGCTTTCTGAATGGAAAACATTAATTTCAGGCAGATACCTGCCTCAGCAAGTCTATCAAGAGCAGCTTGTTTTCTCCAACTCAAACTCCACAAGTGAATACATCCACATACGGGCTCAGATACATCTGCATAAAGAGGTCTATTTGCCTGAGTGTTTGCTAATGAATGCTTGGCAGTCAGAGGGACACAAGTGCATCCAGTTTTTCTTAATTTTTTTTTAAAAAGGTTACTTACACCTTTAGGAACAAAGCTTTGCTGAGGTTGCTTATAAAATGCACCACCCAAGGATTCAAATCCAAATCTTAACATTGACATGAAATTTAAAGGTGCAAAAAAGAGTAACTTTTTTTTCCCCCTTTTATGCAGTTTGAATCAGCTGGTGGGAAAGTTAATAGAAATATTCCACCAGTGAAATGGAAAGTGGATCAAGCCAGTACAACGTAAGCCTTCAAGACAGCGGAAAACTACACATGGGATGCTCTCAGGAAAATCACTCAAATGTAGTGCTATCCAGTGCGCTGAGGGCTCGAGCAGGTCAGCTCTTTGCATAACCAGGACCATGCTTTGCTTTTCACCCAAGGTGTTCATCAGGATTGGATACCAAAACCTTCTTTTCTGACCGGTCATGAATTAAATAACTACAGCTGGTTTCCAGGATCTCTTTCGTTCTGCTAGCAATCTCACACAGAAACAATAAAAGTACTGACACTGTAAATTAGTTCTAGAGGTATCATTTTAATCACAAAGCTGCTGCAAGATATTTCTTCTCCAGTAGCAGTAACAGTGAGTTGAGGAAGCACAGAGCACCTGCCAGCATTAAAAGCAGAGCACATCTAAAACCACAGGTCCCAGTTTTCAAAATGCTGCTTGTTACAGGAATTTCATCTATGCTGACACTCTGCTAGAGCAGTCCAGGTAGTAACAGCAATAACAAACACCAAAGAAAAAGTTAAAGGAGCACTAATATAAATGGGACAGCATTGTTCATTGACAAAAATTTGTAAGTCCCAATAGTGCTGATTCACCCATGAACAGGTCTGGATTTATAGAAAAGGATAGAGTAAGTGCATGACTACCCCACAGAAAGTTTCTATTTCAAAAAGTGTCTGCATTGCTTCAAAATCAAGATCATGCCACTGAAATTCCCACCTGTCCAAGATTTTATTTCCTCCTTGTTTTTTTTTTTCTCTCCACAGTGAACTGAGCTGCTGTAAGATTATTTTTCTGTGATTTTGAGCAAAAGCATATACAGAAGGAACTGTGGACAAGCACTGAGGGCATCAAGCCCACAAGAGACTTAGCCTTTGTCCCCCTTGAGAAATGGATACAATGCCAGCTTGAGGGGACTCTGAATCCTAGTTTTAATTAGAGAGAAGGTGAAATCAGGTAAACCTACCTCTTGCTCAAATACTATTCTTTCCTCAGTATCCCTGTGTTCTCCAGAAAAATGGTCTTCTCCCTGTTGGTGACCACTTATGCAGGCACAGGATCCAAACTCTTTCTCACTGTGTCCTCACCATCTGCATGTTGCCTACCTATTGACAGCCTCCAATAAAAGCTTCCTTTAATAGTTGTCCTGACTCACAGGTGGGGGGGAGGGAAGCTGACCTCGCTGCAGCATCAAGAGTCTCTGACGCATTTTGGGAGGCTGTGGTTTCGGGTCTGAAAGAATTCAGCCTTGTTTTCTACTAAGTTTCACACATTTAACTTCCAAAATACCACCCTATAGCTCCATGTCCATTTGCGACTTGATGTTGTTTAGTGGTTCGACTTAGCACTATTCAGGACTTTAGCCATACGCTTGGCAAATTAGCAGTACTCACCAGCAGAAGAGAGTTTCTCAGAAACGCAGCCACCCAGGCTCCTGGCTGGCTCCACCTCTTGTCCACCCACTCCCAGTTTCAGACATTTCACATTCCAAAACTGGAAGTGTCTATGCAACATAAGGTCACGTTATTGCACAATGCGCTCTGCTCCTTCTAAGAGCCACTGCATCCTCAAAAGTACATCAACTCTTAACAGCAAGAGAGCTGTTTACAGTGAATTTCTATTTGAGTGGGAGTATTTTCTCCAAGAATCTTGTAACAAGGATATGAAGTGTATGACTCTTCCCTACATTTGGTAAAATGGTTACCAAGATGGCATTTATTTCATACTTCCACATCAGCATTCCTTGCCCTTTAAGCTGCCTTTTGAAAAATTGAGAATTAATTTTTACACTTCCCCAAAGTATTTCTGTGCTGGATAATTTTAGGATACGCTAAACAGAACAATTTCTGCCTATCTTAAATTTAGAAGTGAGGCCATTCGTAGCTTTTGCAATGCAACTGTGAAATACAACTGTTTGTCACCAATGTGAGTTTTGCTAATTTTTTTCTTGCCAAGTGGTCTGAATAATTGCTATGATCCCTCCCTCCCTTAGTCTTTAAATTCTAACAGGTGAAAAAAATCTCCAGTTTCAATTATAACTGAAGAACACCACCTCTTTTAGTATAGGGGATTAAAATTGAGGTGGTCATTTTTTTTTCCCCAAAGTACAGTACACGGGTGGAAATGGTGGTGTCACATTGTGTCATCTTTGAAACTGTGTTCAGCTTTTCAGCTACAAGCCTATCTGGCATTCCCTTGAATGCCACTGAGTTATATTAGTGTCTCCTAAAGGCAATTTCTGACATATTTAAATAAAGAATAAATGATCAGTCCTTATGTGCCATCTCTTGGTTCAGATCTGTCACATTCATCCTCAGCACCACCGGGACAGGTGAGCAGTGGGGAAGGAGAAGCGTTCAGGGCCTGGGAGCTCCCAGCGCCCTCCGGTGAGAAGGGGGATGCTGGTGGGGCCAACGGCTAAGGCAGCGCTCAAAAAGCCCTCCTGATTTCACAGCCAAACGAGTTCTTCATAAGCTGTTGCTCCCATCTTCCCAGAAGTGAGAAGGTTCAGATCCAGCAGTCAGTGTTCAGAAATCTGATTCAGGCCACGGAGCAAAAATGATGATGGCCAAAACAAACCAGTGACAGAGTAAGAGGGAGAGGGAAACAGAGAGATCCCTATGAGAGAGGCAGAATGAGGGACAGAGGAAGACTTTTGCACTTATCTGTTTCATTACATGGACTGACGCCATGCTCTGCTGTAGGTAAGGGTAGCCTGGGATTTTCACTCGGAGTCATTCATTCGGAAGATATAACGTGATTGAGAATCAACTGCCCTTTGTCCCGTGGAAGAGATAGTTAAAATGGAGCTAATGGCTTAAAGTTACTTAGCTCCTGTTTGGCCTGTGAGCAAGTAAAAGGTTAGACTGTAATATTTAACCACAACTCCCATGCCTTTCTGAGAAGCATAGAGGAGGCTGCCCAAAGGAAAGTCAGACATCTGCCATGCGGCTTCCTTTGTGCATGAGGTGAAGAAATCTGCACCAGCCTTCAGCCTCATGTAGATAGCAAGCTTCCTCTGGTGCAGTGGCTGTCACGCAGCATGCCTTCTGGTACAGCCCATTTCCTTCTGGGGGATGTTTCCCCCAGGGACAGCAGGGACTAGTGCTCTGTGCACGCCACCAGCCACGATCATCAAACCTGCCAGCTGGTTACCATGCAATATAGCTAAAGGTTTAGAGCTTTAAGTAGAACTGGCTGCATGTCTAAATGAGAACAGGATGAAGAACCAATAAGGGATAGCAAGACAAAGAAAAGATTCATGAAAGTCTGGAGACGCAGTACCATAAGGAGAACACAGCATCTACTACAATCTTGGTGAACTATTCAAACTGTTACTTTAAAAAGTACAAGTGATATGTGCATTCATTCTTTTTTAATGTTCATCCATAAGAGGTCACTGTGTGATACAATGAACACCTTGGTGTCAGCAGCATTCCTCTCCCTTCCCATATGCTCAGCACCAGGTGTCCAGTCACCTACAGTAATGTTCCAGCCACTACCCAGTTGCCTTTCGTAGGGACAGTTAGGGCAGGCAATAAAGCAAGACATGTGCGGGAGTCCTTCACTTTGATCGTGTGACCTTAGCCAATTTTACAATCACTTAAATGTACTTACTTTTTATTCCCCATTAATCTCAAATGGAATCCAAGAGTTTTACAACCCCCACAGACATTTTAAATAACCAGTAAAAAATACACAAAAATTTGGGAAACTGAGTTTGAACAGCAAAGATATAAGCTCACAAATGGCCAAGACTCTTCTAGTTTTCCACAGTTTGGGGCCTCTATTTTAGAATCTGTTTCACTATGAAATTGTTTTTTCAGTAGTTAGTAGACCTTTTCACAAGGGTGACTACAACACAGTGTGGGACATGGACAACTGTCAAGGTGACCTGCCCACCGGAATGTCTTAAGCATAAAGTTTTTGTACTGCCATTTGCCATGAGATGAGAGGGAAATAATAGTCAGATGCAACTTAATGGCAACTGAAACCATTTTAGCTCAGTTCAGCTAATCGAAGATCTTCTTCACAGAGTGAGGTGACTTAAAGGGAAGTATTTCATTCAGAGATTTCCATGGGAAAACAGAAACAAAAAAATAAAAATAGCAATATGGAGATTTTCCAGTGGAAAACTTGTTCTTGTGGAAATTCCGCTTTCAATTGACAAATTGTTTTTATGGGAAATTCCTAAGCAGCTGTAGGCACAGCCCTCATGCTGAGAAGTTTAAAAGCAGCTCACGTCTGACCCAGTGCCCTCAGATTTCCCACATCAGATAAACTGCGAGAGCAGAGCCCTCATCTTTTCCTTACTCCCATGCATACCCTGCAGCACACAAGCGGTCCCACTGTGGGCACAACAGTATATTGACTGCAGTGGCAGTACGTATGTGGTTACAGATGGGGTGCTTGAAGGATTAATTTTTTAATGTCCCAAATCAAGATTAATTACAGGCTCTTATATATAAATTGTCCCTAGTGCTCTGGTAAAGCTGTCATTGGCTTCAGCAACAGGTTTACCTGCACTAAGGATTGCAGGCTTGGGAGAGCCTTCAATGAAGCTCCTCATAGTAGACTGCACCAGGGAGAAAGAACTTGGGGATAACTTTTATGTGATTATGTGAATGGTCACAAATCACGGATGTAACTCCATTGCTATTAATTGTTTTGCACTGGCTTAAACCTGTCAATAAGAACTACACGCTCCACAGCTAACATTACAGAGACTAAGACAAACATTTTTAGTGAGCTTTCTAAGGGTCTTCTAAATTTGTAGGAGGCGCACTGTCTCCTTTACAGAGTGATATTAGAAAAGTGTAAACCATTCATTATAACACATCTTCTATCAACCACTTTAGCATGAATCATCACACTGTGTAAACAGGCTAGGAATCATATTTATGGCGGGGCTCAAAGTATCTCAGAAAGTTAGAGGCAGAAAAAAGCTATTAGAGTAGGCAGGCTTTTACAATGCCTCACAGTCCAGAAAGGTAGTGAGCACCTAAATCGTTCACCTAAACATTTGCAGGGATTTACAGTATTTCTGTACCAGCCCTGTATTTTCACACTAATGCATTTTTAACACAAAATAAAATGTAGATCCCTGTGAGTAAAAAAGTTTATTCTGCTGACTGCAGGGGACTCATCTTCACAACTTACTCTGAAGAGTAGATGTTGCTTCTTTCCTGACTATCTTCTGTCCCATATAGCCTATCCAACAGTAGAGCGGATCCAGCATCCCCCAAACCGAGCCGAGCTGGAGGAGCTCAAGCGCAGCGGAGCTGTGGCAGGAGCGGGAGCCCCAAGGTGCCATTGAGGAGGCTGTCGGCAGCTGGCCGCCTGCCAGGCGCTGCAGGCTACGAGGTGAAGGAGTGGACAAAGGCCACTGCTCAGCTGCTACAGTGACCTTCAGCTATGCTGATCTGCGATGGGAATGCACCCCGTGGCCATGCTCGTGTTTCTAAACCACATGCCTTCTTGGCCATCTGCAACACTATGTACACACGTATGATACCGAGTTCGCATACAGGCACAGCCCATGTCCGCACTGCACACGAGGCGATCAGTTCCCCTCCACCCCTCACCACAAAGTGGCTAGCCAGCTACATGAGGGCTACTGCTGCTCTGCACCCAAGGAGCACGGGGGTGGACGTGCTCACTGAGGAGTGATGCATGGCTGTGAAAATCATACACGCCGAGATCAAACTGCAAGCAATATGAATTTCAGAGATCAGTTAAAAAAATCCTGTATTGCTCCACCTAAAGGAGTTATTCTTTTGGGGCATCACAGTAGTAAAACTCAATGAAAACCTTATTGCTACAAGCTTTGTTATTGAAGTGACAAAAGGGCATTTATTTTCAGAGTCGGACACTCGAAGGAATACCCCACATGCTAGAGAGTGTAAGCTGTCCTTTCCAGCATGTAACAGAGAGAGTTCTACTACACTGAAACACATGTGATAAGAGAAGAGGGCCCAGGCTCTTCTCCATATTCTCTGCATACCTGTTACTATCACACAGCTGCTCTCAAGTCTACAGTTTCCTGTGCAGTACAAACTGCATACCACTTCCCTTACGGAAAAAAAAAAAAAGCCTTGCTTGTTCTTAATTGACGATGGAAATACTGTCATATTTTCCACTAGCCAAGCCTGAAACCATTACTGAACGAACCTTCATTAATTTTTCCACAACATTTTGCAGAAATGTCAGGAAACAGCTGCACCAGAAATGCTTAACTGTCCTTATCACTAGGGCTTCATTGGCGAACCTCAAATTACACAGGTTTTCTTCTTTCAAAACTCTACATTCAATGATGTTTTTTGTTATTCTTTAGTTGACTGTCTCAATGCACTACTTTCTCTTCAAAGGTATCTGATTACACAGGTTCAGTGGCGCAGAGACATTTTATGACCAGTGGAAGAACTTGTACAGTTTGGAGCTGCATACTTCTAGGAAAAGATTGCTTCCTGCAGATTGCTCAGCTGTGTCTTTCTTGGATCAAATTCAATGAAATTCACAACTTGCAGTCAAATTGTATTTCCCAGTCAGACTGAATTCATTACACTGACATAAACTCTTGCTGCATTTTCTTACTCCTTTCCTGTCCTACCCTTTTCCTTTCCCCTCTTCTCTCCCCACACTCTCTCTCTCACCTCTTCTTTGAGCTAAACCATGTGTCAAAACTTATCATACAATGCGCTGTACATTTTCTGGAAAAAAACAAGTGGAACAGTATACAACATCATTCCAAACATGCAAACACTGAGATGATAGAAGGCTTGGTACAAAATAAGAGTGCAGCCATCTGGAGATAACTGCTAGATCTGAGATCCCCAGCTGGCTAAAACTTTGCAGTCTCAGAACTTTTTAGCGAAGCATCAGTGAGCAAGAGACTCCGCTCACACGGATTTGCACAGGGCACTGGATATTATGTAATTTTTCAAAAATGTAAATTCTTCAAATTTCTGAAAAGAACACAGCAACAAAAAGCAACGTTCACAGGATTACTTTTAAAGACTGACATAATACTATAGTGTCTTGTTTATACTTTGAAATATTTAATTTAGTATTACTACAGCATGGCATGTTACAATAATCCTCCATATATGTCACTGGCAGATTTTAAATTGCAATTGTTCACTCTGTCTTTATTGAAGCTGTAAGCCTTGAATCTGTAACCTTAGGCTATTTTTAGACAGAGGGAAATATAGATGCGAATAGGTATATACATGTATTGGATGTTACATGAAATTAATCCCATCAGGTGTGGTTGAGTGTTGATACTGTTATCACATCCTACCCCTAATAAGAGGTAGGTTGCTTGCAGAAATGATATGGCCACATAAATAGAGGTTTATCTAGGTATTACAGAGAAAGAATCCTTCCTGCTGCCTGTAATTCAAAACGATTTGCATTTCTTGCTTTTTAAATGGGTCCCTTCCACAGCAGCATGCATTGCAGCACACAATCCACACGCAGCTCTGCTCAGAAAGAGCCAGCCACTGATGACCTCACCTTGGGCTAGGTCAACTCCCCAGCGTCTTCACTGCCTTCAGCAGGTATAGGTACAGCGGGCAGATCCTGGCCCAGAATGCCTAACACAGGCCAGCATTGCTACTGAAGTGGTGCAGTGCTGGCTACAAAAAAAAAAAAAAATCCGTTTTTAAATTACTCTACCAAGATATTTGCTTGGATAGCAGAAATTGCAGTACACTATCTCCTACTTAAAATACGCATGAATATATATGGGTTCTAGTTACAAGATATGAAATACTGCCAAAAGTATCCAGGTTTTTTAAGGATTCAATTTTATAATATGCCATGCCGAATTTCTCCTTCACGATACCCTTACCTGTCTCTGTTCCAGTTTGAAAGCAGCAGCTTGTGGTGCCAGAGCATTTCAAGGACCATGTCCTTCCAATATACGGCACGTTAATGACCTGCCGGCTATCATACAGCTGCCCGCGGCTGCACGGGAGACGCACGAAGCGCATCTTGTGTGGGTGTGGGGGGGAATGAATCCAAGTTGTTAGATTTCACTAAACAAGCCCTGATTTTTATTTTTTGGGGGGAGCTCTGAAAGATCACTACTGCACCGCAAGTGCACCTCCCCGCCAGCAGAAGGGTGTCGCAGGTTCCCGAGGGCACACGGGCCGGCTGGCGGGCGGCACCGGCGGCAGACGCAGGCTTTTTTCTTCCACCTCTCGTCCGGCACCGGCCCACGGCGAGGAACGCCAACGCCGCCGCCGCGCTGCAGAGCGGGAAGCGCCGGGGCCGGGGCCGGGGCCGGGGCCGGGGCCGGGGCCGGGGCCGGGGCCGGGGCCGGGGCCGGGGCCGGGGCCGGGGCCGGGGCCGGGGCCGGGGCCGGGGCCGGGCGGCAGGCGCGCCCCCGCGGCGGCGCCCAGCCCTGGCCCGGCCCCGGCAGCCCCGCCGGCGCCCGGGGACTGCGGCTGCGGGGTCCGCGGGCGGGAGGTCGGCCACGGCGGCGTGTGGTGCCCGGGGAGTGGGAGGCTGGAGGCGGCAGCGCCCGTTTCTGCCCGCTCTGGGTGTTTTCGAGTCCCTTTCTTGCCACCCCGGGCCGTCAGAGAACTAGCAGATGAATGTGTTGTCCCGCCACCCGGCTCGGCCACCTCCTGGACGTGGAAGAAGAAACGTGTTTTTCCTCTCTCTGGCTAACAGGGGGACGAGAACGGAGCGCTCTCGCTTCCCCCCAAGTTGGTACATCTCGAGCTCAAACCGCCACGAAGACACAGCCTCCCCCCGTTCACACCGTCAGCAGCGAGCAGCAGGATCTAGGGGCAATGTCATAACAAAAAGAGAGACCTTGAACTTGCTTCACCCTTTGCATAGTCATTTATATTTGGGCAAAGTGGATAACAGCTCCTTTAGCACTAGGGTAGAGGCATTTTATGCTCGCTCGGCATTCACTTTACCCAGGTATAAATAGCAAAAGGTTTCAGGCGGTAGAGAATCGGGACCAGTATCTTCAAAGGATTCTCAGCCAGAATAAAGCAGCTAGTCCTCCGCACCACAGCTTGTGCAATCTCGCTCTGCTGCAAGAATCATTCCCTGCAGGGCGCCTGGGACTGCTGGTTTGGCAGCATTGCATGCTCCCGTCTTCAGAGAAAATGTGCCTTCCTATCGTCCCATATCTAGCAATGGAATCAGACTGCAAGCTTTCACCTGTAAAGTACACAGTAATAGGGTTCAGTTTCTTAATGGGAGCCTTTTATCAGCTCACGCAGTGTATTTACTACCCTACCAGTAGTAAGTGCTTGCCTTAGTGTCCCTAGCACACAAGGTAGCGGTACATATTATCATAGTTACAATAACATTGGTCTGAACTACATTAATTGAGAGCATCTATTCTAAAATTCAATTGTTCCAAACAAAAAGGTAAAGCGTGCCATTAGTCGGCTGACCCATTATCAGGGAGAGTTCTCACCACACAAGAGAGCCACAGCAGTAACGACCCAATGCACAGAAGTACCATTAAGTTACACACTAATGAAACCTGAAAAATTTATGCTAAAACCCCGTTTCAGAGGATGGCCGCCATGCTCTTGTATACCAAAGTTCCCAGTTTTCCACTTAAATCCTGCCTGGTGAGTCAGGATGTGGCTAGGTTTCTGTACTGCAGGAGTATTCCATTACTCCTGCTTATAAATTTCACACGCTGTTAATGCTTCTCAAACTGGCAGCAGAGCTCAGGGGTGCATGAGGACAGTTTGTTTTCCTGCTGAACTTTCAACCTAAATTCCACAGGACCTCTGGGGGGGGATAATGCCTTCTTTTTTTGCCGACATGTTCATCGGTAAGACCCCTGCTGACAGCCATCAGTTTGCACCCCTCTCACCCACCCAGCTCCAATCCCAGGCTGCACGGAAAGATCTCGGTTAGCTCTCAGAGACTGCAGAGGGGAAAGAGTGCAATGCAGATACACACGACTTCCATCGCAGGGACTTGGAGAGGGATCCATAAGAAGAGATATCCTATATAGCACCACCCTGGACTGCAGAATGTTTGGGATCAGTTCCAAGTTTGAGCAAAGATTCAAGGGATAGCCCATCTCAATTTAATCCCCTCCGTTCTTTGCTTCAATTCATATACAGAATGAAACATAGGTCCAATACTATTTACATAGTTCTGAAAAACCTGGGGGGTTATCTCAAAATGTGTTCTGTGTTTTCTTTGAACACCTTCTCCTGTGGTCATGATACCACATGAGACTCTCCAGTGTCTTCCTTATATCCCTAGCTCCTATGGTTGCAGATAAGTATTGGATAATGAGAAGGATCAAACTTTTTCTTAACTTTTCACTATTTCAAGCCAGTCTCATTAAATTCTGAGGGCTAACAATTCTCTGACCATCAAGAATGTGCCCATGCAGAGTAGATTAGAGAAGAGGAACTTCTCAGTGCCTTGGGTCTCTTACAGCAACAAAAGGGACAGGCACACTTTTTGAGATAAAGTCAACATGAAACCTGTCCAACCTGTGACTACCAACCCAACTAAACATGGAGCTGCAATGAGTAGCTGAAAACACATTTTCTTGACAAGATAAAATGGCTTCTGAACTATCTGATGCTACAGTGAAATTGCTGTTGGGGATCCACTAACTTGAAGCTAGTTTGAGTGTCATTATACTACAGTGTCAGCACTTTCATAACTGCAGTTTCTATGTGCCCTAGTGTTCAAGACCCAGAGGAAAAAATAAACCTTGAACAGTATTGTCAATGGTGCACTTGAAATGGCAAGATGGTCAAGCAGAAATCACCAACTCATACTTTAGGACAATTTAAAAATGAAAAAAAAACCTGTTTCAGATATCAAAAGCCCACTGACCATTTCTTCTTGTATTTTTACAAACACATTTTTCTGTTTAGTTGGTTCAACAACTGTGCTCCCTGGACACTTGATGCAAGAACTGCATAGAGAAGGGAAAGTGGCAAACCAAATATGCGGACAAAGCAAAGACAGCACTTCCAAATGAACAAAACCATAACCTGTCCTAAAAGAGAAATGCCTCTGATTTCAGCAAGAGCTGACTTCAGTTGTAACAAAAGGACATATAATCAGTATTTAAATGTGACTTCCACGTGAAGCCTTCTGAGAATGAAAAACTATTCACTGAGGCCCACTCCCTCAGTTCACTCAAACCCGTCCTTTCTTTGCTCTCCTACCTGGCTGCTGCTGTCAAAGGTGCAAGTGAGTAATGGTTCCAGTCAAGGCAATTTGGTTCACCGCTCCAGCAAATATGGCTGTTGACTCTCTCTTCCACCTATTTGGAAAACAAATATGAAAGATTTTTAAGGATTGTGGTCGATTCAGCCTGCTGTTTCATTTTATAACCTAATTGACATTACGGCACTGGCTACATCAATACTTGTAAGAACTTCAGAGATTCAGTCACAGTCCTTGCTACTCAGCTCTTTTTCCCTCAGAGCAATGTAGCACCAGCAATCAGTAGCTGTCCTGTGGTTTCCAGCTTGCTGCGGGCTAGAATACATGTCAACTAATATATTCCAAAGTGAAAACAATAGACATACAAAACCAAAAGGTGCATTCAATGATGTATTTTCAAACACAATGTATATACAACAAGCAGTGTAAACACACAAAGAACAGAAGTGCCTTTGTAGTCTATTTACCTTTAGGGCTTGCAATTCCAGGTTTTCCTGCCTAATTTCTGCCTACTTTTGAAAAGATCATGCCCAAATGAGAATTTAAGAGCACATATTTTTTAATTAAATGCAAATACTTTCCTGTTATTAAATCAGAGCAGTGCAATTGTCTTTCATTGTGCTTCTTTTCCTGTCTAGCACTGTGCTTTAAAAGTGAGATCACCTCTAAAAATTCCCTTTCGGTATGATGCTAGTCTGTTTTAGAAAATAAGTTGTTAGTGTACACTGTGAAAATCACTCATAAACCTTACATCTCTCTTTACATGTGATGGTACTCTGGGAAAGACCACAAAAAGGCACTTTCTGTATACAAAAGACCTGCTGTAGGGATGTATGCAGGAGTGTATGTACATCTGTGTGTCCGAGGCACAGAGCACGGGGAGATGTGTTCATTAACGTGTTCCATGCGTTAGCCTGCTACAGACTACCCCATTTACACCTGCAGGGAGGGGGTGATTGAACACACGGAGGCTACTGAGGGAGCTGACTGAAATGCCCACCTCATGAATAGTGAGACAACAAACCTTCAGTGATCTTCTAGTGACCACATAGTCCAATGGGCCTGGCTATTCTGATTTTTTTGAAGACCAGTGTGGACACACAGACAACCACAGCACACATTTTGCCCAGGGCACTTTCTTTCAGGCTTCCCTGTGTCCTTGAACGCCCACAGGTGAGATGCCACCCCCAGGTGACATGACAGGGATGGGCAACAAGTGTGGGCATCCCAGGGTGGATGTGTTCCTGGACAGGGCAGCCCCCCAGGGGAGCACAGGCTCCCAGCGCGAAGTGCAGCTCGTCTCACCCCTTCTCCTGCTCTTTGCCCTGGCCGTGATGCTGAGCCCTGGCCGGCCGCTGCCTTGGGGCGGTCGAGTCGCTGCAGCGGGAGAAGGTACTTGCTCCTCAAGGGCTTACACATGTCATGGCAGAGGAGCACGCCAGGGTACTTGGGACAGCAAAACCTCAAACGTAGCACCCTGGACTTGCAGATCTGTGCCCGTGGCCTGACCATCCTGGCACTGAAGCCAACAGCTAATCTCCCTCTGCCTCCAGCGAGCGTGGTGGCTGCCCACGCTGGCGCCCCCCAGGGCAAAGCCTGTCCACCGTGGGTGGGTGACGCGTGGCACTTCCACCGCTAGCAGAGTGCAGATGGGAGGTGGTGGAAACAGGGTGCCAAAAGCTGAAGGTTAAAGCAGGCCTGGAACCAGTTAGCAGTAAAAAGCATATGCTTACGCTTTTTATTTTTCCTGTAATGTTTGCTATCAGCAACAAAAACAAATAGCAAATGATAATGTGTTACTGACCGGCAATGTCAACAGTGGTCTATACAGGCATCTAAGTATGTAAAATAACATATGGTCTGCCTCCAGACCCTGACGCTTTATCACATCAATGTACAGCTTTCTAGGAAATGATCTCGATGTGGAGCCAGGAACCACTTTTGAAGCTTTGAACAGACAGGGCCCAATACAGTTTTAATCTGTGGGTGAAACCTTGGCACGGCGGGACTCAAGGGCAAAACTCTGTTTTTAGCAGGGCCAATATTTCACTCGCTACTTTTATAAGTGGCCTGAGAAAAGTTCCAGTCAAAAAACAAAGCAAAGCAATAAAGAGGTCATGAGTCCTTATTCTCCCGTCCTTCGGAGGGACCTAGGGGTGCTCTGGATTGTAGCGTCCTCTCCCTGGTGTGGCATGGATTCCTTCCAGCCCCCAGGGAGGTCACCCTGTGCTTTCACAGGCCTAACTGGCTTTAGCGATGCTGGCTACACTTGCACACAGTCATTTTTAATTAACGTGCATTGTGAATGAGTTTATCTAATCCGCAACCCAAAGACAAAGGTCCATTTACACTAAATCCTCTCTATAGAACCCTGGCAGGAGCAGAGGGCACTTTCATGAAGAGAATGAAGCTGTAAGTGAAAGATGTCATTTATGAAACAAAATCACACTGCTGCTGCTCCAGCTTCATAAAGAGTATTTAAACTGAAATCCATGAGGAACACTATATTCTATTTTCCCTAATTTCTTTTTTAGCTCTTAACTGATGGGAGCCAGCGTCTTCCCTCTCACGGTGGAAACCTCACTGTCTTCAACAGCGTTCCTCAAAGGATACCTTAGCATCTGATCCAAGTGTGAAAGACTCCCCCTGATTTCAGTGAAGGCTGGATCAGTTTCTGAGTCTTTAAGAAGCTTAATCACTACTTACAATTAGGCAAAATATTATCCAGAGCAAGATCTGGTTCAGGACAGTACGATTTTGTTTAGGCAGTACTACCACATCTCCTTACTAACCTACCATCTTACAGCAGCACTGGCACTAGCAAACAGGACAGTCTGAGGGAATGGCCAACCTGCAGAGTCTCTAACAACCCCAGATGATGCATGTGTCATCAAACAGGATTTTACTGCTCAACTAAAGCTCCCAGAGGCATTGTTGTGATACTAAACCCAGGAACTTTTAATTTGGTTTTATCAGCGCATTAGTAAAAATTTGTGCAATCCTTGGTTCTTTGGCAGCAAAAATAAACGAGTGTGCCTTCAATGACTGCCCACCAAAGACAGACAGCAATGCAACCACCACTGCTGAGTATTTGCTAGTATTTGGTCATATCTGGTCATGACTGTCCCAGTCTGCTGCAGTTGTTTGGCAGCCGTGGAGACTAAGATTAAACAAGCACATCAGAAGGGAAATGAGAGTATGAGAAGCATGGCATGTCTTACTGCTTGGAAGAGTTTTCTTCAATTTGAACTTTGTATCTCGGACACTCAGGGATTATTAGCCTTTTACACGGGACCTGGAAACACACAGGCAGAAGTGCTCTGATAATGACTCTTACACCATCTGCTTTTGAAAGACTGCTAGCTTCTCCCTTGGCAACTCCCATAACCATTCTGTAATCATAAAACTACACCTTCAGTGGTGAAACAAAAATGTAGCAGCAGGCATTGGCATTATCTAACCATGAAGGTAATTAATTTCATGGATCAACAGGAAGAAGGACTTTGTTTTATATTACTTCTTATATATCTGTTACACCAACACTGTAAGGTCAGTTGGGGGTAGGGGGGTCACAGGGAGATCCCTGTGCACTTTACAAAGTAAAAAATACCAGAAATCTCATGGTGTATTTTAATCAGAAAGTAAAGTTTAAGGAAAGCAACTGGATAATATTTATTTTATTGCAAATTATTCAAAGGTTCTAAAAAAGCACAATAAACGGGGGAAGTTGTCTCAAGAGTACAAAGGGCAAATAAAGCCATGGCCGTGTTACTCCTTAACTGGTTTGCAGCAGATAGCGTTCCAGCACAGACTGTACCTTACCATGGTTTGGGAATTTACCTAAAGCCTCAGTGTGACCAGGTCTATAAGAAAGCCAGGTGCTATTTAAACTGCAGCCAAGTTCCAGGATTGTATAGGATAATTCGTACCAAAGAAGAGCCAGGTAACACAGGTAGAAAAGTGTGCACGCTTCTGTAGCATGCCATCCAAGGGCTTGAATTCAAGGCTGGTAACTCAAAGCAGTAAGGCTATATGCAAATCTCCCACTTCTTCTCCAGGGGTTCAAATCCCCCTTTATAGATGTTTTCTTACTAAATACAATGAATTGACCATGCAAGCTTCTGTACTGTAGTATGTAGAGACTATGAACCCAGTCTGTGTGGATTTTCTAATGCTCTTTTTGCCCCCTTTCTCCTTTTCAAACACAGAAAGTCTGGAGAACTCCGTGAATTACAGTCTGTAATGGGAGACGTAAGAAAGTCTAAAATTTGCTTGATTGCAGCTATGATGCATTAAGCTCCAGGCATCAATCTCAATCTCAGTACTTTTTCTCTGAATGGGCAATATTTTACAGTTATTGCTCTCTAAACAAAGCACAATTTATTATACACACAATTTGATAGCTACAGCAGCTAAGACTAGAAGCAAAAATGTCTTCCTACTTGAGGAAGGTAAAAGCAATGTCATACTTTAAATTGACTTCATATGATCAATGGCAGAACACAGTCATCTGAGAAATGACATTCATGTCCTGATCAAATGCAATCATACCATATGCAATTGAATTTGGAAAAAGCTGAAGAAAATTATTCCCATTACTTTACTGGTATTCTTAATGTGTTCACACAAATCATCCGTGAATAGATGAATTAAAATACTTACAGTGTCTCTACCTTTGCCCTCTCAATTCCAGGTCATTCTGGCAGCTCTCAATACTGCAGAAATGTGTTTTTCTGCAAGCAGTTTGATGAAATTAATGGCTCAAATCTTGAACTACCACCAAAGTTAAAGGGATATAATTTATTTTTTGAATCAAATGTCTCTATGCTGTAAACATTTTTGTCTTCATTACTAAAACAGAAAGACATTTGAAGCCTAATTTATTTTCCAGTATTTATGCTTTTTTTGTTTCCCACATTTTTCTCAATAGGAGTGTAATAGCCCATTTAAATTTTGTTTATTGAGGGCTTTTCTTCATTTTGGTATGCTGCATGCTAGCACCATGTTGCAGATCTGGATGCAAAGAGCACCAAGAAATCTTTGTAAAATTTTAACTTGTTGAAATTTATACATGCATGAATTTATAAGCATACATACATTTGTGTATATACATAAATATATGTAAGTATATATGCATATGTGCATATGTGTGCATATGTATACATATTATATAAATAAAAATATGCATATTTACTAACACATGTGTGTTTGTTAGCACAGGTGGTTTTATAGTCTCTCAGGCTCTGCAGAAAGTTAGCAATCAGAACAAAATTTACCTAAACGATGTAGCATGCCAAATGACTTTTGGAACATCACCTATGAACTTTGTTTGTTTACTTTACAAATACGTGGTTCACTTTATTAAAATCAAACACATAATTTCTTCTTTGGATCCTCCCTACATTATCTCCTCTATCACCGGAGCCCACTCTGCGCAGGATCTTATTTTGCTGCTACCGCTGGAGCTATGATTTTGGGTTACTTTTTTTTCACTTCAGCCAGGAGCTAAATTAGCAAGAGCACATCCCCCTAAGTATAGGTCCATAACCTCACTGCAAATAACAGTTTAGACACTGCCAGCTGAGATCAGTGCCCTCACTAACCAGGCTTGATGCTTTTAGACAATGGTCAGGCTGACAATTGACACAGTGTCCATATACACACATTGCTCAACGCAGTTGCCTAGCTAGCCTGCTATTGCCAAGAGAAGAGGGCTGTTTGTGCACGCAGCTAGCAGCAAGATGCAAGTACATCTGGCGATCCTCCGAGAGTGGGCAGAGAAGGCAAAAACATCAGGTCTCGGCCGAGCCCAAGATAGGATTTCAGGTAAAACTCATGCTCTATGTGATCCAAACAGGCTTCAGCAAAATCACCATGAGGAACCTCCTACTCCGAGCCCCTCGGCTTTCCTTCCCTCCTTGAATGACCACCCTGCCATGACATCCGTGCACTGGGAAAAACCAATACAGCCAGGCACACAATGAAGAAACTGAGGCAGAACCACTCGAAGCCACCAAGCAGGCAGGCTCCAATGCAGCAGGTGTCCTACAAGCCCGCGGCAATCACTTGAGCCGTCAAAATTATCTCCATCTCCATGGAAAGACCTTCGTGAGTTCAAGCCCATGGCAGAGCAATGGCAGCAGCACTGGACAATCTCAGTGGTAGGTGAAAGCTAACTTGCCCCTGAGAAGCTGGCAACTAGTCAGCTGTGCAGGACACCGGGAGGGAAGTGTGATGCCTGGGAACAACAGAAATTTGTCCGCGGGGAAAATAATCTAAGGACTTGGGGTCCATTTACAGCATTTTGGTTGTTGTTACCTGCAAAATCTAAGCCAATGCTCTCTATAAAATAAAACTAAGACCTTAGTGAGACTGGTGTTAAGTCAAAGCACAGACTTCATTCAAGGCACTCTGGATTTACACCAGATAAGCTGAGATCAGTCTCTGACACTGTTCCTGGTTGCAAAGACAGCTTTTACAGCACAGGATATGCTCCTGTCGTTTCACGTCAGCAGCCACAATGAAGCACCATCACTGGCAGCTGATCGTTTGTCTTAAAAATCTGAATGGGCCACCAAAACACCTCTGACCACACACTTTGTTAGCACTTCTGCTGGATGCTGTGTGACTTCTTTACAAGGAGACAAATGCTCTACCTCACCATCCCTTGTTATTGCCACATCTAGAAAGGGACTGTTTAAAGTGTCCTCCTTCCCAGTACCTCCACCCCAGTCCTCCAGGTCTAATGACAGAGAAGAGAAAGGCAGCAGTGGAGTCTTTGGTCCTCCTCAGTGAGGCAAGATCCCTCTGCACTGATGTCTCTCTGCTCTTGGTTTGTGCTCAGTAAGTCAGTAATTTGTCATGAGCGTGGGCCCTATCCATACATGGCAGGCTGGAGGAGGAATGACCTCAAACTCCACTTCTAATCCAGGGGGTGTTGCCAAAGCACAGTGCTTGAGTTTGATGCATGAAGCGCAGGGATATTTTCAGCTCCTGAATCACACTTTTGGCTCCATGGCTAACTTGAACGTCTCCTTAGTTTTGTTTGCGATTTTTCACCTTCTGCAACCACCATTGACTCTCAGAAAAAGAAAATGAGCTGGTATGTTAAAGAAAAAAAACCCAAATAGCCATAAATAAGAAGATATAAAAATCACTTGTATTTTAATAACTTCTATTTTATTCTCTTGCATGTATGGAGGACTGGAGTTAAACAACTTACTAATAGATCAGTGGTGCATCACAAATGCCTGGTTTCTTTATTTCATGTTCTAAATATATGCTATTAAATGCTGCCAGTGAATGTTTTCTAATGATTTTGGTGTCCAACACAAGAATGAAACAGTCTGAAAAATAAGGCAGTGCACAGCAAGCAGTTAGCCTGGATACAACTACAGGAGAGCTTTTAGCTACATATTCCTATAGCTGAAGCAAAAATATTTTGCTGTTCTTGTCCCATGAAACCATATTGACTTAACCACAATTCACAACCATAATTTGAAACTGGCAGTAGTGAGAAAGCAAAACCTCATTTTACAATACAAAGGGAGTAAGTTTTAATTGGCATATCCTGCCAATTACAACTGGATCACCTCTCTGTCACTGCGGCCTGAGTCTGTTCTCACTGAATGCAATGGGAAAGCTCCAGCAGACAAATTACGCAGCCTCAGTCACAGCTAAGCAAGTCATTTAAGCATATGCTTAATACCATCTCTAATCAGTAAAGCCAATTCAGCAAAGCAAAGCATGTGCTCAAGTCAAAAGTGAATAGGTAGCGTGGATCTTTCTGAATATGGGTTTTTCACAGACTGAGGATATTGCACAAAACGTCCCTTGATTTCCTTTAGAGCTCATCACGGTGGAAAAAGGCAGAATTCAGCTGTTAATCAAACTGCCACTTATGCATGTAAAGTACTAGTATTTTTTACTCATTCAGAGACTGGTAAAGCAAAAACAAATTTTAAAAAAGCCATGGGACGTATCCTTGGAGTGGGCACAGACATACGTACATACTACCCATGGATGGCAGGGGATCCACAGAGGTGGAAGGAGGTAACACAGAAAAGATGAGGTAAGAAGCTACCATAGGAAATCCCATCCATCCAGAACTGCTGATGAGCCTCTCTGAGCCTTTTTACAGAATGAATTGGGAGTTTTCCTTATCCAGTGGAAGAAGAGTGGAAAATCATGGGTGTTTCAACTCCTCCGTTTCCATTTCCCTCCGGGGGAATGAGTAAAGCGTAGGGATAATGAAAACACCGCTCTGATAAGGAATGTGGCTTCTTTCCTTGATGCACTGAAGTAACCAGGCAGCCTCTAAAGTCATCTGAAACCTGTTCTTTTCCTTTAAATTTCCTTTAGTCTTAGCAAGCAACATTAATCTAACAAAGCCAACTTCCAGGCGAGCATGGATCCCCAGGAGCATTCCTCGACTGCAGACAAATGGGAAAGGAAGAGCCTGTTGCAAACAGCAGGGCTGTAACGGGTCACGGGGAATTTACGCTCAGCAGCAGGCTGCACCGCTCGCCTGCCTCTGCCCTTCTCCCCAGATGAAGGGGCCTTATCTACCTTTGCATTTCGCCTCAGAGATCAGGAATCAATTACAAATGCCGCGGGGCTGTCCTAAATTATGCTCAGCTGCCCGAGGCTGCTTCCTCCCAAGCAGGTCCCCCCAGGGACATGGGGAGGGGAGCGCTGAGCGCCAGGCTCTACCTGTTCTCCAGCAACTCCAGGCTGCCGGAGACGGCCAGCGTGGGGTCAACCCTCTGATTTGTCCTCTGAGATTATAATCTGTCCCTGCCCCAAAGGCACTGTGAGCTGGAGAATATAAATGTTTGCAGAAATTAAACAACTCCAGCAAAATACACATTATGCAAACATTTCCTCTCATCTCCCAGATGACACAACATGGAGCATCAAGCACAAACAAAAACCGACCAAACAAAGCGCAGAGGCATTGTGGAAAAAAAAAAAATCATTTAGTGAAGAGCTTCTCTGCTCTCCTTACAGCCATTAGGACAGCGATAATGCTGAAATGGCTGGCCAGCCCTGAAAATTGGATAAACTGAGACACAGAAGAGACAATTGAAAGCAAGGAGACAGACAGCAAAAATAAAATAAGTGAGACAACAGATGGAAAGCAGAAATGCAATGTCTAAACTGCAGCTGTAATTCTGCTAGTAACAAGCACATTTAAGCATAATTCAGCTTGCTTTCCTATTTTGGAGAGGGCAAGAGTTTTCTTTTAAAAAAACCCAACTTGTTAGCAAAACTGCCATGGGTTCTCCCCAGATAGTTTGTGGGACAGGAAAATTATTTCTCTCCATACCTAGGAGTGAAACAACACTTCTAAGAAAGGTCAAAATTCTGACACCCTCTGGTGTCTTAGTTGTCGTAGTACTGTTGGGGGTGGAGGGGGGGGTCACATCATTAAAATCTATACCCACAAGTGCAAGAGCTGTGTTTTAGTTGCTGCTAGCCAGGGGTCAGTCACAGGAATTGTGAAGAGCTCTCCTGTGGCAGCACAGCTTCCTTAGCCTTTCTCCTTTACTAGCATGACTGTTACAGTTAGGCAGGACAAGGCTAGTTATTGTTCTAGCAAAACTTTTATAGACTGATTTGGCAGTTTTTCTAGCAGGGTTTTAGTATAGTTTTGATAACACACTAGTATGGGAAAGAAGGATTTCCACATTGGCCAAAGAAACAGTTGTGGCAAGACTACCTATTTTTAACACAGTTTATTCCTAGCACTATTTCAGACACAGCATTTTCTCTCCCATCTGTTGACACAGTTGTTTTGTTTCTTTAAAGACACAGTTGTCTGTCTCTTGGGGAAAAAAAAAACCCACCTTCAATAGTTGCAGAGAAGAACAGGAGACTGAAACCCAATCAAACAGTGATCTGGTCAAAAGGTAATGCTGGCAAAGCTTTATGACTGAAACACAGAGCAATTCTTCAGATGCCTCTCAAAATTTACATCAGGTTTTGGCCTCTGTGGTATTTTAAATGCAACTGTGGATTTTTAAAATTCAAATCTGGTATACTCAACAACTAACTAAGATGGTTTATTGATCTAAGGAGTCTGACTGCAAACCTGCCATCAGAGCAACGTACCGGTCTGCTCAGGAGGAATGCTGCCACAAAAGCACAGAGCAAGATGCAAATGCTTTCTTTAATAAAGGAAGGAAAATATAACAAGAGCACCAAGGGGAAAAAAACAACCCCAAAGTCTGATAAAAATTAAACTGGTATAACAGGACAAAACATTAAGCAATCCTTCTGACACTTGGGTTGCCAGGCTGTTTTCTCTGATTTCTGATGATAATTTTTCTTTCCTCATCGGACCGCTGGCGTTCATGGTTATGATCTCCCAGGCAATCTGAAAACCTTATCTCCTCTCAAAGGCATTTCAGGCAGCTTGAGAGTTTGTAGGTAGAAGCAAATAAAACTGAAGCATGGCTGAGGTGGGACCTCTGCAGATCACTAAAGCAACCTCAGTTCTTGTAGGACAGCCTATTTGCTGGGAAAGCTGCAGTATGAAAACCTGATATATTAAAGGTCAAGACTCCAATACAGACCAGACTCATCTGTATTGTGTTTTAATTTCTTTTTACGCTGAGAGGTGCCTAAGGACCTGAAGAGGTGACAGAAAGATAAATCATGCATGACAAACTGGAACAGAAGACAAGGCTGTATCCAGAATAGGGTAACTCTGCTGGTGCAGCTGTCCTAGCAAACTGTACTGACAGTGTGTTCCCAGCACAGCCTTCACTCGTACTAGCAAAATCACATTATTTGCTGGCACAGCTTTTTCCTGAGGTCCCTCTTCCCTCATCCAGCAAGCGAAAAGTGTTTCAGTAAAAGTAAAGGTTTGTCCTAAGTATACCCACAGTGAGAGCTTTTGTGTCAGTCGGGGATGAAGTCAAGGATCAAGCCTCTTTACGTCTTTGGCCAAGACAGCTATAACAATAAAAATCTGTAAAATAGGCAAGTTCTTCCTTTGACTGGAGTGAGAAGTCTTTCACAAAGACTTCAATACTGGCTTCTGCCACTAAGAGGAATCTTACCTTCTCATCTGCTTTTGCAGAAATGCAGAGATAAAATGTCTCACCACCCATGCCCTGATCGGAAAGGTTACGGTATTTCCGCAAGCAAAAAGAAGTCTCCAGCATGCCTGTGACTGACCCCAGCTGCTGCTCCACCCCCGTTTTGGAGGAGAAAGCTCACCCACCCGGCGTGCCCACGGCAGCGAGGCTCAGCCGGGGCTGAGCACCCTTCCCTGGAGCCGCAGGAAGGGGGAAGCGGACAGTGGGCTTGGTGCCACTGCCTTCTGCAGGCACAGCCTTCTCCCTGGATGGAGAAGGGAGGACCACCATGTACAGCAACATGGGAAAAATTATGCCAAACCAAGTGCCTGGGACTAGGTGGGCAGCTTTAAGAAAACAACCCAATTCACTAAGATGATGAAAACCACAGCTGATTTAAGATGTATTTTAAAAGGAATTTGTGGATCTGCTTTCAGGAGCTGTGTGAAAAGATATTTTCCAGGTGTGCTGTATGGTATGACCTACTGGTCACAATCATCCAAGTGGTTTAAGATTTTAACACCATTGTCTATGATTTTCATAAGAGAATGAGCAGTGACTTTAACATGCCCTTGAGGAAATTAAGATCAGCGAGGGATCTGGCAGCATATTCATACACGGTTTTCAGCCTGTTAAAAGGGCTTACCTGCTTACCTGCCTTTGGTTTGGCAACATCTAGAGCTGTGGTCCTTGGCCACCCAGTATTATCTAATTTCTTTACAAGGCATGCAGTACGTATTTCTGGAAGGTTGGACCTAATCCAGGCTACTATGGTTTCCATGGACAGGAAGCTTGAAGGTTTGGGATTAACACGGCAGGAGGCTGAAAAGAAAATTGAGGACCTGGAAATAACAACTGATGGTCCTGACGCAATCATCACCGAGAACACTGCAGCTTTGAAAAATGTAATCAACAGCCTGGAGAATAATCTCAGATAAAAGGCTAGCTTTTGGAGGACAGTGGAAAGGTCCTGCAAGTACAGTTACAAGACAGGTTCTGGTACACTTTTGCATATGAATTTCAAGCAGTTGTCCACAGCACCATTTAGGAAAACACGCAATACAAAAGCTTGGAACTATCTGATCTAGCCCACTGTCTCATTTAAAGGAAGACTGCCGCTGGCTAAGACCTATGACAGAAGGCCTCTTCTTCCTCTAGCCGTGGAAGCCGAAGGTGCTCCTGTTCCCCACTTGCTCCTCGCTGGCTGGAGGCTTACATTTCCTACCTCAGTCATTGTGAGCCCTCCACTGACCTTCAACCAAAGCCAACCCAGATAACTTTGCCTGGAGTAATAAACGGAGCACTTCCACAGCTCTTGCAACAAGTAGAGTGGTGGAGTAGTAATTTCCAGCTAGTAAGCAATGATGATCCATGGTCAGAGTGTCATCTTCAACCTTTGTGGCCCCTTGCAAAGGCAACACCTGACCACTATCTGAGATGTGTAGCATAGATAAAGTTACAGAAAAGGCAAGATGGAAAGTTTCAATTTCTGTATCACTACAGTACTAGCTGAAGAAATAAGCTTACCAGCAACCCTACTTAACTTAAAAGCCCTAAGTAACAATTATCCACGATGCAGTACTTGACAGAAGACTCATTACTTTAGAGCAGACACACCAGTTCTATCCTGAATTTTCAGGACACATTAATGTTGTTGTGGGCAAAGTACCACCCTGATATCCTTTGGTGATGGCCAAGACAACAGAGTCAGAATAAAATAAAGACTCCGAAACAGTGTACTAAACCGACCCCTCTCTAAACTATCTTTATTTACTATCCACAGAAAGGTCACTAAAAAGCAATATATTTTAAAGAAGAAAATTATTGACCTTTGAAACACAAATGGCAATGCAGGTAAGCAGAACCTCCGCTGAATTTATTCTTGTCTGTGTCCGAAAGTCAGGTGCCAACTCACATGGATACCCTACCACTAAATGACAGAAAGAGGCCTTATGGTTGACTTACAGAGACTGGCAGGGATTAGCTAAACCTGGTTTCTGAGGGTGCTTCCTATTAACGTGGACTATCTTCAAGGCCTGGATGCTCCAGGAACCAGACAAATGCAAAAACTGGTTTTAAGCCACCTTTGGTCTTTCTGCTGTGTTCAGCAGAGTTTTAGTGCAGCTGCAAGCGAAAGACAAAGGACCACAAGGTGGCAACTTCACCGAGACTTGTCCCCTTAAAACCTCAAAGTTTGATTCTGTGTTCAGGATTCTGCTCAAAAATTAATAAAACCAGGAAAATCATGAGAGGCCACACTGACTGTAGAAAGTCCAACTGAGGAAAAACTGCACTAGGAAAAGTGCCAAGAAAGTGCATGGGACCTAAAAATGCTTTCAGATAACACAGTCAACATGCTAGGCAGCAAAAATGTTTCTGCCAGGAAAACATAATGCCACTGCTAAGAAACATAAGAAATCAAGTTAAAGGCTTCTCATGAGGAATAAAAGGCACAACAAACAATAGTGATCATTCAGAAACTCAGACGCAATTAAAGACTAAGAAAGGTGATAAGTTAGAGGAAAAAAGGACAAAAAAGACCCCTCCCGAATTCTACATCTCCAAAGAGTTATTCAAACTCCCACTTGAGTGTTTCCAGAGATGAATACCACTGATTCTGATTCAGGAAGTTACAACAAATATATTAAAATTCAGTCAATTATATCCCAAACAGTTATCGTGCTGTTCCGGAACCTTTGTGACCACTAGAAACCGCTTAATTGATAAAAGAGCAAGCACTCAAAGATCAAGCTATTTTTCTGTCAGGACTACTTCACAGGAGACAAGCAGAATTAGGAAACCCCAGGAAGAGGCTCCAAGCAGGCTTACTATACCTGATCTACCTAGCGTGTCCTTAGGATACGGTAAAGCACTTCTCACCGCTTCTCTAAGGATTGCTTACTAATACACCAATCCTGCAGTAGTTTCAAATGGGATTTAAAGAGGATAAGTAAATGGAGTCAGAATTACCTTTGCTGGGGCTACTTTCATTCTTTCATTCTGACAAGTCAAAGAAATCCTTAAGTTGAACTGCAGATCTAGGTTTCAGCACCTACGTTCCAGTGTTTTTCATATCATTTCATTACGACTAGTCCTGGCAATGAGCAATAAAATCCCCAGTGGGTTTGCAGATCATCACAGCAACATGATTAGAAAGCTTGATCCAAGTATCGTAAAAGTCAATGGAACTTGGATTGAGCCCAAAGAGAAATGGTTTTCCCTGCTATGGGTGGTTAGCTATACATTATGCTTCTTCTGTTGATAAAAGTGAATCTTTCCCCATGCACTGATTTTAATTTCTTAACAACAGAGCTTGCTTTTGAACAACATAGTGTCATGAAAGAAATCATAACCTGGAATAGAGAAAACATGTCTTCTGTGCTCTGGGATCAATTAAAAATTCCAATGACTACAGTAACTATTGAGTAAGACTATCACGCTATTACCTAAAGGTATGCACATACATAGGTACACACACATGCACTGGCTTACTGATCTGTAGGTCCTCTAAACCCTTCCCTGGGAACTAGCACTATGACGAGCATTTGTAGGAGGAGAGATGTAGTGTGTGTGGTCATGGGGACACAGAATGTATCTCACCTCCTGTGTAAAATTATTCTCTAAAATTTTACACATTTCCCATCTTTAAAATATGGAGACATTTCTGTGAGAAAAAAAAGTTTTATTCTAAGGAATAAAACAAAATGTTCTAAAAATAGTCTAAATATTTATAAGATATTTTAACACAGATTTCAAGAGATTTTTCATAAACACAAACACACTATTGAGTTTATGTAGTAATTACTTGGCATTTTACATCTGCTATAACATGCCAAGTAATGTGGGTAATATTTCTAGCTTACATGCTGTTCTTAGCGCAGAGGGCTCTTTTGTTCATAGGGATGTAATAATTCACATACTAACTGGAAGAACAAGTCAATCTGACAAGAGTTGTACCTGAAGAGAACAAAAATCACAGAAACATTTGGGTTGGAAGCCACCTCTAAATGGGTCATCCTAGATCATCTATAATAGACACTTATCTAGTCTAGCCATGACTGACTCCACACCCTCCCATGGCAGTTTGCTCCACTGACCTAAATGTTGCGTAGTAGTAACCCCTTTCCAATATCGAATGGTCTAGCAAAGTATACCCTGCTGCAGCTTAACCACAGTATTTTTCCCCCTTTTCTCTTCAATAACAGGTGAAAATACCTTGCCCCGTTCTAATATGCCCTCCTGCATATATATGTGCAGTTAAAGCTCTGACTCACACTTTCTCCAGACTCAATGTACCTAGATTTTTTGTCTCAAATACTCTTTCATCTTGACTTTGGGCTTTTCCATCTTCCGGAAGAGTCCTGTGAATTGAGGTTACCTTTTGGCTCTTGATTTTGTGGGTTGAAGAGGATTTGAAATGTTTGCATCAAGTCTAGTTAGGAATTTATTTTATGAGGCTTGAAGTTACAAATATGTCATGGCACATCTCCCTGCTTTATAGTGGCATTTGTTCTTTCAAATTTAATACTGTTCTCCCAAGAAACACCTTGAGAAAATCACATGTACAAGATCAATACGCACATTAATGAGATAGCTGGAATTTAATACTCCTTTTCTTCAGGATGTGCTTTTTAATTCCAGGGAACTTCGACCCAAACTTGAACAAGGAGTGCTACTTCCTAATACAAATGCTATGTCACCTCCATTAGGCATTGCTAGGAGCAAAGCCACATCAGCACCAAGACTACTTGAGCATTTACACAGAGTGTCTGAAGGCTGTCAAGGCCACACTAAGTTCCAGTAGCAGGAACTTAAAAGCTGCTTCTGATATGCCTGGTTGGGCTGCAGTCATGGCAAGGTCACCATATACTTTGATTTTTAAATAACACCCTTCGCCTAATACACATTAATGACTGTGACACCCCTGTGCTCCCACCACAGAGGAGGTCCAGGAGCGCAGGAGAACCTGGTGGCCCGCTCACGCTTACAGAGGGTCTTTGGCTGAGCTGCCTGGAGTCACATATTGTGCCTGCAAGGCATGTGCTACCAAACACCCACCCGTCCTAATTCTGCCAGTGCCTAGCACAGACCCCTCTGAGTGATTTCTGAGCAACCCATAAAGACAGACTCGGGTGGTCAAGTTCTCCATCCACAACAGAACACCTGCGCCAGTTTCAATACCTGAGGATTTGCAAATATTTCCACAGTCCTAAACTTGAAATCCAATATCCATTTGGTGTATCATTGTATCATAATGCACATGCACTGAAGTAGAATCTGGGACTTCAAATCAATTATTTGCCTGTAACATTAAACGAGTCCATTTTCCCAATAAAAATACATGCCTATAGAAAGTGGTAAAGAAGGGGCTCTCACACATGAACAGGAGACTTTTTTTCCTCTGTTTTGACAAAAAAATTGGCAGAGGGTATCTGAATGGTTCGCCCCACAGTTGCTTCAAATAGCTGCAATATAATACTCATCCAACTTGTTTTCAGAATCAGTACGAGGAAGGTTTGGGTTTTCTAGTTTTTCACTGTTTCAACAAAGAGAGGACACTGCTGCCAGGACTGCCTCTGCCTCTTGCCAGCGTGAGAAGCTGCAAACACACTTAACAATAGCATGGCACGAGCAATTTCTATATTAAAGCGATAGCTGTGAAGTCTTATACAAAGACAAGCATTACATTTTCCAATATGCAGCTCAGAAGACAGGCTTATTGACCATAAAATTAATTATATAACCCAACTTGTATTATGCCATCTGAGACCTTGGTTAGGCCACTACCTTTTTTACATAGACATATATATTTATCTTTTTTCCCCCAGACAACTGTCAAGTTACATTCCTTTTAGAATGCTGCTGCGGTGCTGACCTGAAGCATAATGACTGTGCTCATTATAGGGGTATTATGAGTTCTGGGACGAAGAGCTGTCAATAATTTGATTTGCTGCATATAAGGTAAAACATTGTCTTTGTTGTAAAGGAAATCCCACTTATATCTTTTTGAAACAGTAATTACAATAATAAACAGATTAAGAGTGGTAACCACAGGTCTCCCTCCAGCAAGGCATGCAAGCCCGTGCCTCAGCGGGTGTGTGGGACAAGGAGACAGGGTGCTACAATCTAAACTGCTGGGTCAGGCCTTAGCGTACAATCCTCTGCATCCTTGAGTGAAAGAAGATGGTACGGAATACTGCTGTGCTCACTGCAAATAGATTCAATGTTTTCTGTATAAATGAAAAACCTGTACACAGTAAACTTTCTTGATTGTTCAGTCTAGCTTTTCTTTTTTGTTGTTTTTACTGTGAATTCAGTGCAGCCTTTTAAAGACTGTGAAAAGAAATGGCCTTCAGCAGGGATTTATATTCTAATCACAAAATCTCAATTTCTTCCAGAAAAAGAGCTATTGTGTTCTCCAGTTTTCAGATAAGTCAGGTCCAACTAGTAGATGTTGCCCTTATGTTGTGATTATGTATAGCCAATTAATTCCTATTTAATATACTGCAAGATAAACTGATACCTGTGCAGTCGGGTTCCAAATATGTTACATTAATTTGGTAATGACAGTACAAGTAGGTAAGTCTCTAACACCTTCCTGTCCATTTATACAGAAGGCTTTTTCGCCTTTTTTTTTTTCAAAGACCTCTGATCCAAAGGTCTTTTAAAGGTCTCACCTCCGGTGAACTGGGAGAGAGGCTTTTGTTGCTACAAGTTCCTGTAGGAAAAAAGCAAAGGTGCTCCTTTCCCAGGATTTCAGTTTAGCCCTCACCATCAACATCCAATTGAGTTGCCCAGTATACACTGAATTCTGTTCAAAACCCTTACTGGTCTTCATCCTGGTTTATTACAGCTGTTTGTCTGCTGGCCGCATTTGTACCCCTGAGCACCAGTGAGTCCCCGCTCACTGCAGGCTGATGGTCAGGACAAGATCACAGACCTCTGACACGCTCCCGGCAGCCGCCTGTTCGCCTGCTCACTCGCTCTCTCCCCTACAGCCCGTGGGCTACTCCAGCGCAGATGGGGCTCAGGGCCCGGGCTGCAGGGTCAGACCCCTCTGCTGCCTAGAAGAGGAGTTTCGATGTCTAATGTTCACCTGTAAAGGTCACTGAGGCTGAAATGAAAACCCCAGGAAAACATGGAACACAGGTTAAGTCTCTTTCAGTGTGTTATCAGTGTTTAAAAGTTTTTAACGAACCAGGAAAAAAGAAGAAATTCTAAATTTAAGGCTTCTGCTCCATCCTCATCACCTTCTTGTGTTGAGGCAGTTCAACTGATGCAGCAAAATACAAACCAGACACAGTAAGACAGCCCTGTTTCACAAGCTCACTAATACAACTCACTTCCATTTCCACCGCCCTCCACCTGCAAAGCCTCCTCCTGACCCTGGACCCTGCGGGGCGAGCCAGCAGCTCGTACCCTCCGCTGTCGGCCAAGCGACACAGGTTTACAGCGAGAGGTGGGAGAAAGGTTGCAAAGAAAGGTCAAACCTTCTCGTGACCACCACGCTCCTACCCATCCCCACCGCTCTTCCAGTGCTGCCCAAAGCCTCCTCTTTGGGGCTCAGCCCCCACCTCCGCTGCTCCCCAAGCCCTTTTTCTGGGACCAGCACAGGCTCCGCTCCTCGCCTGAGATGCTGAGGAGTGATGACCAAGAGTCTATTCCTGCACAATCCACCCCAAACCATAAATCTAAATGTATCTTCCAATTCTACCCACGTATTCATAGGCCCCTGCATGGGGACATACTATTCTTTCAAAACTATTACAGGAAAATGCTGCAAATGATTGTCATAAAAAACCTCCATCATAATTTCATTAAAAATTAACAAAAAGAAAGCATTAGTGTTGTCCTGCCAACTGGGGGTGGTGTGGTGTCTCATATTATTAAATTGAGAAGGGCAGCAATGGAAAGCCTTTTTAGATTGGTGTTTCCATTCTTTCCTCTTTTGCTTGGTTCAAAAGTCCTGCATAATTAATACTGTAGTACTTAATAAATGCTTATGAACCTACTACCTCTCTGCTCTTTCCGTTTAATTAGGTGATTGACTTCAGGCGTACTATAAATTATAATGACAATTTAATTACTTTCTTAATGTGCACACTTAAAAGATTTATAAACAGGAATAGAGTAGTACAGAGCGCTGAAAACTAGAAATATCATGGACTGGAGAACTGCACAAAGTAATCCCATCTAAAGTATCTCTCCAGTGTCTGAGCACCTGCAATGACTGGCAGACATGGTATTTACAGTGTCTGGTACAACCACAGAGAATTGTGTATTTCTATCTGAACACCCGTGTGCGCCCCTTTTAACTTTTTTTTCTAGCACTAGCGTATCCCACTCGGCTTCACGGCAGGAACCTAAAGCGCTTCTAAGGAGAAGTCAGGCCATGGACTTCAGCATCTTTTAGGTAAAGTGTTTGTAAAAAGTGGAAGACCCTTTCCCTTCTTTGAAACAAATCATAAAACTTCTGCCTCATTTCATCGTAACACAGTCATTGTTAAAATTTGCAGGGGGGACAAAATCTCCCATGGAATTCCAGCTGGCACAGGCAAATCGTCAAAATCCATGGATTTCATCATCTCATAAACAGACCCTTCCTAGTCAGGAGACAGAAATGTCTGTCGGAGAATATTTCACACCATCAGCACCACATACTGCAACAATCAAAGTTAGCTCTTCTGATATTGTTGTTACGCCATCTAGGATTCATTCCCCTGTCACTTACAGGAATGTAAATTATAATTAAATTCACAAAGCTAAGAGAATAGCATATATAACAAACCGAGTAAGAATCGGACCCTGGTTTTCACTTCAAACCAGTGCTCAGAAAAGTACAATTGATAAACTAAAAATAATCTTTTTAAATTGAAATAGTTTAAGATACTAAAAGAAGAGTTAACCTATCTAAATGTCCAGACATTTCCAACCCCTGGTTGGTCATTGAAAACAAAGAAATCATGACTGTTTTCTACAAGTTACCTGTCACCAACATAGAGAGACGACAGCATTTGTTTTAAATCACACTGTATGCTATATTGGTGAAACTTTCTCATGTAAAGAAGTCATTAAAATTTGGGCTAGAGGAGACGCTTTCCCATCTGGGAGCTGAATCTGGTTTGGTGTGACTATTCCTGTCTGTTAATTTAGCAGTATAAAGTATAACTGTACATTCTTGGCATACTTACTGGGGATGCTGGCATCTCTGTAACCAGAACTGCTTTCAGAGAGGGAAAAAAAAAAAGACTGGGCAATTCACAGTGCACTAGAAAAATCACGGGCGATTCAGTGTTTTAAGCATCATCTATCAACAGTGTTGAATAGTCAAAAGGGAAATAAATTTAAATATATCACCAAAGCACACTGCTGTGATAATTGTCTCTGGTTTTCCTTTTTAATACAGAAAAAAAAAAATCCCAGACACTCATCTCATTCATGCCCAGTGAAGCTGAGTGGAAAGCAGATCAATCCTACAGCTTCCTCGTGTCGTCTGTCCACCTCAGCCGGCACAGAGCGGGGCCAGAAAAGGTATGTGTAGAAGAGAAAATGCTGGGAGTTACGGTGAATCACAGGGAGCTGCTTTGTCTGCAGTTTCCGTTCTTGGAGGAGCTGCGCAGGGCTGAAACAATGGCTCTCCTATGGAGCTGCGTCTCATCTACCTCATCTACAGCTGGTGATGGATGATGGGTCAAGAGGGCAGCAGACTTTGGGTGCACAACCCTTAAATACTTTATCAAAGATGGCAAAAGGCCATGTACTACAATAACACAGCAAATACTTCCTCTTGCTGTAGAGCAGACAAATTCCTTCCTCTCTGCTGGCTAAATCTGAAGCTTTTGGTTCACGGCTCAGAGTGTGTACAAGTTCTATATTCGCAAAACATATGCATAAAAAAGCTGCGTTTTTATTCCTGAGACCGTTCAATTGTAAACATTCTCACAGAATTGAAAAGTCAGCCCTATTTGTGCTGAAATCCTATGCACTCATAAATATGTAATTCTAGGGATTTATGGGGTTTATAGACACATTTCACTCATTTTAAAAATTCAAACTGCATAGTAAGAATTGAAAAAATTTGTAAAACTGTGTAACTCATCCGAACTTTTCATACTGAAAGAGTTTCCTGAAAGAAGAACATACTGATTTGACAGAAGTTAAAAGTTCCGTAAAAACCAGAAATTTTGTCCCTGGTTAAAATGAAGATTAGTAAAAGTAATAGGCCTTGTGATATAACAAGATACTTCAATACTAACAGTTTAACAGTATTGTTATGCTACCCAGTGAATTATAATTTAACAAGACATACAACATGAGTTGGAATACCTTCACGCAATCAAAATATCTTTATGCAAATTAAACTGAAGCAACATTTAAAATGTTCTGAAATAAGATATCTTACTGTATAAGAGTTGTCAAGAGTTTGTCCCAGTTTAGAGCAGAGGTGAAGTATTTCAGAGCCTTCTGCCGTTTAAATGTTCTTCCAACCAGTTTTGTCTTCTGTTCTTCCTTAGCTGTTTCTCCCTCTGTTTATCCTCCTAGGTGTCTTTAAAGCTTCATCTAACTGCTCTGAATTTGACAATACAACTTAACACTCTAACAGGACAGAAAGCTGTGGCCTCATGTTTGGTTTCTAAAGGCAGTGGTGGAAAGGAATCTCCAAAGAAACCTTCAAACCAGCTGTGACCCCTTCAGCTCCCTTACCAGCTGAGTAGAGCATCAGCCACAGAAGACAATCGCTCAGCTGCCCACGCACACGGCCCCAGAAGACGAGGTAATGCTGTAATAATGGAATCATTGATGAACGGCAACAACACCTAATACCAGCTCATAACTTTCCCATTTTGGAGACTTTGAGGAGTGTGTTCACATCAAAGAGTTGAAGCAACTGGCAGAGTTCTTCTGGCAGCGCAGTGCAGGCAGCGAGGCAGCAAGCTGTGCCGTCCCACCGCGTGCCCTGCAGCGGCACGGGAAACCCGCGCCTTCTGCCTCCGGGCGCGTGAAGGCAGAAGAAACAGGCGGTTTCCCTCCCAGAGATCTCACGGCATTTTACGCTACAGCAATGGAGTTGCATAATTTCAATCAAATGATGTATTACAAATCTCACCATAGGTTTTGAACTTAAACGCTTCAGAACTGAGCAAAATAAACGGTGCTTATGTTCAGAAAATGGAAGGTCTCGGGGTGGAGGTATCTCAACTTTCTTACAGCCCTATTGAACAGATTACAAGCAGGCCTGTCATCTCTAATTCAACCAAGTGTAAATTTCAGATTAAAAAAAAGTGATTTCAATGAATAGCCGTAATGTGTACTGAAAAAGCTTCCAAAGCAATAAAAGCTTTTGCACAGCCTCTATCATCCAGAAGGCAAATCTGCACATAGGTAACTTGCCCTCTGAGTATTTTCCTTCCTTTTTGAGAGTGTGAAGCTCACATTGGCATCAAACTGCATTGTACTTTTAATGAGTTCTCCATCTGAACTGAGAGGCACTTGAGGAGCCACAGTGATGTCCCAGAGAAAAACATTTTGAATGTAACTTTTCTGCTACACCCACCTTCAGTTCGTGGCCCAGCACTCTGCTCCCTTTTATTCATCCAGGTAAGGAGAAGCTAACAGACGGGGGAGGGAAGAGATTGGGAGCCATATGGAGCTAGAGTCAATTTTTGGTATGTATTTGTGAATAGACACAAAAGAGATAAATGCTGGCATGCATAAATTCATATTTTATCGATATCTATTCTGGTACTTACTGTCAGAGTAATTTATTCAAAAAAGGCTTTTAAAGGCAAACACCGGTTTAAAGAAAAACCCAAATCCTTAAAAAGACACATTCCAATCCTGACTTATTCCTTGCCACAGCAAGTCCAGGATCCTGATGACGTGAAGCAGAAGGCAGAAGCCCACTCACTGGGTTTATCACCCAAAGCCAAAAGGGAAACCGGCGCAAATAACCAAGAACCCAAGAGAGAGTTTCTCCAGGCCACTGCCCAGAACAAGTCCCCTGGGAGCGGGGCCGCTCGAGCAGGGGTGGACAACCAGCCCTGCGCACGGAAGCGCTGAGGTTCCACATCCAAGCTGCTCGTGCAGGGGGCAAGCAGAACCGACAGTTTTGCATGCAGTATCTTGCAATGACAAAGCCTATCAAAATTACAAGGTTTCACTAGTTTTGCTGCCTGTAGTTGCTGTACCTACAAATGTTCAGTTTCACTTCTCAGACTTATTCAAATTATTGAGCCCTCATGGGTCTGTGAACCTGAGCTGCAAGTCTCAACGCAGAAGGGGATTTATTAAAAGACTGCTGGTGCATCTGACTGTGACAAAATGCTAAAATAAAAAAGTAATGAAACACAATGAACATTTCTGAACCCCAGATTATGTTTGGCCTGGAGCCAGTGGACCCATTTGATTTCCACTAACTCCCCTATCACAGATTGCTATCTCCCCAAACTGTGATCTAAGGCCACCACACAACAGGACCGAGAGAACAGTGGAGCAAAAGTATCTGTGAGAGTCACTTATTCCGTTAGTTAGAAATCGAAAATTAAAAGAGCCACTTCAAATGCTAACAGAATGCAAAAACTCATCACTTCCTTCCAGAGGAAGGAAAAGACCTTATTTGTAAGTATTGATCAGAACACGTGCTGTGGCAGAAAACTTCTGGACTCTACTCACAGTTCTTAAATAGCTCTGTGTCTGGACTCAGGCAAATGGTTTGAAATTTCTATGCTTTTTCAAAATAGTAATAAAAACACATACCCACCTCACAGAATAGAGGCTTCATCAATGTTTCTAACTCACTCTCAGCTTCTTAAGTAGACAGTCCTGCAAAAGTGCAGAGTACCATTATTTAGATTTGATTTCCTTTAAAAAATTGTAATCCTGTCTATTTCTTGGGGGGTCTTTGCCAGGTAGGAACAATTGTGGATGGAAAATCTGCATCTCTGCCTCAGGCTCCTGCCTCACACATATGTGTACATCATATTCCTACATCTTCCACAATATATACCACGAGTCTATGAACAGGTCAGTAGGACACAAGCCATGCAATGCACATCTAAATCTGAATGCAGAACATACAAAAAAAACATGGGTATTTTTAAGATCAAAACCTTTCCTAAGAACCTCATTTTTTCCCGGTCACACAGTCTGGGTGCGACATGTAAGAAACGGCTTTCTGAGGCACTGCGGTGTCTTCTGAATCACTGCCATTACCCGAGAAAACCCCAGGAAGTGGTTTGGATGAGAAGCTGGACCCAACTTGCGTAGGTATCAGCTGATGTCAGAGTACACACAGCACAAAGCCCTAACAATACAGATATTGTGAAACCAGGAATAACCTTCTCTTACCTCCTGCAGTTTGGGAAATCATTTCTAACCCGGTGACTACAGAGCTTAGGAACAAGTCAAACAGTTAATTATTCACTGCATGCTTCATAATTAATCTCCATTTCAGGCCAATTCTTTGTATGCCCATAATAACATGAAGATCTCCAGTGAGGGAAACAACAGCATGAGCTTTTGGATCTCCTTCTGCAAAGCAATTCGTTTTTCCATAAACAGTTACTATTAAGCAAGGACAAAGCAACAAAACAGACAGCCATCTGTGTAAACCAATTTAAAAGGATGGTGACCTCATAAAATTTTTCGAACTAACGCTCTCCATTTAACTTCTGCCACCCCATCCTGCCCCGGCAGATGCTGGGTTTGAGTAGGTCCTCGGGCAAGCACAGTGCTTCCTCTTTAGGGAATGCTGGTACTTTAAAGCCACAGCAATTTCAAACCTGTGAAAAGAGTACGTCAATGAAAATACCTCGGCATATATGGAAGCAGGACAACCTAACCAGCAGCCCACGCACCCCAGAGGGTGTTGCCACAAAGGTCTGCGCTACGTTTGCCAGCTGAGCTTCCTAGAGGTATGAGGTCAGGTAAGCGCAAAGGTTGAGGCCGCCGATGATAACACAATCCCTGCTGAAGCGTGTTCTTTCTTATGACCCGGAGAGAAGCCAGCACAAGCACAGATGGCAACCACATTAGAAAGGAAGACAAACCTGAGAGCCTTAGAGCAAAACTCAGGAATCCACATCTAGTGCAGCCGTCCTGCACACACCTGACATGGCCGCAGCATCCACAGAGCTTTCTGCCTCTTTAGACTTGAATCTGATGAGGCTTCAGGCAAAACATACAAAACAAAATACCAAGTAGAACACCTACAAACAGGTGCGAGTAATAAACACCCAAGGCCATGCCTTGCACCGTGTCACTCACTCACAGAACTGCCCTTTATTCCATTTACTGCAGTCAGTCAGAGCGACACAAGAGCTGAGAGGGAGGTATATCAGGAAGGTGTTGGTGATACCAGACCACTGGTAGCACAGCAGAAGGAAGTACACCAACTCGCTTACAAAGGCACGTGGACTACAAACATTTCAGTATCGAAGAAGGTAACTGAAAGAAATGTATATTCTCTTCCTAAGAGTATATTAATTTTATTTAAATGCTGCAAGGAAGCATTTGCTTCTCCATTATATAAAGATGATATTTCTAACCCATGTAGTGCAGACATGGTAAAAATTACCTCCTACAACGCCAAGGCTTGTTACATTGACTCTTTTTCTCTTTAGCCTGCATTTTCAAACAGTCATTACTTTACTGTTCCCCTTCCACAACACCTGATATTTGTGTGCCTGATAGTTGTGTTTGCTTTAAAATAACGGCTGTGAGGCGAAGGTAACTTGCCCTTCTGACCCAGAGCGTAATAGTACAAGTGTTTGTGCAGTAATAACCCATCGTACACAAAAAGTGACATTTCTCTAATTGGCATTTGCTGAATGCAAGGGCACCCTCTACAAACACAGTGGCTTTTTTATTGGCAACCTCTTTAATTATCTCACTCGTCCTAACACAGAATCTCCTTTCTATCATTAGAGAAAAACAAACCGCTCCTCACCACAGCCACAGTAATACCATATATTTCATATTACGTATCAGTGAATACTATTAAAGATTAGCCTTAAAAGACAGAGTAGTATTAACAGCCGTCCTGGGAATTTGTTACAGAAAAGGGAACAATTCTGACCTTTGAGTCCATGTTTCAGTGCCTTTTTGATACGCTTCAGAACAAAAGTTCAAGCTGCATCTCATTTCAGTTTGTCACATCTTGTTGCGAGTAAAAGTGAGGACAGAAATTCGAGAGAAGCTGGGCTGGTGCTGCTTTCCCTTGCCTTCAGCCCTGCTGTGTCAACTGATGCTGGCACATGCAGTGTATTTCTCTGCTTCTTTTGTTTTTGTCTTTCCTTGGTCACTGCTTTGAGTTCCTACTCAGCCACCTCCAACAGCTGTCCTGTTCACTGCCACATTATGTAAAAACTCAAAAATGGCTTAGGAAACATTTAAATCTGCACTCTATCTTGGCAAGCAGTTAATCCTTGAAGCAAATGCTACTTACACAATGGAGTGCCTGCATTTCCTAGCCCGCCGCGGAGATGTTGTGCCTCATCTCGTGAGGCTGGAAGGAATGCACAAAGCTTTGTAACATACCTCCGACTTTCCATTTCTACTATATAAGCATCTTGTTATCAGTTTTTATAGGGAGGGAAAATGGGAAAGGAAATTCCTGGAAGAGATTACAATTGTCAAACAAGCTTTTGATATCTTTTAAACAGCTGAAGCATTTATTTTTTGGCGGCGCTGTCAAAAGTCTATGAGGGCTTCCTGGCTGCAGTGGAAGGAATAGTACATTTAGTTCAACTACAAGCTGTACTTTTTAAAAAATCCATATGAAAACAGACTCATTATTCATTTTTCTGTTAATACGTGGTTTTGCCCTGCAGTTTCAATAATATTTTTTGTAAGACCTTGCAGTCTCAAGAAAGAACTGCAACTTAAGAGCTAATGCTTTAATAAACTCTTGTTTATATTATAGTCAAACCAGAACAAACAGAATAAAGCTACAAATGACATTTTTATAGGAAGTCAAGAGAAAGATTCATGTGTCTGAATATTTTAGTTACAGTATGGTAGGCATGATTATTATTTCCTGTAAAGCCAAACTGTAGCTTTAAAGAACTGGATGAAGGCTACTCTGGGAATAGAGCATGGATATGACTTGGGCTTCTGAAGAGCAGCTAGATATAAATACCATACAATTTTAATGCAAAACTCCCATCAAGTATTCTGGGAATTTTACAATGGAGCAACGGCAAGATATGGCCATCAAAAATCTGGTGTGAGTCTTCAAAATACCACCATGCTGGATTTCTACAAATGCCTCCCTTTGTGGGAGAAAGTGCCAAAAACTTTCAAGAAGAAGGTTTGCAGTGAGACAAGCAAGAAAATGACCTTTTTTAAAAGTGATCATAGAATCTCAGAAATTAGATCAAAAAGGAAATAGCCAAAGTCTATTAGATCATCTCGTACCCAAATAAGAAAAATCGATGTAGCATATTTTACAGTGTTTTGTCCAGGTCACTTTTGAGTTACTCAAACTCATCAGCTCTTCTGCTTTCCATCAGGAGAACAGACCTTCACCATAATGATTTTTTTCCTGGTAGTTAACCTAATACTTCTCTTTCTCATTTGCACCATTTTACTCCTTTATACCTCTTTGAGACTGCTATTCCCTTCTAGGTGATCCTGGCTTTGATGCTTTTACCACTGTGCTATCCAATTTAATAGCAATCAAGGTAGAAAATGCTAAACTAAAAAGCATAACTGATGTTCTGATTTGCAACCTTGCTCCCTCTGTAACCAGTGGCATGTTTGTGGTGGAATGAGACCTGAGCTCCTGGTCAAGAGTCAAGAGGGTGAAAAATCACCACTGTTCACATTTAAAGACAGGTTGTATTTCATTGGCACATGGCCCCGAGCTTTACAGAGGATGGAGATCTACTAGCAAAGCAACCTCAGAGGTTCCTATTCTCTTTACTCAGTGTGATGCTCCACGATTTGGTTACACTAAGAAAATTTGGTTTCTATTACTTCTCCCTGCACATTAGTGAAAGAGGCTTTAAAGAGTTTTGTGTCTCCTAGTTGACATAACCCCATTTCTTTCTCATTTCCAAATTACAGAATTCCAGATTAGGATTTCTGGCTGGCCTTTGTATATGGAAATGGAATTCCCTGGAAGATGGGAAGGAGTTTCACACTGCAGATTGCTATCCTACCTCCCAAGCAAGGAACAGCAGATGTCAGGACCTTAGGAACTGACTTTATATCTCCTCTGTCCCTGAACAAAGACCATCACAAGCAGCATGCAGAGCAATTCCCAAACATATATTCACTTCACTGCCTAAAAGTGTAAGTGTACAAGAAGGAACGCTGCAGAGAGTCCGCCCTTGAGCACGTTGGAATAAGTTTGTAAAAACAACATGACTACATGATAAGGAATTTAATTTTTTAACTTAGTTGCTATTATTTCTAACCAGCAGGGTAGCAACTGGCAATTGTGCTTGAAAAAAAGAAAGGCTGGACGAGTTTCTGGAAAACTCCTCAACGCTAAAGGCCTGTCTGCAAAGGGACAAAGTCATGACATGAAACCACAGACACTTGGCAAACTCCTCAGCAATCTTGAATTAGTGTCTTGTACTGCACACATGTTATTAGCTATTGCCATATCATGTAAATCCTTACAACGGTGATAATTTTGAAGTACTGCTGTACTGTCAGGTGTCCTGACATTATAAAGGCTCCTGGGGGTGTCATTGTGCAGCATTTCTTTCTCACCTCCTTTACACCAAGTTTCCAAGCCCATCTGAACACCCTGTGAAGGGCCAGGATCTGCCTCGGGAAGATTTTAACATGGACTGGAAGGGAGCTTCTTCCCTCGCTGTCTCCTTGGAGTACGGGACCTCTTTACCCAGGATAACCCCGTCCCTTACCCGCCTCTATCTTGGGATTCACGTACGGCTTTGCATCTGAAAATAGGAGTCGGGGAGGGAGTGCTGGTGGCTGCGAGCAGATGGACAGGGACTCTGCGCTGACTCACTGGCAGCACACCACTTGTTGAGCTGTTTGAGGTCCTGCAGGAAAAATGCTCACTTTGTGGCACTAAAGAGAAATACTGCCAAGAGCAAAAATCCCTGCTGGAATTACTGTGCTGTGTATATACAGGAAACAAAACAGGAGACGAAGAAAAGACTTTGCCACAGTTTACAGGAGTTGGTGCCAGGCTACTGGCATAAAAGAGGTACGTTCCCATCTGCCACAGTACACAGGCTTTACCTGCAATATCTTCCTTCCCTCTTCTTCCCCATGTGCAAACAAATGGGCGGATTCCTTTCAAACTAACTCGATGCCAGGGTAACATTTACAAATCTATTAACTTACTGACAGCCTGGTCCTGGATCTCCAACAGTCTTATGAAAGTTGCTGGCCACTTGCAGGAAGGACTGAGCTGATGAGCAAAGGTTTTAGGACCAAGGTTATCAGGCACACAGCGTGCAGGAAGAGCTGAAGTATTATTTCACTCCATTCATTCACATTACAGTACACAATAACATCAAAAAGATAGAAGGCTCTTCATTTATCTTATCAATTGGATTAAAAAAATGAAATACCACAAAAATTAAATACCAATACCTTTTTTCACTTTTCCAACTTTTCCTTATACTATTTCACTGCATTGCTTTTCTTCCTCTTCGCTCTTTATTACTCTGCTCACTACAAACATCAACAATGTTTATGTGTAACTCCTCATTTTCCCCTGCAGCAAAATAATGTTTAAATGAGGCGATGGCTAACCCATATTTCCTCCATGACACCTGAAGAAACAAAAACCCAAACAAACCAATGAAACTACACAAGCTCTTCCTCACATAAGCTGACCAAAACTGGAGTTTCCTAGTATCTGGGAACTGGTTCAACAATTTCAGTGGGACTTTATGGAAACACAAAGATCACCTTGAAAGATCAACTATTTATGCCTAATAAGATGATTTTGAACTAACACAATCAGAAGATGCCATGTGTCCTGAAGTAGGCAAATCTTTGCCTTGTATTTCAGAATACTTCTACAATGTATAGCTGGCTCACAGTAGCAACATATCTCTACTTGCATTAATGATTTCATTAAGGACTTAGCAGCATTGCTTGCTCCATACAGTCACTCTTCAAACAAAATAGTACTGTCAGAAGTGAGGGCCATGGGCAAGGTGAGCTTTGTATTACCTTTGCTGTTCTTCCCATCCCAGGGCACTTCTTTATTCTCAAGCATCTCTAAGCACTGAGAGTACTGTGTCAAAATGATACAAAACTATTAAATACCGATTCATTGTTAAGACCCTCAACAAATATCCGACACTACAGCAGCTGTAGAGAGCGTGCATTCATAGATTTAAGAGGTAGGAGAGAAATGAATTGTATTTAATCTTCAAAAAATTTTCAAAATAAAGCCCCTGATATTCCCGTGTCAGATTCAGTCTTCGTTTTCACCTCCCAAGTATGGTAATTACAGTCCTGTGCCCACTGGGAACTAGTTGCACACTGAAACACCAACACGCTTCACTGGAGGAGGAAGAGGTTTGCTGAAGGAGTTACTACAAGATGCAGCAGCAGATGCTTTGACTTCCAGTGAATGTGCAGTATCCCTTGCTCACAACACCTTGTTATTTTAACTACCAAGATGAAATATCTGGTTAGCCGTCGTCCAGGGCGACTGACAAGATTTTAAAGGTGGCCATTGAATAGGTGAAGGCTCTTGCAGAAAAAGGCAGCTTTAGCCACCATGCTCATCATTCCTCAATTCAAGCTGTGCAAGCAGAACTTGGTTCCTGCACTTAGTCACTGAAGTCAACAGGGTGTAGGCATATGGACCCAGGCATCCGCCTGGCGTGACTTCACTGCAGGGTCAACACCTAAATTAGTTTGTCCCCAACACATCACCTCTGTCACAGCACACAAGGAGGTACCTACACACACTGCCACATGTCAGTTTGGACTTCAGCCCTCCACCTTGCAGACAGCCCCAGTGCCAAGCATCAGGGAGTGGCAGGCAACTTGCTAATGCTTTTTCCGAGCAAACGACAACCCTTTCTGAAATGTTTCGAAGGTCTGCGGAGTCTTTCTTGAAAGTTGGTGATGCTGAGCTTTTGCACAAACACTGAAAAAAAGCTACCCTAAAATTCTACCACTACCCTAAAATACAATCCTCCTAAAAATGGGGGGAAAGGAGGTCAATATTAGCCAAAAGATATTAATGTGTAGCTGGGCATAATGATTCCTAGAAAGCTGTGGCAAATAATACATATAGCAACATCAACCAGTTAGCAAGCTTTACATTCTAAGCACAGTACCCCAAGAAAATTCACTGAATTTTAATGCAAATGACTCAAGATTCATCAAGCTTTTTGTGCTTAACCTTTTACAGATTTTGAATTATATAACCAGATTGTCATGAATCACAAAGTCTTATTGAAGTCACTGGAAAAAAAAAAAAGATATAAAAACAAAGGAAGCGTATACTCTTAAATCACAGTTCAGTGAAAACCTTTTCATTCCCTCCTCTCCCTTGGTCTTCCAAGCCTCTTTAATTGCCGCTTCTCTTCCTCCTACTTCTGTCGAATGCAGTTCTTAGCCAGCACTCAACTAGCCAGAGAGCAGATGAGGAAACTTGCTTCAGCCCCAGTGTATGCGTTGTACCAGGCACCTGTCTGCAAGGAATGGAAAGGTATCCGTAACCTGTATCCCTCGGAGTGAGGGCATCCACGCTACAACAGCACACGCACCGCTGCCGAAAGCAGCTTTATGTAAGCAAGCACTGTGTCAACAAACGCACAGACGTGGGTTAACTGGCTCCTGCAGGAACCCTGGTTTCATTCATTAACTACGACCTCTGGGCTAGTACATGCGGAGGAGGAGACACACAGGCGAGTTAAAACGAAGCTTCTGTTTTCCCTCTGAAAGTTTTCAAGGCTCAAAATCCTGCACAAAACCCAGCCTGCTGTCACCTGAGTCAAAAACAATAGCAGGCACTCAAATAAGTAAGACCGGTGCGAGAGTTTGCAAGCCCAGCCCGAGCGAAGGGCCACCTGCCAACAGGAAGAAGTGGTGAGGAGGAATTTGGATCCAGCTGCTATCCTCCCTCAGCCAAACAACGCCATGCGATAAACAGCATTAAGGACTTTTTTTAATCATCAGTCAGACCGAGAGCATCCATGTCTGTCATTTTGACTCCTCGGTTGCCAGGAGAAGGGCTTGAGGGACTTCTGAGCTCGAGTTCACGGAGAGCTGATCTCCTGTTTCCTAGCACAGCTGTATCAAAGGGACTGAGCCTGGGAGGGACGGGAAGAACAGGCGAAAGAAGAAGAAACGACAAAGCGCCACGCCGTAGGGCTGACTCAAGCTGCTAAATTCATCACAGGTAACACTCACAAAAATCTCATAGCTGTCTTGCAGCCCCATTTCGCACGTCAGCTTCTGACAGAAAGGCAGAGTGGAAGGAGAAAGAGGGGATAACTCAGTATCTGCAGTCCTTATTTTCGTAAAATGAGGTACTGAACACCAGGAAATGAACTACGACCACATCCTCAGTGGGTCACTGTGGCAGGTGCAACTTAACCTTAAAATCATGTAGCCTACTGCACCTTCAGATTTAGCCCAGAGAGCACCTGGGTTAAGCACTCCAATAAATCCGCTCGCTGCTCGTGGGCAGTAACGAAAAGGGTTAAGGAAACAACCGGGCTGCAGCTGAAATTCCACAGCACTTCCCTTCACAGAGCTGCAAACTGCGTGTCTCCCTGGGATAATGCAAGCTGCGTGTCTCCCTGGGATAAAACGGACTGACGAGCTGCCCTAAAGATCCGCCAGTCAAACACATTGAAACGCCACTACCACCGGCAGACACGTATGGGTGGAGAGCTCGGGAGAGTTAGTCAGAGCATCGCAGTCGCTCGGCGGTCCTCCGGCACGGCCGCTTCCCCGGCGTCCGGGGAAGCATACCTTTCGGCTACGCATCGCAGCGGATTCACTGCCTTGCAGCCGAGGAACCCCCCTCTCCTTCCTCCCCGCGTCGGCCCCCGGTGAACACCCGGTATCTGGGTACTACCTGCATTTATCAGCAGAGCCATCCTGTGTCTTCAGTCATTCAAGGAATTTAACAGCCTGGAAATTCCTGTTGTCCATTATTGGAGGTCACAGATAAAAGCTAAACAGCAGCCGTGACTCCCATCAATCATAAGTCACTCACTGATAGAGTGCATGGTAGGAGACCTACTGATGTAAGCTAGTCACCAGAGAAAATACCCACTGATGACGCATATCCAGGCACAAAAATAGTTACAGGGCCCCCAAAGGGATTATTCAACAGCCTACATTTAGATATTCTTACAAGAGACCCGCAGTCAATTTGCTGCTATTAGATGGCTGGGGAACGTTGAAGTTTAAGTTTCCTCAGCAGACATAACCACAAATAGCTGGTTTAAATAAGCTACTGCAATTACAAGCTGTTTTGTAAATTTTAACACTGCATTATAGGGATTAAGTCTAAACAGAACCACTGGCTATAAAATGCTGTTCAGCCTTTGCTCTTACTATTTACCAATTCCTCCTGTATATTAGACAGCAATGAAAAGAACAATTCAAAATTAATTCACAAATGCTCAAACTAAGTCCCTTGTGCTACCCAAAAGCAATGTTTGTTCTAAAAAAAAAAATCAACGTATGTGAAATGGTGTGGGATATTTTGCTGATGCTTCAACACTATCTGGATCAACTTCTTTGTAAAACACTTTTGGCTTCATTTTTACCCCTCTTTGGCATTTGCCTCTCTAGTACTCAAAAAAAGACCTGAATAGCTAATCTTTCTTGCACAAATCAAAACCACGTAAAGGTAAATTATCGACAACATGCAAGACCATGTACCATGCACCTGCTTTGAGCAGGGGCTAGAAAGATGACCCCCCCAGAGATACCTTCTAGCCTAAATTACTCTAGGATTCTGTGCAACTGCATTTATTTTGGCATTAATATCAAGTTAAAAACATAATCCTCTAAATTAACCAGTCAACTGGTAAACCCTGGTGGCTCCTGCCACCTTCAACAGTTTCAGGATCTTCCTCATGCCCTCACAGCAACCAAACTTACTAGGATATAACTGAGACTACTAACACTGCTGATGGTGAAACACTGACTCTGCATTTCTGGCAATATTAAAATCTTTATTTTTTTAATTAACTGATTTTAACATCCAAGCCCCCTTTTCAGAAGCAATTTTGGTGCTTGGGAGTCTAAAAGTTAATGACTTTCTAGTGCATATTTAAAATCTAAATATAGGAAAGTATTTTATGACTCTGATGCCTACTTCATTGACATACTTTTGGAACGCATTACCTAGCCAAACAAACACTCAAGGATTTATAGTATTTACCCTGTAAAGCAGGAGAAAGAAATGTCCCAGGCTACAAACTTCTACCTCACTTTCTTCATCTGTGATAACATTATTAAAAATAACACTGAAAATTATTTTTAGCACAACTGTTTCGCAAAGCCATCACGTTTCTCTCATGCATCTATATGCTGGCAGGCCACATGGCCTAATTTAACAACCCTAAGAAGAAATATTCATTGGTGCCCTCTAGCTGATTATTCTAACCAATTTGCTGCAGACACCTAGCACCAGTCTCTCTTTCCTCCTCCTCTCATTCCCGGGTCTTTCGCTGGTGCCCACTCAATGCAACGCCCTGGAATAAAACAATTCCCTTCCTACAGAAGATGCGGTAGACAAAACGTTCAAATCCCCTAGTGTTCTCAGTTATAGGAGCTCTTACAATAACGCAAGTGTCATGAAAAATAGGAGAGGTGTAAATGTGTACAACACCACATCACCAAGAACCTGTGATGTACCAAATGTACTCTGTAGGAAGTTGGCAAATCCCATGGGAAAATACAACCTGCAGTGTTTCACATGAAACACACCAAGCCTCTCACCCCTTCAGAAGTGACTATTATAATCCTCCCCTTCATCGGGAGCCTTTAAACAGCTTATAAACCATACATTACGTTTTGCCACACATTCTGGAACTCATGTTTTAACGTTAGTCAGCGATGGATCAGACGGTTTCACAACTCACAGCCCGGGACCTCCCTTTTGCCATCATCCATGCCTGAGCGAGCGGAGCGGGCTCGCCTCTCCCTCCGCTCCAACGCCCGTCGAAGGGACGCGCGCCCCGTCCTGCCCGCCGCGCTCCCCTCCCCTCTCCCTCCAGCCCCCCTCCGCGGGGGCTGTATCGGGTACGACCACGGTGCGCGGCCCCATCGCCGCACCGCTGCGTGGCTGCGGTGGGGACGTGGCCGGAGCACTGCCGCATCTTCAAAGCTGTAAGAGCCGCGAGGAGGGGATGCTAACGCGTACCCTGGACGCCACCTCTAGTGCGACAGGTGAGGCGAACGAAACGGTGTCCAAATCCCGAACAGGAGATCTGCCGGCTGGAGGGAAACCCCTGCCAAAGGAGAGCTGCCCCAGGAGATGCCGTGCCCGTGGTGTCCCTGGCCCCAGCACCGAGGGAGGAGCGGCGCGAGGTGCCCAGCGAGCGCGGGCTGCCAGGACGGCTCTTTGGCAGCTCCACCAGCAGGTCCGTCTGCTCGGAGTTACACCAGCGGCCACCGGCCACTCAGAGGACGTGAGAGGTGAGGAGGCTGTGTGGAAACCCGGGTTAAAGCTCTCTTCTCTTCCTCCTTGCCCAGCCACATGAGGCAAAGGCTGGCTGGAACTGGCTGTCTCCCTGCATTTAAAGCCACAGAGATGTCCGTAGCACCATATCAACTGTTAATCAAGGTAAACGTAGAAGGGAGACCAGGATCTGAAGCTCAACATAAATACCGTGAGATTGACTAACCTTTAGGGCTGCGTTCGTAATACTCAAAAGGTCTGTCTATACCTTGACTGGGAAAAAGAAAGCTGCAGCGTACACTCTCTCATGTCTGTGTCTGAACAGCAGCTGTAAAGCGGTAACTGCTCAAATGTTTGGGAAGCACCAGCCTGCTCCTGCAACATCCAGCTGTGCTTGGAAAGTTAACTTCCCACGTACCATTTGCCTGTTGAAACACAGAACGGGTTAATCACAGTGGCCAGGCATTTTGGAAAGGTCCTGGAGCTCCGTTTCTCTAGCACATTACAGCTAACGTTACTTTCACACACACCCCCAGGAAAAGGACACCACAGACTCAGTCAATACTCATTAAGGGGATGCAATCCAAATCTCTACGTCATTAAAAGACCAAGGGGTGGCCTGAACAAGGAATAGTCAAAACCCTTTGTTCATGTAAAACAGGCATTTTGCTCCATTTGGAAAGTGAAATTTTTGGCATAGTTCACTTTCCTTTTTTTACAACCAGCTGTCGGTTCTGTCAGTTCTAGTACAGGACACCTAGCACAAGGCTGGTTTGTGCAACTACCTCTGGAAGCCAACAGACTTTTCAAAAGCCTGTTTTCTTGAAACATAAAGGAACCCAGTAAACCCTTGTACAGAATAGGTACAGATGTGGGAATGTGACAGATGGGTGGTGAAGGTGGCATCTACAGAGTAAAAGAAGATGTGGAAAAACGAGGATCTGGCAGGAGCAGCTTTTACTGTTCCCAGTAGTAAAAATGTATTGCTTTTCAATACAGAGGAAAAATAATGAAAACAGGCAAAGGACAGAACAGGAGTCATGATGGTAATTAAATGTACCCATCTAAATAAAAGAGCGTAGAGGTGTCCTGTTGTAACAATGCTTCATGATAGTTTAAAAATGCCATATTTGAAGCAGGAAGCCGATGAATTATCTCTCACTGACCCATGAGAATCCAATTAGGAATATACATTAATGTGGTGTAGGAATATTGTTTATGAAAAATAAAGAGACTATTAGCTTTCCAGACAGACAGTAAGAGAACACCCCAAATTAGCAAATTATTTTATAAAAGCTTCTACAACTTTTGAAACAAGGGGCAATACTGGAAAAGATGTTTGGCTCACTGGGGATGGAATACTATGGAGCATTTAGTCACTGTGTCATACAACATTAGATAAACCAGGACACTGATGTCAAAAACATAAAAATAGTCATGCTATTCCCATTCTGCCTGCACATCAATCTCTTAGGGCTTTTCTCCCAATGCTAGCATTGGCAAAACAGGTAATATTGATTATAACTGAAAAGCAAAAATGAAATATTATAGAAGTAGAGGCTTCTGAGACTACATAATGATTTTTCTCTATTTGGAAGTAGGAACCTGATACTTCCCTTTGCATGCAAACATCCCTGAAGAAATCCAAGATGGGTAACAATGGATGGTGGTGGTGGGAGTTGTGCTTATTTTAGATATTCAACATGAAAATCAGTATTTTTATTTTTGGAAACAAGTATACTTAAGTTAAATTTCAAATTAGCACTACCTATTACATAGTCTAAACTGGTTACATTTGGGAGCATAGTTAACGGTAAATTACAGGGTTTATGCCAAAGTTTTAAAGCAAATCAAACCATGAAACTAAGGAAAGCCATTGCCTGAGCACCTGGAACCAGGTTTTGTTGAAATGAGAAACTAGCATTTGATAGCAATAGCCTCTTCTGCAGCTGCAGCAAAAGGCTGAGGGTTCTTCGGTTTGGGTCTGTTAAATAACTAGCCCATTTACAGATGAGTAACTGTAAGTTGAGGAAAGTGTACTTTCCTATTCCAAGATATTAATTAAAAATACTTTTGAGACCTATTCGTTACCAAAATTCTTTAACAGTATTTTTAGAATATGGTGATGGAAAATAATAGTAGTCTCAGCAGTCTGTTCACATCATATGTATGCCACCTGACGTGAAGGGACCAAATAAAGTGAACCATCAAAACATGTCAGGTTTATTCTATATATTATTCTACAGTGACTGCGTGGCAGATAATGGAAGAGAAACTGATGTCATCTATCTTGACTTCTGTAAGGTCTCTGACACAGTCTCACACAACATCCCTGTCTCTCTACATAGAAGAGATACAGATTTGATGGATGGACTATTCAATGGATAGGGAATTGCCTGGATGGCTGCATCCAGAGAGTCGCAGTTAATGGCTCAACGTCCAAATGGAGATAAGTATCAAGTGGTGTCTCTCGGGGTCATACTGGGACCGATACTGTTCAATATCTTTATTAATGACATAGTGGAATTGAGTGCACCCTCAGCAAGTTTGTGGATGATACCAGAATGATGCAGTTGATACACTTAAGGGAAGGGATGCCATCCAGAGGGACCTTGGCAGGCTTGAGAAGCGGGTCAATGTGAACCTCATGAAAATCAACAAGGCCAAGTGCAAGGTCCTGCACATGGGTCAGGGCAATCCCCAGTATCAGTACAGGCTGGGGGATGAATGGATTGAGAGCAGCCCTGCCGAGAAGGACTGGGGGATTTTGGTAGATAAAAAATTGGATATGAGCTGGCAATGTGCGTTTGCAGCCCAGAAAGCCAACCATATCCTGGGCTGCATCAAAAGAAGCGTGACCAGCAGGTCGAGGGAGGCTATTCTCCCCCTCTACTCCACTCTTGTGATACCCCACCTGGAGTACTGCATCCAGTTCTGGGGTCCCCAGCACAAGACAAACACGGACCTGTTGGAGTGGGTCCAGAGAAGAGCCACAAAAACGATCAGAGGGATGGAACATCCCTCCTATGGAGAGAAGCTGAGAGAGTTGGGGTTGTTCAGCCTGGAGAAGAGAAGGCTCCAGGGAGACCTCATTGCGGCCTTTCAATATATAAAGGGGGTCTGTAAGAAAGATGGAGAGAGACTTTTGACCAAGATCTGTAGTGACGGGACAAGGGGCAACAGTTTTGAACTGAAAAAGGGTAGGTTTAGATTGGACATAAAGAAGAAGTTTTTTACAATTAAGGTGGTAAGACACAGGAACAAGTTGCCCAGAGAAGCTGTGGATGCCTCATCATTGGAAGTGTGCAAGGCCAGGATGGATGGGGCTTTGAGCAACCTCATCTAATGAAAGATGTCCCTGCCCACAGCAGGGAGTTGGACTAGATGAACTTTGAAGGAACCCTCCAACCCAAACCATTCTGTGGTTCTACGATTCCAGTGTACAGTAACTAGGAGTACCTAGGAGACACCGTAAAGCCTTTTATTCCTTTGCGAAAAGTAAAAACAATGACTGCAAACTATTCTGAAATCATATTCATCTCAGTTTGACGTTTGACTGCAAATCTGCACAATCTTTGATTAAAATAAAAACCCAATTCTGAATGGACACCCATTTCTAACTCCATCTGGAAAGGGGAACAGAGAGTGACTTGGGGTCACCAAAAGTGGGGAGTAGAAAAGGGCAGAATAGGAAACACTGCTGTCCTTCACCATCATCTTCTCAGTATCCATTCCCGATTACCGTGATAACAAAACATAGTATTCAAGTGTGAACAACCTTGCACGTACAAGATCTGATCTGCATGTTGAGGATGCAGCTTCATGCTCTGGCAAGGTCAATGCAATGGCAAGCTGCCACCCAAAAGGGGGAGATGCTACTTCGCTTCCTCTCCCCCACACCAGCCGTGTGCTCCTGCCAGCTCTAGTTTGCCTGTGCCCACGGGGAGCCAATCCGAGGTACAAACCCATCAGAAACCCCTGGCTACCCAACAGCTTGCTGCCTGTGCAGCTGCCCAAACCAGCCAAGCGTGGGCTCAGGCAAGCGGCCACAGAGGACAGGTAGTAGGAGCAGCCCCTCTGGCACATGAAACCATAGCCAAGACAGTGGGAAACCTTTTCTCAAATCCCAGCTGCCCACTCGTTCCAAGTTTTGGCAGCGCTGGAGAGCCCTGGCTGTGGAGAGAAAAGCCGACCTCTCAAAGTCAAGGGCCGTTCCGGACACTGCTGCCGATAGCTTCGGCAAGAACCATCAGGCAGCCAGAGGGACCGGGGAGGAAGCGCAGGGGGAGGAGAGGAAGGTCCAAACCACCCCATGCAAAGGAGAAAGCCCCACCTCGGCTGCTGGCAGCCCGCCTGCTGGCCCCCACCACCAGCACCCACCGAAAGGGGAACTTGCCCCCGGAAGGTGACGTTAGCTCTGTGTTGATTTGCTTATTAGGCCTGCCCAAAACCAAGTATGTCTGATGTTTCAAAACTGTCCATTTCTGAAATTTTTTAAAATGTTTGTCCATTTGGCCAAACTACACAGGTTAGAACCATGAGTGGTTTTCTCGAAAAAAGGTGGCTTCTTTTCCTCTTGCGAGATTTTTTCTTCTTACTCAACAATCAAGGAAAGAAAGCAAGGATCAAACTCAGAATGTTTTCTTCAAAAACCAAATTTATTGATAAAAGCACAATTACCAAATCACGGTGCTTCACCTTTTTTTTTTTTTTAAACCAACACAGATAACAATATGAAATCTCTACAGGGATTTCTCCTCAAACGACAGTTTCTCTTGTTAGTTATATTAAAATTCCTCTCTTTCTGGGACTCCCTCAAACCACCAGCTATAACTGGAATATATTGAACTAAGAAAGCACTACTTTGCCTACTTGGCATAAGAAGTGGGGGATTCCTCTCTTCGCTGTTATGGGAATGCCTACCAAAATGAAAGGTTTTGGGTTGCTCATGCTTATGCACTCATAAATTTGACTCGTCTCTTACTGACATCTCCTTTTCTTACGAAAAGTTCAAAAGTTCAGTTAGCAACAAGCTGATGTTTTAGCTTGCTGCACAAGCCTCTGGGTTAGGTAATCAAATTAGAGAACTACCACGCATGGCAGTACATACACTGCATTCGATATTATGAACTGTTGTTAATAAGCTTAAACAAAAGTGCCAACATACACTTATTTACGATTTTAATTATTTATAGTATACATAAGCAGCCTATCTGTAAGAAGTTGGACTTAATCTCTAACAGACTTCCTGCTGCTGTGCTGCCAGTCTCTCAGTGCAACTGTGGCCATTCTTAATTAAATAAATAATTTACCCTGGAAGATTTCATTGAGTGCCAGCCACAAGCACCAGGGCTGGGTGAAAATAAATCACTGCCGGCGGCGTGCCAGCACTCCTTCCTAGAATCTACGGAAAGCGGTGATTTCCCTACAGTGAACATTTTGCATAACCATTCTGCACAGCTTAATTGATCTCTGCCATAGCACGGTAGTAAAAACCCCTCCGTTTCTATGTATTTTAAGAGAGTACTTCATGTCCTGTTGATTTCATTCTATCTTTGGCTGACTTTTTGCATCAGTTGTGCAGCTTCTTGTATAGAATCATCTGCCTCTTTCTTTTTTTTTTTTTTTTTTTATAATTTAGGGTTAAAGTCCTCCTCATTGTCACTTCTTGTTATGTCGCTGACCCAAACCCATCCTTCAAAGATGGCATGTTACTGCTTTGAGTCTGCAATCATCTCCCACTTTGATTTCTACCATCCTCCTATCAGCTTTACCAACCAAACTCAAGTTACTTCCTTCTCTACCAATCTACTCTTATCAGTACACACAAAACCAGCTTTTAATGTTTAACATTTACTGCACTATACTGCTATTTAGGCATTTTCATAACCGCAGAAAAAATGAGGAAAATTCCCACTTTGTGCTGTGATATCGATCTATTTTAAAATCCATTGCAAGATCCCACAATAAATATTATGGTGTGACTTCAATACCTGACAGCAGTGTAAACATCAGCAAATTTTCACGGGCAATCACAGGCATCTCAATTATCTGAATACTGTCTCAGTTATCAAAAGGGCAGCCTGACCTACTGTATGGTCAATGTCTTCCTATGTGCCAGTGATTTTAGAAAACCTACACAGAAAAAACAAAGTCCTTGGGTGCTCCTTCATTGAAAATTTCTCCTTACATCTTTGCGTTCAAAACCAAAGATGTGAAGTGATTGCCCCCATGCAGAAGAGCTCAGATGTTTGGGGGTCCAGGCTCACCACCGCCTGCCCCATGCCCCAGAGCCAAAAGGCGAGCTCCCGGTCTCCCCACCAGGTCAGGTTTCAGTCGCTAGTCCCCAGTCTTCCAAAACATTTGTTTTTTCTTGCAAAGTTTGGCAATCAGCTTGTAACACTTCTGATGTACAAACACAGCAACATTTCAAGAAAAAGCCAACCACTTTGATGGGGCTGCCTCACTGAGGAAATAACGAAGGCAACACATTCTTCTCTGCATACCATTTACCCTGAGGCACACAACCTCCCAAGCGCTAGCAGTATTTCACAGCTCTCAAAACTCTGCTCGACCACCTACCACTTTTTGGCCAACTGGCTGACCCAGAAAAGCAGGAGAGAAACGATGGCTGCTGCAGGGAGGAAGTGGCAAGCACAGCTTGTGAACTGGCATGCTTCTGTGTGGGGAGAAGTCGCTCGCTGGACACAAAGAGCATCGGCTACGGCTTGCCCTGGAATCAGTGATGAGACAGGGGTCGGACCACGGAGGTCACAAGAAGAAAGCAGAAGGAAGAAAGAGCGTGCCAAGGGAAAGAGCTTTCTACTTCCACTGCAGTTAACTCCCCTAAATTTCATCCCTCCCCCTGGTTCCCCAGTTTCCAAAAATAACCTATACAAAGGCAAGAACTGCAGAGGCAGGAAGCCTTAAAAGAGCTGCAGTTGGAAAATACAAAAAGGTAGCAAGGGAATTGAAAAAAAAAAAAAAAAAGACACGTTCTTTTTGGAAAAGAACAGTGACATCTTTTAGCATGGAGGCATACTGGCAGGGATGTAGGTTGGTAGCTGGAACCAGCATCCGTGAGGTCTCGGGTCCTGGGGGCTGGTGCAGGTGGCTGCAGCAGCAGAGCAGCCAGAGGGGACGGGGGGCTGCTTGGCCTCTCCCCAGGCGGCTGGCGAAGGCTTGGGCTGGTCTTGGCCGTTCCTGCCCTCACGTGCTGCAGCTCGGCAAACGGTTTCTGTTTAGGCAACCACGCATTTTGTATGTCTGGTATTAGAAGATGCTTAACATTTTCCCTTAAAAGTAAAGGCGCCTTAATGCGAAAAACATCTCTTAATGACTAAGAAGAGAGTCAGCAGTGAGCATTTGCACCCAAAGAATTCAGTTCCTCCCACATCAAAGCAACCTCTTGGAAAACTGATTATAAACAAATTAACAAACAACTAGCATGTCTATCAAAAATAATTGTTTTGTGCTGGAAAAGAATTAAAGACTCACAGGGCCTGAAGCAAACACTGAGGTTTAAATCTGATTCCTCATTGCTGGACTGGACACTAACACGAGGGAAGGGAAAAAACCTCCTCCTGTCATGCAGAAATGGCTGCCCTGCTCACATGGCATCTGTGGAAAGGGTGATTCCTCTCTAACTATCTGAGAAGTAAATTCAGGTACAGGTTGAGAGATTTGGGGTTACACAAACATCAGCCATCGTATTTCCACCTTGAACTGGCTTTGATTTTGGGTGATTCGGCCTTGTATTACAGCACCCCAAAGTCACATTCAATTTTTTTGCTTCTGTTTTTCAGCACTGATCAAAATAAGCAAGTATCAGCACATCTCTGCATAACTACAGTGTGATACAGGAACGTCCCTACTCACTCCACCAAAGGCGGCGAGACTGCACTCACTGTCAAAAGGTCTGTTTTCACTAATGTTTCCTTCTTGTGCCTTTTCACCTCTTGCTTTCTCTATAGCAGGAAAAATAAGTAAGGTACCCAGGTAAGCTCAGGTCCCCATACTTTTACCATAAAAGCGTTCATCTTTATCGTAAATACTACCACATACTGCAGAGTATTTCAGATACGACTGCCCAGTGAGAGCCATTCCCCTTCTCGTACAACAAACCCACTGTTTGAATGCAGATTTCTCCCCCTCTGCAGACACTCCTATCTTCTCTCCTGGACAACAAATTTCACTAAATGTCAGTCATTACATTCCCACAAGTCTCGAGAAAATCGGTAGCTGGCTCTGAGGAGGAAAGCCAGACCGAGGCCCCGAGGTCAGCCCCCGGGTGTTGCACAGCCACCCTGGTAGCGAGCAGGGGTGCAGAGCCTCAGCCCGGCCGGGCAGCCTGCAGCCTCCCGCCTGCTGGCAGTGACAGAAAGGCGGTGGGTGAGATGTCCTGGGGGGGAAAGGGCCACGGGAGAACACATCCTGGTACCACTGCCCACAAAACAGCCTGTTTCAGAGAAAGGGTATTTCTCACCTTTGCGGTTCTGTAGGAAAGCTGGAGCTCAGCCCAAGCGTTTAGCAAACAGGAAGCAGAAATGGCAGAAATTATTTGGAGGTTTGGGGCTTCGGGCAGGGTTTAAACCTCGTAACTCCTGATCCTTTCCTTCTCTTTCATGCTTAAGTAACGATTTTCAAATGGCACAGCTAGCGGCGCCCATGACTTATTCCACGGCAATCTTCTTCAGCCTCCTATCACAATGAAAGTCACCGCAATCTGAGAAAACATCCCCTAGCAAACGATGGCACTAAGTGGGCCAAGCTGTGCCTCCTTCAGAGAAGCAGCAAAGCCGCTGAGGGAGAAGCATTTTTAGGAACGAAGTTTAGGAGAGTGGGAAGGAGACAGCTTCACACAGCCTTAGCTGCTTCTCCCAGCAGAGCAGAGATTGAGAAGGAAAAACGCCACAAGCCTCTCATCTTCTCTCCAGCTTGCCACAAAAGAGGGGTGTATTTTTCAGCAGGATCTGGTGAGTCTGACACTGAACTTAGCTCAAGTGACATGAAATGTTAATGTTTAGGAACAAGGTAGGTGGAGAGGAGGAGGAAAGAAGACATTCATTACTTGATGTAGAATTCATTCAAAAGCTTCTTTTCATAGCCAGAACTAAAATTTCCATTCAGCTGTTTATTTCTGGTATCCTAGATAGCTTGAACAAGTGAAAGAAGAGGAATCTAGAAAGAGCCCTTATCCCTGCTTGCATGGCAACAGCCCTTCCTCAGATACCTCCAGAGAGAACTGGACACGTTTTTTCTGACTGCCCATCTTCAAATGCAGGATGGGCAATTTTCCTCGGGGATATTCATACTGGCTTTAGGCTTCCAGCCAAGGTGCACAGAAGAGATCTGCCTCCAACCACCCTCTCTTGTGTCTGCAGGAGCCTCCTGATAAGGCCCCACTGCTCCCCACCAGCCCCCAAAACCTCCACATGGAGAATGTCACAAGCTCTTGATGCTACAAACTTAGCAGCTACTATTTAAAATTGGCTGGACCAGTGTATTAAATTAATCCGTGCGTGCTCTGCATTTTTTCTGTTCATGTCAATCTGAATTTCCTTGCTTTTTTTTTTTTTTTTGGTCTACATTACATCTGAAAAACAACTTTTCCCTCATAGGCACCAGAACATCATCTCTTTCCTGTGTTGTGCTCTTCCCAGCCCCCTGTTGTTTCTCTGCTTGCCCATCTGCCTTTGCTCTGTTTCCTCACTCTTCCTGTCCTTGATTTCTCTCCTCCTTTTCTTCTTTCTTTGATGTTCCTCTTGGTGCTTTCTCTTCATCCTTCCTGCCAAGCTGAATGAGTTGATCCACTGGGGAGGTGCTTGCAAACAGCAGCTAGCCTGTTTGGAGGGTTACACCAGGTCGGGACACCTACACAGGAATCCTTCACCTCCCTTACTACACTGTTGGCTGGAGTGATTCCTCCTCTTCATTCAGGGTTGTACGCACAGTCCCTTTGTCAAAAGTCAGGCAAATGAAGGTGACACATAATTTGGGAAGCATATGCTAGTATTTAATGGGCTACGTCTCTTTTTTTGTTTTGGGGTGCTGTGCAGAAACTAAAAGCCACAACAACAACAACAACAAATTTGGGAGAGTGTCAAATGCAGCATTAGCAAGTGGCTCAGGCTTACCAGTGCTGCTCTCCCTCAGAAAGTGGCTGTTTAAAAATGACACCTTCTTACTTTGCAGTTCTGCTGCCTTGAGGGTGAAATCCACCCCTTTGCAGAATGCCAAGACAGGGTCATTTAATCATTTAAATTCTATTTATTCCCTTAGAAAAGATTTACGCATGTTGCACTGGTCTCCTGAACAGGGACAAATTTCCCCCAAGTAGAATCTCAAAGACAGGGTTCTGACTTTAATGAAAGCAAGCCTTGTTTTTAAGAAAAAAAAAAATATTCCTGTTGCTAGTTGGGAAAAAAAAAAAAGAAAAAAGAAAAGAAAAGGATACAGATAAAAGAGACAAATTTTATTCCTCCTGGCACAGCAGCAGGAGAGTGGTTGACCAACTTCCAACTGCAGAGCTATATTCTCTCCCCAGTTAAACAGAGAAACCTCACTGAAATCTATAGGCCAGATCCACTGAAATGTTCTGGCTGCTTTGCCTGTTTTAGCAATGCAAAGCAGCTGCAAATCCAGTTTAATTTGCTAGTTTCTGTCAGCTTTACCATGCCAGATTAGCACTGCTGTTAGCCTCAGAAATACCAACATCTGGAGGTTCCCCCACCACCCAGCCTAGCTTTAAACCTTGGAAATCTGCAATTCATCCACCCATCAGCACAGCTGGTGGGACCAGCCTCAGGTAGTTCTCCACCCTCAGCAAAATACATTTGTCACAATCCTCTACCCTACACTCATGCAGCCAACCTAGCAGATCAAACAAAATTCACATAATGATCAGCTCTTGGTTATTCACTGGCCGATTGCCTGCCCAGTTGCTCCAGAGGGTGACTCCTCACCCTGTCTGGGAGCAGGTGCCTTCCTAGTGTGGGTCCATGAACCCGAGTTGGCCGGCAAAACAAAATACGCTGTTTCCTCATACTTTTATATTTCTTTGTATGTCAGGAAACAGAGCTCAGTCTTGTTTCCTGCTCCTCAGCCAGGGGAGGTAGGAGAAACTGGAAGTAGATGTAGAGAAAGGTAGAAAGAAGGCAGATCAAAAAGATCAAGAAAAAATAATAAAAAAACCCAAACACTGCTTCACTCTGCTCTGTAAAGCAGTACATCTTGGAAAAAATACAATCCACTCCCCAAGTCCTTCTCTCCAGGGATATACAACAGTCTCAGGAATTAATAGCATTTTTTGCAACATTCAAGTACTGCTGCACTTACAGTCTTATAAAAAACCCCCAACAAAACAGCCTCTTCATTTGCTTTTTGCCTGAGAAAAACACATGTAAAAAAGAATGGGAGGGAATTGGGGGGAGGAGGGGACGGCGGGTGTATTCATGTCAGTTCTGATTTTCTAAGAACAAAGGCTTTACTTTATATATAAATAAATAAATTGGAAACATTCAGCATGTTTTATTTTTCCTCAGCTCACTCCCAACCCCTCACTCTGAATGCATTAATACACACACCTTCAGCACAATCGGGCTCTTGGTGTTGCCATGGAACTGAAACCTTTGCAGTTTAGATGATGATGTACGCCAGGAAGCATACTGTTCTTACACTTCCTATAACAGAAGCAAAATCACTGCATAGCATTAACTCCCTTAGTATTTAAGGCATTCGGTGTCTTTCTTGTCTGCTCATCTTCACACAGAGTTTGCTTTTTCTATCTTGCCACATGCAAATGAAACACATTTGACATAGCTATTCTCGTCTTCATGAAGTCAATAGCTCACATGCTGAGCACATTAAAGAAGGTCCACAAGACTATGGACTTTCCCTTTTTAATAAGAGGCTGTTTGCAGGCATGCAGCAGCTGCGATGAGGGCTGGAGAAAGCATATGTATATGAAATATATGTGGGTACAGCAAAGTATTATGTATCAGGGTAGCATTTAAGCAGATTCTTGAAACCTAGTTAACATATTTATTGCTAATGCTCTTGACGATCCTTCTGAATATTCTTTCATACCCATTTGTCCGGACAACCAAATTACAGCGTAAAGCTCCTGCAGCAGGCACCAGATCGTTCCACACCTTTTTTTTTTTTATAACTTAGGCTGGTGAGATTTCAATGGCGAGCAGAGCTTTAGGCACTTCAGTTAGAGGGAAAAATTAGTACAACTCTGTGTCGCCTAAAGATTCAGCCTACAGTTATTATCTTCAGCAGATCTGAGCTTTTTGCCAAAGCTTCTGAAAATGGCTGTACATGCATTGCAAATACATAGATTTTTATGTTCAAAGAAAAACCAGGGAACACAAATATCCAAATTCATTATAAAAAGATTACCATAATAAATAAATAAATATATAAACAAATAACCATTCGTGTATGTAAACATTGGCTCTGTACCTGCAGAAACAGCTGGAAGCCAGTCCATGGTCTGAAGCCAGCTTGAGGTTTTTTTGTCCAAAGTTAAATATTTGCATAGTATTAAGCCCAAAATTAAAGCATTTGCTGAAGAAACTTGCTGACTTGTGTGTACGGAAAAACAAGAGGGAATTTAGCTTCCCTGCACACGGGGGCAGATTCTTGGGATGCCTTCTCCATCCCATGAATTCCTGGACAGCAGAGACACAGACAGACTACCGACCAGGGAATTCCCCTCTTGCTTTCCGGAGGATTTTGTGCACAGGCTGGACAGAAGAGCAATAACCCAGGTAGTTATTTTATGAAGAAGGTGTTTGTTGCTTAGGTGCCCGCCCCTCGACCACCTGGTAACACTCCTTTCCTTTTAGCGTTGTCCCCGGCACAGAAAAGATCCATTCACCCAGCACCTCCGTCCAAGCAGGTCTGCCCGCTCCCTGTGCCACAAGCGGCCTCCTCCTGTGTCAGCCCGCCGGCTGCCAGCGAGCTCCGGCACCTCGCTGCCCCGGGGACGCGGGCTGGGGACCCTGCTCACGGAGGGGCTTTCTGGAGCAGGGTCTGGCCCCCAGCGCCTCCCCGCTTGCCGGCGGCGGACACAAAAGCACCGCTGTCTCCCTGCCTGCCTGCCTGGGCCAGAGCGAAGCAGCCGGTCCCCCACTCCCGGGTGCTACTGGGTGCACGCTGGACCCCGGCAGCACCTGCGCCCTCAGGTCCCCTCTCCTTCCCTCCGCTGAGGGAAGAGCCGTGCTGGCAGGATAAGCTCCCTCTCCTCCTTTCACCGGCAGCAAGCGTCCGACAGTCGCACGTCCCCGTCGCTGCATCCATTACCTTGGGTTTACGCAAGGCTCTCGCCATCAGTTTTCTAGTTACAGGAAAATGTATATTGTGCTGTGATGAAAGGCCAGTGCAATGTCAAGTGCATTAAAAGGACTCCAGGGACTGATTAGAGTCAAAAGGGAAAGGATTTATGGTGGTTAATAAAGTTAAATCTGCCAGAGTCCTGCTTATTCTTTCCAACTGCAGGTAACCAGATCTTATAGGAAAAATTATTAAAACGTTGCAAGTTATTACTGTCCCCTCTGAAAGAAAACCTGCGTTTTGCCACGAAGCACCTGGCCAGGAGAGAGACCAGCTCACCACGGCGCCTACGCTGACCCCGAGGAGGAGAGAAGGGGGGGACACGCCACCTGCCCGTGCCTCGGGCGAGCAGCGAGGACCTCGGTACCAAGAGATCTCTTCAGCATGCGTGTCACCTGAACGGTCCCCAGCAGGTCCGCAGCCTCCGGTCAGCAGCTGGGAGGGGGCTGGGACTTCCACCCGCCATCAGGCACCGTGCCGCACCATGGCGAGGGGCATGGGCAGACGGGGGGGAAAGCCTCCCCCTCTGTCAGTGCTGCACATCCACGTGGGAGAAGGACGAAGCAAAGAAGGAAGCTCTCACCTCTTATTCCCAGTCTGCGTGTCACGTGTGCACCTCCTGCTGAAGAATGCAAGCTAACTGGACTCCATAGGACTGCTCTGAAACTTCTTTTAAATGCTTTACAATCTAACGTGCCCAAAAGTTGACATAATTTTACAAGACATTAATGATTTTCCACACTGAGACAACAACATCAGCAGAGGGCAAAGGGAAGTGGGAGGCCAAATTTTCAAAAAACTATTGGGAATTTTGTATCCATATCTAAATTACATGCACTTTATTGGATCTCAAGTTTTCATTTTTCTACCACTTAATAATTGCAAATACATTATATATGCCCTTTCCATTTTGTCATTCTTTCACTATATTACATCAAATTTAATTTCCTGTGGAAGTGTGTAATCTTTTCAGCCGTGACTGCCTCAGAAGCTTTTCTGTAATAAGCAGAGCCTCGTCCTCTGGCAGGCTGATCTTTTATGAGCTGTGCTTCTGCAGATTAGTTTCCTGAAATGTTTGCAATGCTATATGAGAACTGGCAAAAGAGGAAAACCAAAATAACACTCAAAAGGAAAAACAAACACGAAAACATTCACTTCCTTCTGACTCCTCCATTCACCGGTCAAAGGAAATTTCATTTTGATTTGGGTAGATGGCAAATCCAGGAAGGTTATTACCACGTATCAGAAGAAGCCTCACAAGGTGCGAGACACAGCAACCCTTGCTCTACAGCTCATTAAAAGCATGGCAGTGAGACGGCTGCTCGCTCTTCGTGCCCAGGGAACACGGAGATCGGCAAGCAGCCACCACTCTGACAACCGCCTCTCCTCGCCACCTGCCCTTGGCTCTCCGAGAGGTCCCCTCCACTGGCAAAAAGCCGCATTCCACCAAAAAAGTGAAAATGTCAACCAAGACGCATTCACGCTTTTCATGACGAGATACCTGTGATGGCAGGAAAGCAGACCAGCTGGCCTGCTGGGCCCCTTCCAGACCTCTGCCCCTGCAGAATGTAAACTCGTCTTCTTCAAACCAGCTTTCCATTACCTGTGCTCCCACACACACCAAAACAGCTTATTTACAAAAAAATATATCAACAAACAATTCTGAACATTTAAAAATTAACCAACTCAGAAGAAACGAGAGCAACAGATAATTATTCCTATATCCCTCCTGAAAAGGTGCTTGGATACGGATGATAGAGGAGACGTCTGAACAAATGAATAGAAAATGTCTGCAAAGGGCCATGTTAATGGTATTTGGCCAGCAGGGATTACTGAGGGTGGCTATACAGGCGTGCCAGAAGCCCTGCCAGTGCAAGCAGGATCAACGCTCTCTCACTTCAGTGGCAGACGTTGCCTCCGGGAGCTTCTCTTCAAACTGACCCAGAGTCCAGCCAGATTTGGAAACCTCTTCACCGATCAGCACACAAGTCACCCGGGTTGTGAACTGCTCTCCTAAAACACACTAAATTGATCAATGAAGCCTGGCCTTTCTCTCCCCAGTCCCTGTAAGATTTTTATTTTGCTTTCCCTCTCCCACATCACTGATGCAGCAGCCAATCATTCACATTTCTGACGAACACTGTCTTCAAAATTATATATAAAAATACAGTGCATTAAACCTAGATATGTACTTTTGGAGCAGTCACCTGTCCTCATCACTTCATAATTTTTTTAAGGTATCCAAGCATTTTCAATAATTGAGTCCTCTTTTAGGTTATTTTGGCAATGCATTTCCTTGTAATTCTGTTTTATGCTTGTATCTTTAAAACTTAATCTCTAAAAAGTGGCTAATCAGTTAAAAAAATCCATGCAGGGAACAATACTTAAACAAAAGTCTCAGGTGTTACATGCAGCACAATTCAACTCCCATCAGCTTGAAGAAATGTTTTTCCACCAGTTTCAGTGGGACTTGCATCAGGGCCATAAATCAGATGAAGATGCTCCACGTTAACAGTTATGTGGTGTGCTACAAACTGCTTCAGAACATAAAACAATAATGTAACCACTCTCATAAAACCGATTTGCTCATGGTTTTACAGGACCTGAGTGTGTGTTAACAATTTCAAGCCAGAACAGTAGAAAAGAAAAACATGCCAGCTATCAGTGACCTTAGATTTTTGGCCTCATAGGCCATAAATTAAATAGCCTCCCTTCACTAGGTGGGTCTCAGCCTCCAATTCCTTGTACAAGATGAGGAAAAAAGACTCAATATATGGATTTAATTCCTATTGAAATCTTGGTCAAAGATGGTGGGTGATGTAAAGCTAAACATCAAGGGAATAACTGCCATCATCTGGCTGAGTTTGGTAAAATGGAGTTTATTTACACTTCTTTAGGGATTCACTGGTGTGTGAAATTAATCTAATTTAGATTGACCAGAAACTGAAAATGGAATTAAGGAGAAAAGCAATTAAAGACCTTTCCTAAATGCAAAAATAGTACTGCTTTAAGTGCAGCAAAACAGTTAAAGTACAGAACCCTTCACACTACTGCTACTACCCCCTCCTGCCTGAGGAAGAGAGTAATAGTCTGTGTATCTACATATCATCACTGTACCAGTATAACTTCATCCAGAGGAAACACTGGTAGAATGTTTCTACCAGTATCTGTAAATAAATACATTTTCAAGCTAAAACAGTTCACTATACTGCATACAGACCAGGCCTAGCAGATAAACATCTGCTGGAACGGCATGGTGTAATTGATTGTACATGTGGCTTAACATTTACTTCAATGACTTTTAGCACCTTCATGTTATTGTTTCTGCGTTGTTCCAACAAGCAATGGTTAATGTAAGATGCAGACGTTCACATACCGTATACTTATGAATAACTGGTTCCCAGAGATGTGGCAGTGATAACATTGTCATCGTACGATTCAAAGTAGCTCGCTGTAGATCACATATCAGAAGAGGGTCCCACCTGAAAACATAACAAATCCAGATAGTAAGTTCATCATATTCAGAGGTTTGCAAGCTCTGCTAATACATTTGTGTGTTTCCACATATTTCTCCTCTGCATTAACAGGGTCTGTGCCGTTCCCAGGCTTACAGAAAACATTTTGCTGTTCACAATGGCAAGCAAAATTGTCCTGCTGTAGCCACACTGTTTTGGCCCACTGCTCCAGACCAGATTTCAGGCACGCTCTCAAAGCAATGAAAACTAGTTTTCAGTGTTAATGCAGAAGCTGGAACTGTCTGGTGGACAGATACAGAATTGCAGATTTCCCATTTGTTGGGTCCTTGACAAGCAGGTAATTCCTTCTACCAGTGCATTGCTGGTTTGGCTCTACCTTTCTTTTTTTCTTTTTTCTTTTTTTTTTTTTAACATTGAAAATCACTGGTTTAGAAGATGACACAACACTGGACATTGTGAACTATTCTCTTGAGACCAAGGGGTCTTAAGACAAGAGTCATTTCTTTCCTATTGATGGCTACAGTCACCTTGTTTATAATCATTTGATCTTTTCGAATCACTTGATGGGTAAGTCTGTTTTTAAATATTTTTATATATGTTGTAGGTAACCAATGCAGATATGGCAAATGGCCAGGTCAAAGCCATGGTCCAGATTTTCAAGGCCACAAGTCATGCCCCATTTTCAGAGCTTATTGCCCCTCTGCTCACAGCTGAAATGAAGGGATCTTGGAGACCATGTAGGAGAAAGCCAAAACTGCTCAAAACAAACCACTTCTGGTGGAGCAGGAGGGACTAAGGAGCAGCTGCTAAGAGTCGACTGAACTACTTGTGAACCTGACAACTTTCAAGACCTTTCACAAAGACCCTTCTGGCAGAGCCTTCCTAGTGCCTTTCCTTCAGTGAGAAAGAAACACCAAAGTCTCAAAAATACACTCAGAAATTGCAAGTCCTAGAAGAGCCTGTTTAAGGCAAAGGCAAAGTCTTTCTAGGTGAAGCAGAAACATGGAAGCCACTGTGAAACCTGAAAATGGAAATTATATGCGAGGTATTTAAGTATGTGGTTCTGGCAATTATGGAAATAGCTAGTGTTGACAGGAGTACGCTGGGGACCCAGCACTTAAAATCTTGGTGGAAGAAAGGTTGGGAACTAAACACACAAATCAATATAGTCTCTACAGAAAGAGAGGATTGTAAGAAAATACACACAGTTCTTGTCCAAACTGTTTATTTTCTATGGCTAGACAGTGGTAATCTCCAGTGCCATCAATTAAGATCTTCATTTTCACAGGCAGTGTTTTAAGGAAATGCAAACATGAGGCACAGTTAGAAAAATTAATGGAAGCTGAAAAATAATTTTTGCTGCCAACTTACTTCCATGTAAGTGTACCATCACTTCTCAAAACTGAGTCTATCGGTCTTAAGACAATCCTAAAACTGTCTTTATACATACTAAACTACAGAGAAGTTACTCTGCCACCCCAAAGAACTCCATTCTTACAATGAAGTACTGCACTGAAGAAGCAAATATACAATCTTTTGCATTATAAATATTCATATTAATGCACACAGCATATTCACACCAACAGAGCTGAAGAGGCCTTACAAACACGGGTATTTAGAAAGTGCCTATAAAGCCACTGCTGTGCTCTAGGACTTATCGGGGGTTTGGCAATTCTTTCTCCACCTGCAATAAATACTATTTTTTTCATCTGAAAAATGAACAAGGACTTACAAAATGGACAAGGTACCTAAACCAAATGTTTAGATTGATTAGATACAGGCATTTACTAAAATCAGGTCTAAGTATTAAGCCTCAAAAACTCCCCAGATACATATATTTTATTATGAATTTTTAAAAAACTGTAGCTTCTAATTTCGAAAAAATATACCTGTGAATAACCTTTCAGAAAAATGTATTCTAAAATGAAAGAAAAAATGTAATTAATGATCTGAAAAAAAACTTTCTGCTCCTTTCTTCTCAATCAATTTAAGGAATTAAGAAAAAAAATTACAGTCTCAAGTCTCACTTTCCTGGCATCTGTCTTTCTGTTTCAGAACTTCAGCATTATTTCAATTCAGGTGAGGGTATTTAGTTCTCTCTGACATCAGAAGCTACATTACAAACACAACAGCACTTGTATACTTTACTATGCAACACAAAAAATGGATGGATGAATCAACTGCCTGTAAAATGTGTCAGAACAACATCCACACAAACTGGAGCCCTCTCCTCCATACAGAACCAGCACGGTGCATGACAACAATACGTCTCCCCATACACTCCAGCTATACTCTGGAAGGAACAAGAGCAGTAGTTTCTCAGTAACCGGGAATTACGTTGCTGATAACGGCAATTCAGTTCTGCACTTATAATGTCTGAACACAAATAAGACGCATCACCAAGTGGGAGGGGAAGCGGGAAGAGAATGAGAGAAAGAAAATGCAGCTGCAAAGAGGGGGTAAACTGCAGGAGGAGGTTTCACAGTGAAGCACACAGATCTGCTGTCCGATGGCGTCCGGGGGTTAGAAACAGCCGATCAGAGGCACTCCCTGGCACAAAGCTGCACAAAAGGAGTGAGGGACATGCCAGAGCTGTAGAAAAATAATGCATGAAAATCCCCAAACAATACTTTTTCTTTGACTTTGATAACCTGCACAGAGGACATTTAAAATCAAAAAATACTTGTCAGATTATCTCTGGCATGATATACTCCACCAGCACTACTTAATCAATCAAGTATATTGTTCTTTTCCACACTATGGCTTGCTTTGACCTCTTTTTTTGACTAATTTTTTTTTTAATTCTACTCCTCATTTTCATGAATGTTAGTGATCACAAAATACATTGAGAGTGACAGACAGTAAACATTACTGGAGGCTGTTGCACTTGGACTGCAATGTGGATGATCAACCGGAGGCTGGTATATGAGCTCCAAGTTAGAAGGTCACTCAAATACCCCTCCCTACAAAGATCAACACTTTTGAAAAACAACATCCAAAATCAAGATCTAACGCCAAGAGTATTCCAGTAATTTCTATTTTTATTCCAGCTGCTGTAATGAACCTTTCATTTCAAAGAACAAAAATTATTAAACAGAGTGTGTTGTCAAATGCAACAGTAGATGCTGAGGCTATGAAAGCATGGTAAAAAGCATGCCGTTCCCTAATATTACAAGTACAGGTGAGAGACATGCAGAAAAACACAGATGGAGAGTCAGTCTAAAAAAGTACAAAGAGATCTGATCACTAATCAGAGACAGAAACCCATCTGAGAGTCACAACTGTCTCTGCAGGCTCTGAAAGACAGAATTAAATTGACTTAGTACTATAGTAAAAAATGAATTTAATTAGCTGACATTAAGCAGGATAAGTTTGCGGTACCATGTTGCTCTGACAAGCTGTTTCCAAAAGGGTAAGAAGGTAAAATCTTATTTTTCAGGATGAGATTACGGCCGTGCGTTGAGACAGAAGTTAACAGCGCGTCTGCTGAGGGCAGCTTAAAGTTGGTGCTGGACATTTCATCTCACACTATAAAAGGATGGTATGTGATAGATGAGCCAGAAGTGCAAGTTTCGGATTCTGCACATTTATTCATACGGCTGTGCAGCTTCATCTCTTTCTGGTGTTGCCACTTACGTGAAGAAGAGAGCCTCAGTATAACCTCTGCCAGGAGGTTTTTTTTCTCCAGCTTCTCTCAGTCAGAGCTGTCCCCTGGAAAAAGTCCAGTACCCTAGGTGCAACTCCTTTATTTTTGTTGGTATGAGAGCATGTTGGTCCTTAGCTGGAAAAACGAGGTCTGCGCACAAGGCGGTTTCTGTGCTAACCTGGCGGGCTGCCAGATCTGCCGGCTGCTGTGCACTTATCTTCTGTTTTATGGGGTGACTCACGGCAGCCCAGCTCTGCTCCCAGCATCTACCAAAACTTCTGCCACCTTCTTTACCTGGCAAGCAACCTATGTGTCACGGTGTAGCCTGCAAGCAGAGTGGCAGTGGTTGACAGAGAATAAAGTAGACAGAAACTATGGCCATAATCTAGAGGCAGATAGTGACAACTGAAGAATCAATGGTAAAATGCATAGGAAATCCAAATTAAGTGTTTCCCTGAGGAAAACTTGAAGGAAATGGAATAACATATTTCAAAGCAAGAGTCCCATGTATATCAGACTTAACAAGCCCTGCCTTCTCATGCCTCCTTCTATTTAACAATAAATTTAGTTCTGGGGAAAGGCATCTCGCTGTCAGTGCTAGAAATTCTGCTTATTTGCAAAGCAGGCGCATGCATCCCAGGGAAGCTATTGTTCACATCACTTATATTAATGTCTCACATCTGTCACACCAGAACCAAGCCAGATTTACCAGGCAAGACAGAGAGGCTTTGGCCATCCCCATTAGCAAGTTATCAGGGAGGTGTTCCTCCATCCCATGACACAACTGCACAGCGATGTAAGCTCTCAATTTAGGCTGCCAGTGCCCTTCTTCCTCCCCCAATTCTTCTCACCAGGACCGTATTTAGGCTGCATGACCTTGCGTAGCAGTCTGCAGATTTTAAGAGCAAGAACAACACACCGTATGCCCTTCTCTGGCACCACATTAATCACCCTACTTTAATGACTTCTTTCACTGATAAACCACCCTGTGTACCTAACCGTCCTCCCCAGTGGCTGCGTCTAGAGCAATAAATTAAACATGCCCTTTCCCATACCCTGCCACTGTGTAATCCACTAGCAGAGACAAAGCCACTGAGAACATCAGCTGGCAGTTAGGGGTGAAAACAGCAGGGATCAAGAGACCCCAGTTTTACTAGCCATTTGATGGGTGACCTTGAATCTCTCAGTCTATGTTTTCTCATAGTTACAGAGAAAAATGGAATTTCTTTTCAGCTATACTGAGAACCACAGATAGAAGATACTACTTACTACTGGTATATATCTATACCACCCATTACTATACATAACTACAGGTAAGAACTGCCTTCAACTAAACAAACGTAGCTACAAACAGAGAACATATGATTTTGTAGTATTAATTCTTAATTATTTCACTCTCTTCCAGGAAGCTCAAGTCCACAGCTGAGCACAAATAAAGACACAAGATCTTTATGATAAGAAAAGCAAAACAATGGCCTGACATGACCTAATGAAAGCACAGGATACTACCCCCCCCCAGGGTAGAAATCTCCTTATTCCAAAACTTCCTTTCAAGTGCTCTGAAAATGCTACTAGACAAAGAAACAAGAAATTCACTTTTGCAAGGCAGTAACATTTTTTAAAATAGCGGCATCTGACATTATTCCATAAACCTTCCCCAAAATCAACGTGCTGTATGTTAGGTAGGACCTTTAAACTTTAGACTAAAACAAATTTAGGTCTGAATCACAACACAAAGATACATGTAATAAACTTTAAATATGTCAAAAGCTTCGCTGGATGAAGGTTTGCTGAAGGCTTAACATGGAGCTAAAGGCTCACACAGTTATCGCAAGATTGACCTCTGTGCTGCTAAGCGATGTGTGGAGCTGGGAGTGCTACCAGCTCATAGGACTTGAGAAACAGACTGAGCTCTTCGCTGCCACAGATTCTGTATCTGACCATGGAGGGCATCTCACAATCTGTCTCTGTCTTTGATCCCTGTGATACGTTTCTTTCTTCTCTTCATCTATCAGATACTTAAATTGTAAATTCAGTGTGGCTGAAGATGTAAAGACAAGAAAGCCTACATCTTCATAGAAGCCTTTAGACATTACCACAGGAAAAACAATAGTCACCATAATTAAAAAAAAAATTACTTATATCACACAATTCCAACATTTTACCATTTTCACACAGCTTCCTATCCGGAAAGTATTCTCAAAGGAATAAATTCTGCCTTCCTTCCAAGATCTCTTTTGTAGTCTTGTTTCCTACATAAAAAAAACCTGCAATCACACACTGTGTGTAATGTGACGCTTCTGTCTGTCTGTCTTCCCCTAATAATTTCTCTAAAGACATTTAACAAAGAGGTAGCAATCTCAGAATGACTCAGTTGCCAGAAGCAACTTCCAATTCCAACCTGTGCTCGAACAGACAAGAGAGACGGTCAGTGTCTGCATTAAGGGAAGAAACTTCCACGTTGACTCATAAGAGAGCGCAGAATCTGCAGATAAAATAGATGTATGGAGATGCAAAACTGTGCTGAAAGCTGAAGTTCACAACTACAGGTGCACCCATATGGCTAAATAAAAGTGGGAAAGGAAGGAAGTTTGAGGACTGCAGCACGTTGCTCGATAGCTTGCCTTCTGCGTGTTTTTGGACCACTCCAACCACCTCCTCATGAGACAAGCCTGCCATCAGGAGGGCTGCCTCAGCAGCATGGATGTGACCTAGCCAGTACGACCTGGCTGCCAGTTCAAGGGCCAGTCCTTTGCCTCCTTTTACACAGCAGCCCAAACACAGCCAGGGACGGCATCCAAAAGACAGGCACTTACAGGAAGCTGGGGTTCATGATTTCTGCTGCGTACAAAAAAAATGGAAGCGTTTTCTAGTGCATCTGGTGGGTGCAGTACTGAAGGAGCAGAAAACCAGGGGAGTGGGAAGGTTCTCAAATATACACACATACCGTTGCCTCACAGTGACGCCTCGCCGACCTTCTGTCCCACCACTCTTCCATCTTTGACCTGAATGTGAATGTCGGTGCTGTAAGTCAAGACATGAAAAAGCACCGACTGGGCGACATCCCTGCTAGAGCCGTTTCTGGAGTTGAGCTTTGCTGCCCAGCATGCAGCCGCTTCAGACCGAGTGCCCAGCCCTCCCTATGGCCCCCTGCCTCCCACCACGTCCCTCCATGCCGGGCACTCCCAAATAGTCTCTTCCAAGTCTCGTATTATCGCCACAAAAATCTACTACTGCAGACATCGGTTTGCTTTCTACACATCCTATACCCAGTACACATTACACATTTAAAACAGTAACCCATCCATACTTCCAAACTTTAGAGCTTTTACATTCAGGGGACAAATCAATAAACAGCACATTTATCTTATTCTATAGAAATATGTATCATGCAGAAAGAGTTGTGATAATGCTCGCTGCTTTACAGTTCTCTACCCACAAACGTTCAAGACTGAAATTCAGTAACAGACGTGTCCGTGACATCTCTAGGCTTCTTTGAAAGTATCAGGTAAATACTAGACAACATACTACTGTACCAGAACTCCACGGCAATGTTAATTATATCTTCCTTTAAGGGGTCTGTCTTGAATCCTTTTCATCCGCTGTTTCCATCAATGCTTTATCCCGAGACCTTCCTCACACATTCCAGCAGCATCGCAACGGGGGTCTTGCCAACTGCTTGTCTAAAACTGAACTACTCCTGTTTAACATCCTGACAGAGGAAACCAGTGTTGCCCTCTGACCCAAGCATTTACATTCAGGAGCTAGTTATTCCCTCGCTGAAGTCTGAAATCTGTCAGTCATTCTCTGTGGGATTATCCCTAGCCCTAAACTCTAAGGTTTAGGTAGTGGAAACAGAAATCCTGGTAAAATAAGCTGTTTAGCAGATAACTAACCACACGTGGTGAAGGCTTTTGTGTTCTTCATACTGAAGAACAACTGAACAAGACTGGTCAACTGCTAACAGATGCTGTTCTAGTATTGAGCACAAACCCTTAAAGGGGATTGACGAGGAATAGAGACAGGTGTCAGCACTGAATTTCTCATGACCAATGGTCTCTGGCCTAGCTATCCAACCGTCACGAGATGGACAGTTTGAGTTTGTGATCTGTATCTCACTGGGAAAAGGCTACAAGGCTCCCATCACCTGAGTGTCTCCCAAAGATACTGCTTTGAAAACAGTGGGAGAAAAGCCATGAAGCTGTAACAGATGTAAACACACATACACACACCCCTGAGTACTCATTACAGTCACAAAGAAAACCTTGCAAACCTGAAACGATACGATATTGTCTTTCTAGTTCTGTCACAATTGGCTGTTTTACCAAAATGTAACAACAAAACTAAAATAAACAAGACGTGAACTTCACTGCTGCCCTGTGGAAAAGCAGTGTATCTGCCAAGAAACATGCTTGTGCTACTGCCACTGCAACACAATGAAGTGGGATTAGCAGCAAGGTGAATTATAACCAGCAACATTGGATTTATCATCTTATTTTGCTGTAAAAATAAAAAAAAAGAAAAATTGCTATATCTTTTTACATATCACATATATGTGTCACAAATTATATTAAAACACATATAGACATCAATGGTACTTCAAATATACTATCTGTGTAATGAAAAATACGATAAAACAACTTCTAAAGTAATTTACTACTTATTCCCACACTTGATAAGAAAAAACTATTGTATCAATTTATTTATTTTATACTATCAAAAGCATCTTATTTTGAAAGTGGACATTTCTTTCCACTACCAGTTTGTAGCATCCTGCTTCCACTTTTGCAGTTTAGGCAACTCAGTGTTTCATCTGTTGGTGGGAGGGAAAAGATTTGAGCAGTTAGAAGTAAGTAAGTGCAACAAGAAATGGCTTGTAGTTGAAAGACAGATGACAGCAGGATGGAACACGTAACTAGAATATTTTAGAAGTCTAAAATTTTTCTTCCTATTGATATAATATGGACAACAGATGGGTTTTTAAATGCAGCTCTTGGTACAACTTTGCATGTGAGAAGGAAAATAATTTGGAGTTCACGGGAACAGGAGCAGATTGTTCTGTGAATCCAGTTGGTGTCATTCTACAGCCTTAAACTCTCCTGCAAAATACTGTAAGCAGAACAGCAGGAGTCCCAAAATTCCCCATGCTGGCTCCAGCTCAGTAAGCCATTTCTATTCACAAAGTATGTAAGCATATACTTAACTTCAGGAGCATGTGTAGCCAGTGATTTCACTATGATTTAGGAATCTGCCCGAAATTAAAGTTTCATTTAGGGGCTTTGCTAATCAAGCACCAGATACATCTGGCAGATATTCATGGGCTTCACTTTTCACTGGGTCTGTATGTCACATTTTCCACATGCCTAGGCATTTTCTTCATTTGCTAAGCAATGCGGTCACCAAACTGGCCAAGACAGGCCTAGGTGCATGTAGGAGGCATCCAAGCAACAAAGGACAAGACAAGCAAAAAGGACTGTGAACACACAGGACATCCTCCCCAGTACGCCAGAAGCATCACTGACAACACAGAGGAAAACAAAACAAGCAGTATCAAAAGCACAAGTTTAATCACTTTAATTACTTAAATTCTTCCTGTTTAGGTCTTAAACTAGCAAACGGGAAAAAAAAAACCTGTGGGAGAGAGAAGACAAGGTCTGCCTTCTCTCGCTAGTGAGGTCCATGCCTGACCACCATGACTGGGGCAGCTGGGAGCAGTGAGGTGGGGGGGGACCATGGTCCCGTGGCATCACCCGCCATCAGCCACCAGAGTACGGTTGTGAAAGACTATGACCTCTGCGCATGTAGCAATGATGATTAACATTTTCTCAGAAACAACCGTTAGTGAGAAGCACGTGTTGCTAGTGAGTGGACGTGGTAAAGGTTACGTGCACGGTGTAAAACCAGCCTCATCCGTGGGTCTCCTCAACACTCCCACCACCGCCTCCGATTCCCCCACGGACACTTACAGAGTTCAGTCACAACGTCCTGGATCAAGAGGGAAACCAGAGCAACTATGCTCCCTTCAGATGCAGAGGGACAGATATCAGCTGGCATAAGTGGGGGGGGACTTTCGGGCTGCCGGTGGTGCCGAGCTGATTCACACCTCCCAAAGGTCTAGCGCAGGTGAGGCTGAGAGTGTCCCTGAGGGCACTCTGCTGGTTTAGGAAGCACTGGTGTGCGCTATAGACCCCAAAACATTTTTGTAGTGTTCCCAATAGCTATCTTAAGCAAGACTTTGCTCAGGCAGTTACCCTTTGAATTGCCCAGGTACTCCAAAATGCGAATTTCACAAAGTTGCACAAAGCCAGAGTAAAACTGGCAGGTTCTGCATTGCCTACACACACCCGCTCAGCAGAACTACTCTTCCCTCCACTCTGCAAAGCTGCTACTCACTCTAACACAATGTCTTAAATTACAAATTTCCACCTTGAATTTTACCAATTTGTTTGGGAGGAAAATTTACCCTTTCTTTTTCTAAATGCAGCATTTACTATCCGGATCCAGGTCTATGCATGCTTCCCTGCTCTAAGGCCTAAGCTGCTGACCGTACTTTAGTCACGCTATTTTCGCTCTTAAGTAAAGGAGACAGAACTGGACTCAGAGCAGCGTGTAGCCCGACTTCTGTGATGATTTATATGATCTTTAACAGCATAAATACTATGAGCAGAGGTGCTCACAGTAAACAGCACAACTATTGATCACTCTAAGAATGGTCACTTAAAAACAGACACACAAACACAAAAAAATTACGGTTCAAATCCTACAGTCAGTTTTAGCACAAAACCCCTATTCGCTCCCTATGGATTGATAGCAAAATACAGCATCTGCCTACAGGACATCTCCGTAAGATAAGGAAGTCGAACTGACATAAAGAGAATATTGCACAACGATGGTATTTTTGTGCCTAACTCATATTTATGAACATAATTCACATGAAAATCAGTGTAAGGTATTGTGAATCTTGCCCCAAACTCATGAACTGTGTAGCAGAACCAGGAACTGAACCTATGGGTATTAAGTCCCTGCCTAGCCTGCTACTCACTAGACCTTATTTCCTGATATAGAGAATTACAGTAAATACATCCAGTCAGCTGTGTACTACTGAGCTTGTCTGATCACACATCACAGACAGTAAAACATGCCAGCATAAACTAAAACATATTATTCCATGCATATGATGCTGTCATTTCTAGTTTCGATGCAAAGCATTCAAATTCCAAGTGCAAATGCATGCATTAGAAGCAGCTTTACAGGTGAAATAAAATATACATTGAAGCAGGGAGTGTTATTCTAGTTTTCAGAGTATCTTTAAAAATGGTTATAAAAAATTGTCATTACCATTTTGAATCTACAAGAATGACACATCAGCGGAAACGAAAAATTTTCTTTTCTCAGTAATGCAACCAGGCACCTTACTGCAGTACACCAGCAAAACGGACTTGCTGCAGAAGGAATTGAACTGGCATGACCACAACAGAAAGGATTTTAATCTACAAGCACTGCACTGTGGAAAGCAACTGCTCAAGCAAGCACGGTCCATGCAGATAAACCAAATCTTTCATGCTGCACTTAGAAAAACAAATTCCATTCACAAAGCAACGTCTCGCTACAAACATCTCTGAAGTTTGAGAAGGTTCAAAGCCAGGGTCAGCTGAGGTAAAGAAAGACAGCACACATATTTTTGGTTTGTGAAACAAGTTCTCTACAATACAGAAGTGTGTTGTATTGGTGCTCCCAAAGAAACACCTGCCGCGGTGACATCTCTACAGTGTTGAGCTCATCTTGGTAAGACTGATGGTGCATTGCACCCACCCCCACAGCTAGTCTTGTCTACAACTGCACAAAAGCTCTTGCTTCTCGTCCCCACTGTGGAGCCATCGTGACTCGTGATCTGTCTCTCCCAAAGCAGCGGCACGTTCACAAGGGACAGGCTGTGGCGTAGCAGGGCTGCAACAACCACAACTACAGGAACCAGGCAAACGCTCTGAAATCCACTCCTGTGACAAGGAGCTAAGACCAGGTACCCACTCAGGTTATGCGTTATACAAATTTCAGTATTACCTAAAGGCTGATTTCACACACACAACAGCTTTGGGGAGGCTACAAAATGTGTTTCAGCAAGACAACCTGGAGAAAGTGTGGCCATTGCACAGCTCCAGAGATCATACCAAGGCACGTAGTGTAACCAGAGTTAAGAGAAAGTAAGCCTGCAATATTGAGAAGATTTTACTGAAACTCTCCCGTCTTGATTTATTCAGACTAAAACTTTGGTTTTATCAGCCTAGCTGTACATTTGGGTTTTTTCTTCAAAAAAATGCTTCAATCTGCTAAGAGAAGTCTTCTTGGAGATGTACTGGTAATGAAACACAAATAGAACATTGGATATGAAAAACGTAATGTACAACATATTTTTCTCCTTTACTTATTTGATCTTAATTTGCACCTAGTCATTTTCATGCTGAGCATCTTGTGCAGTTAAATAATTAGCGTAAATGAAATTTCACCTTTTTTTAACTGGCAAAAACGGTGAAACTGAGTTGGTAATTTTTTCAAGTTTTGCTGCAATACAGGAACAACTCGATCACCTGAAGACACTTCAGGGTTTGAATGGACAAGATACACAGGCTTTTACCAAATGCAAGGAAAACTCAACAACTGTGTACAGCAACTTGCAGGGCAAGAAATCCCTCTCTCCAGAGCCTTATGACCAGAACCATTAACCTCTGAAGATGTATTCAAGGACCTCAGGATGTGAGAGTTTACTCCTGAGCAAGCCACTGCCTGCACACACACACACCTACACCCCTTCTGCGCCCGTGCATCAGTGCCACTCACGGCAACTGCTTTCTTTCACCTGGCAGCCACATACTCACCCTCCTCTGCTCAGTCAGACCACACCGATCCCAACAGAAATTCCACCAGACACCAAGGCCAGCCCACACCTCCCACGGCAGACGGTGAACAACCCTCACTCCTCCCGGGTGCCGAGCCCAGCCGTGCCTGTCTGCCGGGGCTCTGGCCGGTGCCCGCGCAGCCATGGCTCGCACCCCGCAGCCCTCAGCCCTGTTCCCCCCTCAGCGAAGGCCTGCAGGCACAGGCTCTCACCAGACAAGGTAGCGCAGGAGGCTGTCACAACCACCCTCTTTGCAGCTATGCCATCTCACAGACTCTAGCAAACCGTGGGACCAAGACTCCCACCGCGCTCTACCCTCCTGGCCTACAGGTCTCAGCTCGTAACAAAACCACGAGGACTTCTCATCCAAAAGAGTAAGGGAAGTTCAAGCAAAGGACACTCAAACGCTCCTAACCTACCACATCAGAAAAGTGCACCCATGTTGCTATTGCTAGTGTGCACAAAAATTTCAACAAATTCGTAGGATACCCCTACATAATATTCATCTCCATGAAGAAGATCATGGAGTTGCAGAAAGGACATAACTATTAGTTAGCCAAATACCATTACAGAGTCAGAAGAAAAGAGTATTGGAGCCGGTACAACTAGAAAGCATTTGATGAGCTCCATATTTGGTTATCATCACACAGATTCAGGGAAAGGTCTTTCTCCACCTACAAGATCTTGGTGTCCTTATGTGCCACTACTTAGATCCCCAGCTCTAAGCTTCTGCTGCTGTAACAGTAACACATGACTACACAAAACTAAGTCAATTCAGTACAATAAATGAAAATTCTCCTGAGGACTGAAATTTCTTGTAAGTTTGCATAAAAAAGCAAGTTCCTTCTGAAGGATGTTGCACTGACAGTCCAAGAGAAATCCTGCATTTGTTCGGAAAATAAGGACATAATGAGAGCAACATGGTCTACTTCCTTATAGTGCCTTTTCGACATCCCTTGGCCATGACCTGAATGGCCTCCTGTGTGAGAAAATACATGTTTCCATCTGTGCTTGTTCATCTCCTCTCCATGCTGAGATTATCAGCAATGGTGCAAGCTACAGAAGCAGCTTACAGATGTAACTGTTTCTCATTATAACATCTCGGCTGTTGTCTGTACTAATGCATAATCAGCCACTGTGTACGTATGCACGTATGGCAGTATATAAGAGAAGACCATAAATATCAGCACTCATTTTTTAATATTTGTTGGTAATAACAATAACATCTCATAACACAGTAGTTAATAACCCTATGCCACAGTTTACAGCTATTGCATTTATAGAAGAAAGGACGGAAAAATACAGAACTATTTGGTCAAAATGAGGAGCAGGACAGTTTGAAGGGGAATTCAGGAGCACTAAACCATTCCTTTCCTAAAAAGTCATTATTCCCACTCCATTCCTAAAGACCTGTTATTCTCACACCTTTATTTCTTAACATTATTATTTAATATTTGTATCCACACCACTAAAGCAAAAAGTCATCCCAGGCTTAACAACTCAGAATGACTTTGAAGATCAACACTGAGTAACAGTAGAGAAAATTGTCGAGAAAATATTATTAAAGGAAGATTTAACTTAAAATCAATTGCTTTTATTCTAATGCATTCATATAATCACTTGCTTCCCCCTTCCATAAACTGTTGTAAAATCTCTTGAGACAGAGGACTATTGTATTGTATACAAGCCTAATGACCCTATGGGGGCATATTTAAAAGAGGAAAAGAGATTTATATAACACTTTATAGGGGCAATCACAGCTCATCAAGTTATTTTCTTTTACACATGAAATCAGTCCCATTTAAGAGACTTTTCCCATTTATTATTCTACAGTGCTTTTCCAGAGGAAAAACAACGGCGGGGGGGGGGGGGGGGGGGCAGAATTTGGCATGCACATATACAGAACCCTCCAAGGACTGCACATGCCTGAGCAAATTCACTCTTCTGTCTGTTAAACATTCCCATCCCAAGACTTTGTTTCAAGACACATCCTCATAATGAATAGCTGGACCTTGTCTGTAGGGCTGAGAGTACCAACACACAGTATTTCATTTCAAAACCCAGTCATATCCTATTCCGCAAAAGGTTGAGTACTGTTATTTCTTTGCCTATCTTGCTTTTCCCTGCTTGCAAGCATCTCGCCAGGCGTGATTCATGTTACATAACTTCAGCTTGTTAAAAACAACAGTTATTTAGCTAGGTACTGTGATAGATGAATGAGGTAAATACAGAACTTGCTTATTACAGAACCCAGACAAAAGCTGCTCCTCAAATAATATGCCTATGCAACATTAAACAAATAAGCAACTGCACCAGCACTGTTTACAAAGTTAATTAAATCTTTCAAATTCAGGATACTGTACTCTAGACTACTCAGGGCCTCTTCTCATGTCACAATATGCAAACTCCCTAGTGCATATGCATTTTATTTTTTAAAAGTGACACACACACCACCACCCCCCCCAATCATCAGAGAGTAACAGTTGAATGCTGAATCAATTCATTTCACTCGCAAGAACACTGTATTGCTTTAATGTTTTGGCTGAGTTTGATGAAACGCAATCCTCCTCCCCGAGTTAGCTGCAAAATGCTTGTGTTTCTCAATAACCATCCCTGTTCATATCCCTGGTTTCATTACGAAGTGTAAAAGCAGCAGCCAGAGAGGGTTAAACAGGTTTCCTGTCAATGCTCCGCAAGGAGCGAGCCTCCGTATTCCAGCAAGGCAAAGAAATCTGTTCAGGCCCTGTATATTCAGCATTATTCAGCACGACTGGGACCGTACTGCAGGATCCCTCCCTCGATGCCCACCTGACAGCGTGTCCTCTATATTATGCAGGTGATGTGGTCTCCCCAAGGCAAATCATCACCTGACCATCCTGGTCTTTGCAGCTGAGCTGTATCCTGTGACGTGCTCCGTGGAGCAAGCCATTGCCACATAACTGTATTCTCTTCCCAGTCACTTCTCCAGAGGGGGTGCGGGGGGGGAAGAAAATTAAACCGCTCGTATTTCTGGCATCGCCACCCCAGCAGAGCAATAGGGAGGCGAGCGGCTGCCCTGGCGAGGAGGCAGCAGCAACGGGGTTCTGCGCGAGCACGGCTGGCTGCCGAGCCCGGACCCGAAATTAGGTCTCAGCCCGCTCAACTGCAGGGGAAGGGGAGGGGGGGGCAAAGGCAGCACTTTCTCAGAGCAGGAAGAAGGGGAGGCCATGAGCGTTTCCTGTTGTGCAGCTGAAACAAGCAAAGACGTCATTACATTTACACTCCCTCAGGGTGTCAGCAGATTGAGGGCCAAAGTTCAGTCATTTCCAATGCACTGCGAGGAGGGAGGTTTTGGAGGAGAAACCAGCAGTGGCTTTATTGCTAACAGCGTTCTCTGCACTCGCATAGCAAAACAGCGAAGCAGCGTGTTACCAGGCTCAGCTGCAAAGTATTGTATGTGACTAGAAACAATATTTGCTCAGGACCCGTGCTGCTCTTGTTTTTCTTGTACAGCTTGTGTAAGAATATTACTACAATATAGAAATGCACTAAGCTCTCCCTACAGCCCGTGCTTCTGCAAGCATCTGGAAATCAAGCCTTACTTATTTTTGGATCCCACGGAGTAAAACATGTTTTGCGAATGCATTTGGGGCGCAACTAGAGTGTAAAACTACAGGATTCCCTTGTCAGATATGGCTGACAACCCAGCAAAGCGAATACAGATGCTTCATTTCAATTTCACCCCTGCCTTTCTGAAGCAGATAAGGACCAGCTTAAGCAAAAGGGCAAAGGCACCAGAGTTGGGTAGTGGCATGTGGGAGTTTAGCATTTGGTAACTGATTGTCTCACAGGCTGTCCATCTGACCCTAAGTAAATCATTAGTATACTTACTGGGCAAGCATAGAGAGAACCTGGATTGCAGTCCTACCCACCATTACTACCTTCTTAAGTTAAACGTTAGAAAGACTTTTTTAATGGAAAGCATCATTTCCATTAAAGAAAGATGCATCCAAATGAGACCATCCAGAAGATTTCAGTGTCTCCACCACTGGAAGCTTTAAAGAGCAGTCCGAACAACCCCCCATAGGAAATGGTTTGGTTATAGCTGATCCTCCCCTGGGGCAGGGGGATGCAGAGGCTTACAGTACACTCTCACTCATGAGACACATTCTAGACCCATTTTCATTAGCCTCTGAACAACATGTCAAAATACAATGCTAAATACCATCATTCCACAATAAGCATGTCCCAGCAACAACCTCTGGTGTCCAGGACACTACACCTTTCCTCTGTACACTGAATGAGACGGATTGTGTAGCAGTGCTCCACTTGATAGAAGCTATTTTCAAACAGAGGCACTTACTTAATTCCACAAACCTCAGTGACAAGGTTACGAGGAGTTTGGAAAATGCTTTTCCAGATTCTCATCTCACACTACCATCACTAGCTGAAGAGGAGTATTTTTGCCGTGTTTCTTCAATAACCACCCTGTGGTCACACCGGGAACTGAAGCCAGCCTTTCAGCCCTAGTAATTCAGAGTACTAAGAGCTGGAACTAGGGAACCACCAGTCTGTATCTTGGGAGTCACAATAAACTGTATCTTTCATGGGACACATGCAATGCCACTGGCTGACCAAAACTGCTCATTTTCTAAAAGAAGGTCAAAGATAATATTTTTTATTATTTATAAACTAAACATTTTGAACATTAAAAACAAATTCTTCTACAAGGATATGAGCTGGTTTGGTTGTTTTCTACCCTTTCCTTTAGAAGTAACTTTTTTCAAAGACAGTTTATCTTGAAGATTCACTGCCCAGTTAGCATGAAGAAATCTCTACTGCTTCTTGTTCTGATGTTAGCTTGAAGACTCAATCCTGAAGGCTGTCAGACTGGCACTAATCATCTGAACTCTTTTCAATATAAAAAAAGCAGACAAATGAGTCCTTGGTGGTGGCAATGATTTGCAGTACACAATACACAATCTGAGGAAGAAAATCAGATTTTAACTCTGCATCAAATCAAAGCATTAACTTTAGCAAAGACAGTTTGGATTAGTTCAATCAGAGTAAAGCAATTGGAATCTGGCCCTTAAAAATGTGGGTGATGGATCAGAATCCAGCCCGTATCATACACAGTGATGGGTGTAAGCAGTGATGTTCTCCTCAGAAAGAAAAAAGGGATGAAACCTTCAAAGTACTGTAAGAACACTTCCACTGTGCACAGCATCCTAAACAACACATAACAGAGCCATTCCATTTTCTGAAATCTGACCATAAAGTACCACGCTCACTCAGAATAAGCTTGGTCAACTATTTTTAGCCCCATATCCGAGAATGAAGGAAATGCACCCACAATTTGTACTTTTGACCGTACTGAGACAATTGCCGCATGGCACAACAGCAGCATGTGGCCAGGCTGTGTAGCCATTCAGCACCGGCACATGGTATTGCAATAGGCAATTTTCATACAACTCTGGCTGCCTGTTACAATAGTGTCTGTGAAAGAGCAGAGAATATAATAAGGAACAGCAGTGTCTTCACACACCCATCCACGTCCTCAGAGTTAATCTTCAGGTAATTACATCTTGTTGTTCTGTTAGCTGAACAATGGTATTAAACCATCTCTATCATGGTTTGAGGTGAGAAAGTGCCCTATGTTCTCTGCAGTATACTTTGTATCCAAATATGACCCTAATATTTTAAAATTAACCCTATCTGTTGTGTTGGGGTTTTTTCATTTAAAGTTTGACACTTAAAGCAAGGGGTCAGATGCAAACTGTGAACTGGCCTCACTGTCAGTGCCCTTGGTATACCGATGAAAACACATGCTTTTCCACTCCAAAACAAAAGCTGGTTGCTGTAAGTACAAATACATACGGAAAACAACTCTTAAACAAAGTTGGCTACCTACAAAATACCTCACACCTTTACAAATTTCCACAAACTCAGTTATACTTTTACCCTTTACAACCCCTCTGTGTCATACTTAGAACAAAGCCACTATACCGCGTCACTCAGGAATTTAAACTACGTACAAGGTTTTCATAATTCTTTCACTTCCATTTGAAGGAATGTTTGAGCGGTGCAAGTAGAAAAGCCATTCTCTTGAGCTCTTTTGTTGAACTGTCTCATCACTAAGGGAATTCTCTCAAGCAATCCTATAAACAGGTAATTAAAATATCCTGGGCCACTTTTATGAGGAAAACAAGGCAAATAAAGATGACAAGGTCCAAGCTGCCAAACACCTGATAGCAGGTAATTATCTTCAAAATATAGGTGGCAGAAAACAGAAGTGGGGGGCTTGTTTTTCACTGTGAACCTGGTACCCAGCCTAAATATGGCAGTACGCGGGATGCAGCATGACAGGCTGCCCACCGCTGAAGGGGCACGATCCAAGCACCAGTCAAGTGGTGGCAATCAGAAATCCCTGAGGCATCCCCCATCATCTGCCTTCCCATCTACTGCACTCGGCTGCCCGGTGCCATCCTCTCCTGCCCCAGGAGGACTCTGCCACCAGCACTGGTCTCTCCCTCCACATACCTCAGGGGGTCTCCAGACATGAGGACGCACAGCCTCCCCTTCAGAAGCTACTGGAAAAACACTACAGTGCAAAGAGAAAAACGCTACTGTGATTATGTGGTAAGGATTTGATTTAGGATGAAAACATAAACGTCACATTTCAAATGGGATGATCCCAGACGTTTCAGGTGCATGTGAGTGTCCACAGACATACACTGTGAGAGTGTGTATGTGTGTGTTTTGTGTGGGTATACGTATGTACATACGTACAGTCATATATGTGTGAGTGTATATATATAAAATAACATATATGTATGTGTGTATATATTATAATATATATACACACACATAAAAAATAAATATACAAAAGCGATATGGCTAAGTGGAAGCAAAACCCTGTGATTGTAACTATCTTTTATAAGTAATGACTTACGGAGATTGTTTGGACAAAACACATTAAGTCCTGGAAGCTAAGTGGAGGCTTGCTCAAGTATTTATATTTTATTTCAAATGTCTAATCAAGACAAAGCAGATCTAAACCCCATGTTTAAGAACCTGCAGTGTTCAACAATAGGTAACCTAATTTCAAGAAACCAAAAGCAATTGCTAAAATATTTATTGAAATTGCTTTCATGGAAACAATGAGAAAACACTATAAAATTGTTAAAAATATTAAATCAACTTGACTGCTTCTGTATCTCATGAATTCAACAAGATCCTAGGCAACAATAATATTTAGAATAAATATTTTTCTTACGGGAATAACACTGTCAGTCAAATTGACCAGATGATATCAATTAAAAAAACAAAGATTAGATACAGAAAACACATCTACTGACTTAAAAACCAAACTGTGCGAGTACAAAACTTAAGTTTAAGACGACATTTACTTTTCCTTTCAAAGATCTTCTTTCATAGGCTTTTTTCCCTTACAGTGTTTTGAACTAATTTCAATCCAAATGACAAAAATCTGTTCACTAAAACTTCAGAAAGCACACACTACTCAGTGTAAAATACTGCACACATACACAAATATAAATATTAATATATCAAAGACAAACCCAATACCGATTCCAAGTTCTGCACTTACACTATATGCCCACTTCAAAAAAAAACGGAGACAAACAGCGAAATAAATAAATAAAAATCAGTGGTACAAAAATACAGGAACTTTCTACGTAATATACCATCTGTTCCACCAGAAAGCCATGCTGCAGCAAGCCACAGGGGCTACAGCTATGAAAAGCCCTTGTAGAAGAGCCAAGCGCTGTAATGAGCAGTTTCAGAAGCTGTGGAAAATCGTACCAGCCACCACAGTAAGGAAGCAGCCTGCAATGCGCTCAGTGGGAACTTGCCATCCCCCCGTCCCACAGGCAGGGGCGACCCGGGCTGCCACGATGTCCTCAGAGAGCTCCCCAGATCTTGCAAACCACAGGTCACAGGTTTACGGCGTACCAGTAAAGCCGGGCAGTGCTGAGGAGCAAGCGCTAGTTGTTTGAGGTTGTGGTGTTTTACCATGGCTTTTTACGGGAAAGTTTTGTCTCCAGAGTTACAGACACAGTAAAGTAGATTTCCCCAACTCCTCCACAGACCACACCTCCGCTGATACTGCTGCTCCCTGCTCTTGTACTACAAATCTAGTATCTGCACACAGAAATAGTTTCCGGAGCATGGGAATGGGCACCCTAGTAGGCCTGCTACCCCTGAGGCTCATTAAAAATAGGAGCTGCTGTTGCATGCCAGATGCTTGCTCACTGTTGTGTACCTTACAGCAAACAAAGTGCAAGTCTTCCAGCCACTCGGGCAAAGCGGCAGGCAGGAGAGACCCAGATCAAAGAAGTACTAAGGGATGCTCTGTTATGGTTAGGAAGGCCAATTAAGGTGTGCATCCCTCTCCTTCCAGCTGGCAAAGTCTCAGGTACTCGGGATTATGGAGTAAGAATGTACTTCTGCCGCTTCTATTATTATTCATTAGGCATGCATTAAAAAGGTATCCCACCTTTCCAGCCTTTGGTTGCAGTATCACACCAAATACAGGCTTTAGGGCAAGGTCCAAGTCCTTTAAACCATGCTTGTAAAGGCTTTGCTTTTGCTCTCTGTCACCATTCCCAGAACAAATGATGGAATCACAGAACCCTGAGCAATTAGGAGACCATACCTGGACTGGAGGGAATTCATGAGCCAACACATTATCATAGCTCTCATTAATAAAATAATAAACTGTGCAATTACAGTGGGTTGTACCCATACCTCAGGGTACGCAGTAAGGCACAAATTTAGAAATGGAATGTTTCCAACAACCAACAACAACTTAAACAGGCAAGGATCCTTATCAAACAATTAGGTTACTCAAGAACTACTCCAATAACTGCCCCTTTTTGCCCAAGGTTATGCATTCTAAAATCATGTCATAAGCTTTGGTTGATCTGGGCTTTTTCCTTTTCCTTTCTTATTTTGTTTGCAGTATTTAAAAAAAGAAAATAGCTCATCTCCCCTCTAATCAACCCATCAGGTGCAAGATTCTTTCAAAATTACATCTAAAAATGGGAAAGTGCAAAGAGAAACTCAGTTATCAGTGATAAGCCAATTCGGGTCAGTGCTACTAGGGTTCAGATGGAGGACTAGATACATAGGACAGGCAGGTGACACTAAAATGAAACATCACACTAGAACCTTGCAAACCTATTGTAAATACTGTTTTCTTGCATCTTTTTTTATGCTGAACTGTACCAGAAGCGGGGGGAGGGGGAGGGGGGAGGGAGGGAATCTCTGAAATTATGCCACTCGAAACAAGAAGGTACCAGACATTATAAAAAAAAAAAAAAAAAAAAACAGAATTACATCATGCCCAAACTGAAATGAAATGCAAGTTTCTCACATCTTAACAACCAGTTCCAAACCCAGACAATGGGATTTCACTGGGGAAACAAGCATACAAGACAGGTAAGGTACAGTCCAAGCTCCAAGCTCACAAACTCTGCTGGAACTATGATCCCCTCAGGAAACCAGCAAGCTCCTTTCTCAGATGGGTTATAACTACCAACAAAAAAAAAACAACCAAAAAAAAAAACAACCAAAAAAAAAAACAACCAAAAAAAAAAACAACCAAAAAAAAAACCAACCAAAAAAAAAAACAACCAAAAAAAACCCCAACCAAAAAAAACCCCAACCAACACCCCACAGCTCTAAGCCACTGTCAGCTCCAACACTTGTACCTAAGACATCACACATTTTACATTCAAATCACAAAGAAAGCACCTTGGGGTAGATAATATATCTTTACTCTTTCTTTCCATATTACCTTATACCATCTGGCAATGTAACAATCATTTTTGTTGAGAGTACCTTTTGTTTTTTACCTTCCCTGCCTGAAGTATCCAGAGGCTGTTTCAATGTAGACAGTTTTTCCAATATTCTCACCTAGTGTTACTATATCCAATGAAGAGCAAACCTTGCATGCTGAAGGTTTCCATTTATAGGCCGAGACAGTCACAAGGAGCACTACTTCAGCAGTGCAAGTCCTGTCTACAGCTGATGGCAAAATCCTGGCCTCATGAACAAGATCAACAACTTCCCATTCTGCACTTTTATTGAAGTCAGGATTTGATCCGAAATGACAGAGTTCTCATTTTATTCACAAGAGACGAGGCAGTTCACACGGTAACACAAGCTGTGCCAAGCACAGTTTGGTGTCATCTTCTCAGCTGTGGGGCACTGATTAGAAAACTGTGAGATGAAGGCAAGATGGTTTTGCACTTGACAGCAGAGAAAGTGAAGGTCAAGCAACAAGATAACAAGTGTTGGCATGATGCAAGTGGTTTTTATGATATCTTTCATTTACATAATCTATTTACACAGGTAGTCTGTTCATTGATTGACTTTCTGGTCACATTTCTACAGCCATCAGACCTGGCACCACTAGTTCAGCCTTGCCACTTCAGTGGCTGTCCTACCAGAGGAGTGAGGGTTCAAGGGCACCACGCACAAGTTGACTGTCATGCACCACCAATGACAGGGCCTCAGAAACGATCCTTTAACCTTCTGACTAGACTAAGAGTGATATGATTATGGCCTTCAGAAACAAGAGGATATAAAAGGAATTGAAAGTGCTTCAACTTAGAAAGCAAACATCTTCAGGGTCCAACAAGACATGACCTTGGCTGAATCAGTCACAGGCAATAAAATGGGCCATGCAGTTACTGACTCTGCTGACATCATCATATCAGCAATGTATCAGTACAGTGAGTAACACTTTAGAAAGATCACCCGGGCAGATTCTGATACCCCTTGCACCAAAGTGAAACCACAGCAGTTCATCATAGAGAGCTAATACAATTTTTTTACCTGTTTAACAAAATATGGCTGTTTATATGCATCTATACACACACTTGTGAAAAAAATGCTAATACTCACACATAAATAATGCAAGTGAGTTTATTTATTAGAAATATTTTCTTTGATATTTAAATAATAGCAGCAGTGGAACCTACACTGAATCTAGGACAAATCTTCCACTCCGTGACAAACAAGCCAGACCTGCAACCACGAGCTCTCATGAAGTCAGTCCAGGTATACTGTACTGTGAAGGAGACAGAACATGACTGGAGGTAAAAACTATGATCACATAAATGTACATAAGTGTATATGTATATACTTATACACGCATGCTTAAATATTTTTCACACAATATGGTAAAACCCCTCAATTTTCTGGTGTAATCTGTTTATTTTTATGGGAGAACATCAAAGCAGGAGCCAAAAAAATGCATTTTTGGCTGAGATAAAAACACAGGTGTAATCCCATCATCTGGATGTGACACTGTCTGAATTATGTAATGAAACTGGGAAGCACAGCACTTGGTTTTCTAGTGTGTGAGTCTGTAAATAGCCACAAAATCTATTTATTACACTCTTGGCTTGCCAGACAACCCACTTGACTGAGAAAGAGTTAGTCAAAATTGGTTTCATTTATTCCCCTGCTTGCTAGTTAACTGGGTTGAACTAGTGACGAGAATCAAATGATGCTGCAACTAAATTAAATCAAAACAGTGCATAAGCAAATGTAAAGAGAAATACCTGCAAGCATTGAGCAAGGTATGAAGGCATTGTATTGTGTGTGTACATTATCTGTGGAGGTGTCAAACAATGGAAGTTAGAGGATGCTACCACTGTATCTGAGACGGTGCCTTCTATCAGATCTTAGCTACTCATCAAGACACACTTGTACAACTTGCAACTGGACAGGGATTTTAAAGGCTGGAGTAGTAAAATTCTTTAGGTTGAGGACTTAATGTTAGAGGGAGACTTGATCTGATAAAAATAACTTCTTGTAGGCAATTAAAATCCACTGTCAGTCACATTCAAACCTCCCCTCCCCATCTTATTTATCTTCCCCTCTAGGCCTCATTCTCAGTCAGCATACATCCAAAAATGCCTATTTAGCATCCTCGCTTTCTTCTTTAATTACTAAGGCTGTGAGAGAAAAAGAGAAAGAAAATTAAAAGGTTTCTCTCATGGTCACTCCACTTGTGGAAAATATGCTGCACTGAAGCTTTGGAGAGGTGTGCGTAAAGGAACTCCATCATCCCACGTGTCTTTCTCTTTCCTGTCATGCAGAGGGTGATCTAGGGAGCAAGGGAAGGAAAGTCAGGGTGTATCTACTGAAAGCTACTTGGCTGTTACTACAGAAGAACACGCAAAGACCCCAGACACACCACTGTAAAGCATCACATAGAGGACATGGACTAAAGCTAAAGCAGAGGTTCTTCTCCTTGTACACTTCTCTTTTACAACTGAGTGCGTCTGGGCCAACCTGCCATCATGGAAGGTTCAGGTTTATCAACTCTGGATGCTGAAATCTGTACAACCCAGAAGCACCAAGGTGTTGTATAGACACACTTTGCCCTTGTTCCAAAAGAAAAATTTTGGAGGATCTCATATGCTTCCATTTCCTTCTCTATTACTTTCTCACCTCTCTGCCAAGCCTGTTCGTAAGAACAACGTACAGAGTGACGAATTTTTGTCCACAAAGAGATCACTAACTAATTTAATGGAATCACTGAACAGCTATATGGTAACAGTTTTCAACTATTAGTGAGCTGAGCTAAAAGCAAAGCAGAGAAAATGAAGGTACCATGTCATCCTTTTGTCTCCTGACATTTCACAAACCAAAGTCTTGTCAATAACAAATCAGACCTAAGAAAGACGCTACGGGAACCTTCATACTACTGTATATCAGCTCCAACTTGCAACCTTCCTCCTTTACAGAAACATAGCTGACTCGAAACTGCCCTACTAATTACTCCAAATGATGTAGTAGTTTTACTAACGCATGGCGGATTCTGAAGTTTTTCACCAATAATTAACATTACCCACTACAATAAATTAGGTCAAAGATGAGCACAATTTGTGTATTTTTTTAATTAGTAATTAAGTAAATCAGAGATTAAAATTAAAAAGAGATATGACATATCAAACGTGACAGATAACTTACGAGACCAGCTTTATTGCCCTCTCCACCCCAATATTTTGCCACCATACCAACCTACTGCAGAGGTAGCAACACTGTTATTTGGCATCACTCCAGCTCCAAAACACCTTCCTCTGAGTTTGTATTTCACTCACATCATGCTAACATCACTAACGTCATTTCACTAACATAATTTCCTATTCAAGCAAATTATATAAATGACTCCTATCCTTACACTTATCACAAATTTCTTCAGGTGTATTAGTAACATCTTGCTAAGCCTGTATCAAAATTCAACTGTACCTCACAAAATTAAATACATGTAGCTTATCCATTATTTAAGCCTTAAGAAAACAAAGATTCTAGCCAAGCAGCACTGTGAAAATATCCACTAACTTTTAGAGGAATTTTGCTAGCATTGTAGGACCAAGCACAAAATAATGGAACAGGCTGCAAGTTCTGTCTGACACAATTTTACTAAGAATGTTGGAAGAAATTATATTCACATAGCTTTGCAGAGATTTTAAAGCAAAATCTCTTTACTCTAAGAGCCTAGTATCACGACCTCTCCCGGTGATCAAAACAGACCATCATATCACACAGCATCAAGATGTCCAACTTTATGGTCTCAAAGTTCATAGTTAAATCCTACCTTTACCAAAGTGTAGAAACTTTTACTGACTTAAACAGGATAGGGAATTTCGTTGTAGGAGTCTATGAATGTCCAGCCAAATACCTTTTTCACTGAATTATCTCAGACAAATGCAGGGAAAAAACACTTTCATAAGCAGCTTCAGAAACTGTGTTCATAAACACAACTGATTTTAAACGGGAAAAAGTCAAAACTAGTCTATCTCTGCTGTTACAGAAGACCATGAATTGTACTCGATTGTCTCTTCTACAACGTTAACAAAATAGTTTTAGAAATTCAACTCTCAAGATTAATCAGTGTTCACAGGTGTCACAGAGGAGTGAGTTAAACACTGTCAGCATGCACAGATGTCAGTTAACCAGGGACCTGCACTACTCTCTAGAGCATCTCTTTTTCACTGCTAATGCTTCTACGGAAAGAAATAAAACCACTCTCAAGCCCCACATAAATTGACAACAGTTAGAGCAAATAAAGATATATTTTCCAGCTAACTATTTTAGCTGCCTTTGAAAGACAAGGAACATGAAACTCCACATACTTTCAGGACTTTTGTGAACAGACTACACTCAAAATGAACTACACTGAGCTATGAAGACTGTTAATAGATGCCAGCAACTTAGTCTCTGTTGAATACTGACTTTGGTCTAAACTAAATAGTTTTTGCTCTAACTAAATAGTGTCACGTCTTGTTGTCAAGCAAGGGTAACCCCAGTTATTATTTCATGCTATTCTTTCTTGACACGCTACATGTGTTTTGTTTTAATGCAAACCACAAATACAAAATATATAAATACAGAAATTGAGCCATTTATCTTATTTAAATGAAAAAAACAATATGCAAGAAAGCCCCACTGTCTAGTAAGACTAATTCTGATAATCTTGATCCTGTCCTGTTAGATTTTGTTAAACATAAAAGTTCCCTTCTGCTTAAGCGCAGCTATTACTCTATAGGAAAACTGCTTATTAAATAATATTATTTCAGCAAAATTAAGCATTCTGCTCTACTAAATTCTCTGAGATTACATCATGTCCTACACCATGTAATTAGACATTTCTTTCAGCTTTTTAAATTGCATATTAGAAAACATCCAGTATTACTCCATATTCATAAATCACTTGATAAGGAGCGCACCCAAGGTCTGACAGTCCACCACCAAGCCCAGCAGAGGAAAATTCCAGGGACACCACTATGGTTAGGGGAGGCAGGGAGGATTAAGTTAGCCCAGTCAGGCCAGCACCAATACTAACCTCTGCAGCCAGAAAAGTCTAAACTTTACTATAAATCATAGCAAATTTTCTGCTTTGTTTTTTCACAAGTGTTTTCTTACGAAGAGGGTCAAACCCTACTTTACTGCGTTACCTTAAAAATGTCACCTGACACTGTAATTTCAATTCCCTTTAGCTCCTTTAGTTTTCACTTTTCTATTAAACTGAACTATACATGCAAATTATCTAACTGCTTTCCTTTGTATGGAATTTCCGATAAATCACTATCTAAAAATGAAACTTTCTGTAGCAATCAAATCTTGACTTCCTCCTGTATGACACAACAGCAATTAAAGCATGCCTTTCAAAAAATACTGTACATCCTTCCCCCCCCCCCCCCCTTTGGCAGCTTACATAAATCAGAGAATTTAGCCAGGGCTGCAGCAGTTTATTACAACTTACTTAAATTGCAATGAAGTGAACTTACATTTTTAAGAACAGAGATATTCTTTACAATTTTTTGTGTGCAGGCTGAAATTTCTTGTATATTAGAGTTGCATTTTTCAGACTCCGTAAGCATATTAGGACAGAACTGTCAATCACAAGAAAAAACAAAACAGAAAAATAATTTTCTCTTAAACACAAATTGAGGTGCAACAAAACAAACCCGTGTGTGTACAAGGTGGCCATAAACCCATTACCAACTATATTATTACATTACTTACAGTTTCTATGTCATTTTTAGAAAGAACTTTTCTGTTGAGATCAAGTCTACACTGACAGAGGTAGAATGTGCATAAACAAACTCAGAAAAATTGATATAATCACTATACAAACTAGTCATATCAGCGCAACCACGTACTGGGGGAATTTGTATCACATAATTACATCCACATTGGTACACTGTATTACTTTAAGAATACTACTGTCTAAGTGGTACATTTTTTTGGTAGGTAGGCCCTGAGATCCCCATCCAGAGAAAGTGGAGGAAAAAACAAGTATAGGTTTTTGCTTACCCATGTATAAATCTATGAAAAAGTAAAAGGCAATATTCCATTTCAAGATACAGTAAAAGAGGCATGCCCAGGAAAGAACAAGGAAATACAGAAACACAAGCAATGTTGTGACCATAAACAGCTGTGTCCACACTTCGATGCTATTACCCTGGCATACAGAGAACAGAGTGACCGTTTTGCAGATGTACAAAATGTGCCTGAAAGGCAAATGAAAATAAGCACCCAGAATCCACAAAACTTCCTCAGAGCAAGAAGAAACTCTTATGTTTAGACCATATTAATGATGGTGAGAAATTAATCACAAGACAATAAAAAACAAGGCAAGAGACTTTTAATTTGACAGGCAAAGATACTTGTACGTCTTCTGACTATTTCACATTGGGGATTTGGAAACACCGCATCAGATTGTTTCCCCTACCCATACCCTCTCACCCCTTTTCCATGCTCACAGCTTTGTGAGAAAGATTTCTGGAGACAAATCTTACTGGGGGCCACCTACTACAAAAGAGCAGTGAGGGTAAAGTCAATTGCATAATTTATGAACAAAAGTTCAGAATGCCTAAGTAAGAGGTATGTGGTGCCTCCCGCTTGCTATTCCAGTAAAAAAAAAAAAAAAAATTTAAAAAATCAAATGTTTCCAGAGATTAACATATTCTTTAAATTCACTGATGATTTCTTAATGTCCAAGTAGGGGCTTGCTAGTTGGTTATCATGGAAAAACTTCCAATACTTGTATTTACAATGGATTTTTGCTCTCAGGCTGTCAGACCAGCAGTTTTACAAGTCCTAATTTCCCTTGAGAATGAAAAAACCAGCCCCAATGAACTGCTTTTTAATATCTCCTGCTGAAATAGAACACTTGTTGCAAAGTCTTATAAAAAATGGTTAAGCCCCAAAAAGAGAAACAAAACTGTACAAAGCTGCTATTTCCTATGAAAATGGCACAGCCAGCTTGAAACTTTCATTCTCCTGTAATAATTCTGTGCTACTTTAATTAAACGTAGCATCCAAAATTATTGATTGAAATATGTGAAAAATACTATTCTCCACTTTCCATCTAGCTTATGCTTCCCCTTGCTGTTTCTTCACTTCTTCAGGAACTGCTAGATAGCTCCTTCTACTGAAGGAAAAAAAGACCAAAACAGTTAAATTACAGGAGAAAACCAAGTAACTTCAAAAATAGTTACTTTAATCTGTGACATACTACTTCAGAGATGCTGTTTAAGAAATGTTAAGAAAAAATAACCTGCCTCTTTAAATAAAAGAATTTTTAAAGCAGTTTCCTCCTAACTTATCGGACCTTTTTCAAATAACAAAGGTATGCAGCCTCTGCACTCAACACTTCTGTGGAGCTCCCAAGAGTATTAGCAATTAACTCTTGCTGAAAACTTTTAACACATCAGATCTAATAATAATTATGTATTCCTCCTGCCAGGAGGACTAATAATTTAAAACCACACACTGTCAGGTTCACCTCTTTTCAATGACTGAGGTTAAGATGGAGAAAACATTTTCCGCTCTTTAGCCTGCGTGAAGGCTAATGACATGAAGAACCAACTTTTGCTGTGCCTGATTTATGTTAGGACCTAAGACAGGCAGAGGAAGTTAGCACTCAACTCTGGCAATTTACCTGGAATTCTTATGCAGAATCAAGTGAGAACTACGTGGAAGTAGTACTTGATGAGCTCTATTTACAGAGCTGGATGGACAGCTATCAACATAACCGACCACAGCTTATTACAAAGCCCCATCATACTCAAATTTGAAAGACAGCTTGAGGTATTTCACAATACAAGTCACATAACTGTGACTTGTATACTCTACAGTAATACTCTTAAATAGCAAACATTTTTCTCTTTGATGGGTAAGTATTGCAGTATTTTGCTAAGTAAACCACTTCTGCCAGACACACAGCTCCTATATTCCCATTACCTTACCGGATATGGTTAAATTTCAAAAGTAGTAACAGTAACTGCCCCTGCTGATGACTTGAAAATTATGAGGAGAGGGACATGCACTTTAATTCTTTTAAAAACAAGCACCTAAATAAATGAATGAATAAACAAAGCAGTTTGACAAAATGCTCAACAATAAATGTCCTGCTTTAAAAACTTCCAGCTTAGTTACAAACATGCAGACCAGTGACATAAGTTTACTCGTATAACTGAGTCCAGCCAATGGTATTAGAAATAGTTAAAAGTCAAAAAAGAATAGCCTTGTAGGGTGCCACCACATAAACTAAACATGATATACTGCCAAACACTCAAGCAGATACATGTACCATTATTCAGCAAGGACCACATGAATGCATATGGCTCTCTGTTTTGTCTTCATAGTAACAAGAAGGTTTGTAAACAGATCTCACATATGAGGCAATCTAGTCACTTGAGAATCTAAAAATCTGCCTTTGTAAAGAAGCATTCTGCACTGTTGCCACACAATTGGACTCAGATACACAATTAAAAGTCCTCTACATTTTTGCTTTGGGACAAGTGCTGCTCAATTTTATTCTTATCCATAGCAGTGATGTTTTAACATGCCACCTCAGCCAGGATGTATGTAACTGCTATGCCCAATAGCCACTGGAAAATAATGTCAACACAATAGCCTACAAAACGTTAAAAATTTGGATTGTTCTACCAACAAAAGTAGTGACACCCTGACTTTGTACCAGATCACTGCTGCCTTTGCACAGCAACCTTAAATGTATTTACAGACGACAGCAGTAACTTTTTAAAACTCACATGGAAAAAACCCTCTCAGACTAATCTACAACACTAACCTTTTTGAAAAATGAGGCAAAGCAAAAAAATCATGAAGAAAATTTCAGATGGTCCATACCTGAAGTTTCAGAAGTGTCTCCTGACTCAAAGGATAAGGAAAGATTTAACATCTAACTGTAAATAAATATAAACCCCAGGCTACAGTGCATCTATCTAAATATGTCCACATGCTGCAAACTAACAGGCAGAGACTCTCCTATCTTTAAAAACAGATGCACTTTTTTAGCATGTCTGCATATCATTTTCACTATCAAAATACTGAGGATTCTGCTCTGTGTCCTCATAACCCGAGGATCAAATTCCTCTGGTAGTCAGTGGTAACTCACAACAACAACAGAATTTAAAAACTGGGCCCCGCTGAATTTGTACCTTGTTAGACCAGCAGTTCTTTTAATTTAGTAATTACTGTAATTACTCGGTGTCCCCAGAAGTCCTAATGATGACCGGAGCCCCCTTGTGCTAAGAGCTGCACAAACACGGAACAGAAGGTACCGTCTGCATGCACAGCTCCACGGAGTTGGGTAACACAGACCTATCGATTAATGGCTTGCTTTTGCCACCCTGACCGCTTCATTTGCTTCGTAACAATTCACAGTATAGATTCATTAGAAGGGGGAAAAGGAAAAAAAAAAGTAACACCCTTGACTAAGTAGGCATAAAATGTTTTCTAAATTTGTTAGCCATGTACAAAACCAGGCAGGTTTGATATTAAAAATGACTTATTTTTTAAATGAGAGCAGGGAAATTATTTGGCTAAACATTTCTGCTGAAACTCATTAGTATTTCTATTAGTTTAACTTAAAAGAGTATTTAAGAATTGCGGTGATAAAAAAAATACTTTTAATGTTTAATTTCTGCAATTAGCATATGAAGGAAAAACAAAAAACAAAAACCAAAAAGCAAACCCACACCACCCCAAAACAACGTTTGACCACTACCGCCAGCTAGTAAGAAAAACAGAGAACTCCTTTTCTGGGAAATTAAGCTCGGAGGACTTTTATCGTTGTCCTGGGGCGAGCCCCGGCCGCCTGCCCGCGGAGACAAGCCGCGTTGGCCGGCGGCCGGCCGAGACCCCGGGCCAGGCGCGCCGAGGCGGCGAGGCCTCCCGCCGGCTTCCCCGCCCGCGGGTCGGAGCTCTGCGGGGCAACACCTGGAGCAGAGACATCGCCCCCTTCCCCCCCGCCACCTCGCAGAGGGGAAGGCCGCGCCCGGCGGGGAGGTCGGGGCGGGCTGCGGGGCATCGCCTGCGCTAAACGCGGGCTTTCCCCTCCCCGCGCCTTGTGGCCCCAACGGCGGGGACACGGCGGGGACGCGGCGCGGCGGGAGGCGGCCTGCGGCGTCCCTGCCCGCCGCGGTGCCGGCGTGAGGTATCCTATGCGACAGGCGCGGACGTGCCGCTTACATAATCACCGCCGGCCGCACACGTACCCCGCGTTACATAAGGGACCGTGCCCCCGGCAGCCCCCGCGCCGCCGGCCCCCGCCCCCGCGGCAGCCCCGCCGGCGGGGGGAGGCGGGCGGGCAGGCAGGGAGGGCCCCGGCGGCGGCCCCGGCCGAGCCCCTCGTTAACCCCCTTCCTGTGGCGTTTACACGTCATGGAACATTCCCGGAACGGGCCAACGTCCCACCCACTTCGGGGAACAGTCACCGCGGCGCAGCGCACGCACACGCGCGCCCCCGGCACGGCGGGTCTCCCCGCACACACGCACACCCCCTGTGCCCGCCGACCCTCTCCCCCCCCCCCCTGCAGCCCGCCCGCGGGGACGTGCTGGCAGCCGGAGCCACCCCCGCCACGCTACTCCCGGCGCCCTGCCCGCCGCCGCGCCGGGTGGCCCCGGGCGCCCTCCCCCCCGCAGGGTGCTTCCCCACCCCCCCGCCCGCAGGGCGCCGGAGGCCGCGGTGAGAGAGCCCCGTCGGGGCGGCCCCCCCGCGGGCGCCTCTCCCCGGCGGTGACCGTGCCCATTCCACGCCACAGGAGGGGATTACGCAAGGCAGCCTGCTCCTCATCTGCATACACTTACAAGCTGGGTATTCCCCACATTTCCTAACGGCGTGTCACCGACAAAGGCCTGTCCCCGGCCCCGTCCGCCTCCCGCGCCGGCTCAGCGGGGCGCCGGGCCCGGTGCCCCGGTGACGGTGCCGGTGACCGCCGGCGCCCACAGCCGCCGCCGCCGCCGCAGAGGTGACTTACCGGTCCGGCGGTTTTACAGCCCCGCCGGCTTCCCCCGCCGGCGCCCTCCCCCGCGCCTCCCGCCGCCTGCCCTCCATTTACCCCTGCAGCCCCGGGGCCGGGGGGCGCCCGGCAGCGGCCGCGCCGCCGGTTGCGCCGGCGTCAGACACCCGCCGCCACCGCCGCCCCCCCCCCCCCGCCCCGGCTCGGCTCGGCAAAGCGCCCTCACTGCCGCGGCCCGCAGCCCAGCCCCGCGGCGCCCCGCACCCGAGTCCCGCCGCCGGCAGCCGCCCCCCGCCGGCGGCTCGGCGCGGCTGTCAGCTGGTGCCGGTGACAGGGGACGAGCGGCGGGCAGGCGGCGGGCAGGGAGAGGAGGGAGGAGGAGGAGGAGGAGGCGGAGGGGGCTGCCCGCAGCAACCGCTGCTGCTCACCTGGGAAGTCACCGAGGAGGAAGGAGGGAAGCCCTCCCGGTGCCCTTGTTGTTGTTGTTGCTGATCCCGCCGGGCGCTCTTGTTGCTCCTTTGCTAAGAGCTTGCCTGGAGTGAGGTGGCTCGCGGTGCTTCTTTATATATAAAGACAGACAGAGATATTCCAGCGGCCAAGGGGCGCCCGCTTCACGCATTTATCTTAAGGCAGGTCATTTCTCTCCCTCTCTTTGGAAAGGATCATCACCGTCACCCTGACAGTGCCGGAGGGGCTGGTGTTGCACGGGGGAGAGAGAGGCGGAGGCCCGGGAGCCGCAGCCCGCCCTGGCCGAGGCGGGAGGGAGCGCTCCGGGCTGCAGGCGGATCTGCCGGGCTATTCCTGGCACCACTTCCCAGAACACAAGTTACAGGGCGGCGAGCGCAGAGCGAGCGCGGGGAGCGCGCCGACCGTGACGTCACCGGGTCCCCCCGCGCGCCGGCGGGGAGCGAGCGGGGCGCGACCGGCAGCGCCCGGCCGCGGGGTGATGGGCGCTGCCCGCCCGCGTGTGCGCGTCCGTGTGTGTCGGCGTGTGCCTTCTGTGTGTGTGGGGGGGGGGGTGCGAGGCGGCGGCGAGGGGAGAGGTGCGCCGTGCCGTGCAGCCGGGGAGGGGAGGGAGGAGGCAGGGCTTCGGAGGGCGAAGCCGCGGCCTCTCCCCGCCGGCGGAGATCGCCGCTCCCCCTCCCCCGCTCCGCCGAGGGAACTCCCAGGAGAGCCAGTCCCCGACTCGCCGGGCGCAAGTCGCGCGTCCTCCCGGCCTGAGGATTTCCTCCGAGGACGCGGGATCCTCCTGCCCGCCCGCCCGCCCCCCCCTCCGCTTCCTTTTTCTCCCCTCCGCCCCCTCGCTCTTGCCTAGTCAAGATCGCGTTATCTGTCAGGGAGAACAATACGACGCCAGGGCTCCCCGCGCCGGCCGCCGTCCCCGGCTTCACAACCTGCCTGCCGGCGGCGCCCACCCGCCCGGCCTCGGCAGGCGCCGACGGAAGCGGGCACGGCTCTGCCCGCAGGGCGGGCGGGCGGGCGCCCCGGCCCTCGCTCACCACTCGGTACGCGGCCCTTTAAAAGGGGCCGCGCAGCACACCGGCACGGCGGGGCTCGCCGCCGCCCCGGAGGGCAAGGAGCCCGCCGGCGGCAGGCACGCCGAGGGCGATCCAGCCGCCCCGGCCTCTGCCGCAGACACACGCATTTATTTTAACAGCCTCTCGCCGTCAGCGCCGCGGCGAAGCGCCTTCCCCGGGGCGGCCCGTGCCACCGGGAGGACGGACGGACGGACGGTACCTCACGCCGGCTAACGGCCCCGCGGCGCTCGCGCCCCCACTTCCCCCCGCCGCCGCCGCTCACGGGGCTGCCCGCAGCCAATCAGCACCCGCGACGCCCGGCGGCGGGGCGGGGCCGGGCCGGGGCCGGCGGCCGAGCCGGTTTCCCGCCGCAGCCGCAGGACCCCCGCCGGCCCCGGAGCCGGCCCGCCCCCGGGGCAGGGGCGCCGCAGGGGGAATACCGGCCCGGCGGGGCGAGCCGAGGCGGTGCTGGCGCTTCCCGGGAGCGGCCCACCCCTCTCCCGCCGCTGCGAGCCGACCGCCGGCTGTCGGAGCCGTCGCTGAACCAGGACCCGGCCCGGGTCCCGCACCGGCACCCGCCCCGCGTCCTGGGGCTGACGGCGGCTTTGAGTTAGCGAAACCCGGGCGGGGTCACGGGGAAGAGCATTGGTTTTCCTTACGTTTGCCACGGCCGCTCGGGGAGCGAAGTCCGGGCGGCTGGTTCCCCGGCCCGGCCGCTTCGGCAGCGCGGGGGTCCCTTCTCGGCTCCCCCCGGCTCGGCTTCGCTGTGGGACAGGGGCGGGCCGGGGTTTTAATTTTCAGAGCAACATAACTTTCTTTTGGGGAAGCCATTCAGCCGCATTTGAAGGCTACCGTAAGGTGATTCGGAGTGATGCCAAGTCGCAGCGCTGTCACCCTGACGTGGGAAGTCAGGCTGGCACCTGAGATTATCGCCTTGATTCGCATCAGGAAAAAAATCTCAGCCTCGTGGATGAAAAGGAAAGAGTGTATGCATAAATCCTGAGAGCAGTGGTTCTTACGGCAGGTGCCAGGGCAAATAAAACCATTATTTCCTAATTTTAGTAGTTAAGAATTTTAAGTCACTCGTGCAGCTTTTAGGGATGAGTAACAATTGAGTGCTCGGGGTTGGCAATACAGGGGCACAGAATCTATTAATAACTATCCTGGCATCCTAACACGGTCCTTGGCCCCAGTTGACCTTGGTGGCCTCTGAGTCAGGTTCACAGGGCTTCCTTGTGCTCAGTTCAGGGGATGCAGGAGAATCTCGGGATTTCCTCAAGTGATATGGATACAAGCATCTTGCATGATCATAATTTTATGATAACTGATGACCTCTGTTACATAAAAGGCTCACTCCTGCCAGCAATTCAACACTAAAAGGACTGAACTACAAGCGACAGAGAGTTGCTTGCTCCTTGTTAAGCCTGTGAGCATGTCTGTCTTTGTTTTCCTGGGTTTCAGTGTAAGCGATACTTGTCGTTCCTGACACCGAGTATTGTTTGACTGGAATTATTCTGTCTGAGTAAATATACTGACCTTGGGCTTGTGATCTTTATTTGATGTCACATCAGAATAAGTCAATGGGAGACAGGAGCGCTTATTTGTTTTAAATTGAGGTTTTCCCATCCTGCTGCTTTCCACAGCGACTGCATTTACCTCTGCCCCCAAATGATGGCTGCCAGTACCTTCTTCCCCTCTGGGAAGCTGCAGACTCTGAACCAACACATTTGACGGTGTGCTGTATGCCCAGCATTGTCTGCTTCTCTCCTGCCTCTCACAAGACTCCAGAAGTTCATTTTTATTGTCACAGCGACCACCCCACAGAACCTACTGCAACAAGGTTCAATGTTCAAAGTAATTTTAAAGAAAGTGTTTTTTGACAATTATTCTCAAAGCAAAGTAAAAAAATGGTTTCTCCATAACACTTTTCAAAATAAAGGGTCTTTTTCCAATTATGTTGGTGATCTCAACAAGTTTTACTTTGTGTCCTTTCTCACATTCTCTTTCCCTTAGTATTGCAGCTTCTGAGCCACAGCCATTTCCTTTGCTATGGCTCCACCAGGTACATGCTGGAGTTACAAGTCTTGGGCACCTGAGTGTTCCCAGGGAGGAGACTGAAGCTACACATGTGCTCAGAGACCTCGACTGTCGTACATAATTTGTTTGGCTCGAGCCCTGGGGCAGGTTTTGACAGGCTGCACAGCTTGCAGCTTCAAGAGTCCTTAGCTTGGAGAAGACACCCCTCACCACCACCAAAAGAGGCAGGGAGGTCTTTGCACGGTTCCTTCAGCCCGCTCCCCCTTTGTGCACCATTGTAGGGGAATGGGTGTAACCAAGTGCCAATTTACCTTCACCCTCGAACGATGCCCTTTTCCCCCTCCCATGGGGAGCATGAGGCAGGAGCACTGTCCCTCAGAGGGACCACAACTGGCATGCATGGGTAGTTTTCCTCACAAACTCCCACCAGTAACTCCGCAGAGAGGCAGCAGACATCTGAATCACTTTCTCTCGCCTACTTGTAACAACAACGTAACTTAATAATGATATCCTTGCATCATACCATCCTATCATTTCCCTCCAGATTTTTTTTTTTATATTTACATCCAGCATTTAATAAAACTATCACTCAAACTAAACTGAGAAGAGAACTAAGGGAGCTTTCAGGTGTGAGATTTACAACTGTTATTTAAGTACAGATTTTGCAGATTCATCAGAAAATAAGTCATTCTTGCTGCTTGGAAAGCACCTTGGCCATCACAGCTGCCGCTAGTAGCAAGTGCAATACAGAATGATAATATTCAGCAATGATGTTCACAGTTTATTAAACACTATAAATTGTTCTGAAAACTTGGTTTGATCTCAGAACACACAGAATCCATCAGTTTTGTAAACTGTGCTGCTCCCAAAGTAGATAATAGAAAGCACTACATAATTTTCCTATAATAGTTCAGTTGAGTTGCAATGTTAAATAACCATTCCTAACAGAGCTAACAGTTTTAAAGCAATTCATTCATTCTTTCTTGGGGAAAAATGACTTGGTCCCTAGACCTGTACCCACAAGCTCTTTCCTATTTCATCACAAAGTTGTTACAGATACAGCCACACCAAAAGAATCCTTTATATAAAAGGATTGATACTATCTATTGATTTCAGTGTGAGTAGTGTAAAGCAAAATGGACCAAATGCATCCAATTTTCTGAAAGTCTCAGAGGGTAGGAGTGCAAATTAACATTAGTGGTGTTATTTTGCTGTTTAGCATCCCCTTTTTTAAGGTTTGATTAAGTGAGAAAATCTATGGGAAACTGGGAATGGCTTTCCTCATAAGTAAACAAATACTAATAGTTTCCTATCAATGTTGTTTAAAAAGCATCATGCTTATTTGTGTAGGAGCTTCCTTCCATTTTTCTTCACTCCTTTTTCTGACTGCTTGGACTGCAATGTCTCTTGCTGCCCTTGTCCCTTCCGCCCCTGCCACTGCCTTTTCTAATTCCCTAGTTACATTCAGTGCTCCTTCCACTTACTAGTAAAACTCTAAGATACTTGGGGCTGGCTTTCCAATGCTGGAAGGGGGGTACACTCCTTCTTCTGTCCACCTCTTTCTCCCCTCATAAGAGAAGGGCCCTGAGCTGGGTGCTGGGGTGATGAAGGGCTGGCGAAGGTGAGGGTCCCAGCCACCATTCCCTCCCCAGGGACTCCTGGAGAGCCTGAAGGGGCTCCCCCAGCTGCTCTGGGGCTGAGAAGGATGGTGAAAAGGGGGACCGAGCTAGATCAGAAGACTTGGTGAGTCCTGAAAGAGCTGCATTTGTCTCCTGCTTTACTTTGGATGCCAAACACGCCACCAAATTAGCTTGTAGGGCAGTATTAATTTGGGTAGCTGAGGGGATTTTTATTTTGAGAGGTACCTACCCTCTACTGACCATCCCAAGCTCTTCTTCTCAGAGATAGCTAGCAGCTATGAGTTTCACATATCATTGAATCATTTAATACCATAAAATTTATTTCCAGCCACAGCAGTCCACCTCCTCATTTGTACATGTTGCTTTCATTTTGCTTGAGTGTCATCTTATGAGGAAAGAGAAAAAGACATTGCCAGTTCACCCTCCCAACACCTTTCCCTATGCGTTCCTTGAGTCTGGGCTGCTGTATCTTGTTTGTCTACTCTCCTACGTAAACAAGGGTAATCTTTACTCATAGGGGAGTGTGTCCATGACTCCTCCATGGAACACAAAAAAGTCACAGTGAAGCATTTCTTTATCCACAAGAGCTTCAAGCTCATACAGGATCAAATAGTGTGAAGAAGAAGCCAAGGTGGTTAGTTTGAACAAGCCTATGTGCAAATAACTCTGGCAGAGGGCCCAAAGGAAGGGGAGCACTATTTGCCTGGTAATGAACAAATGGCTCTATTTCCTGAAGAAAAAATATTTTTCTGCTATATTGAGCTTTCCCTCAAAAAAAAAAAAAAAAGTGATTTTCTCCACATAAAGTATTTCCAGATGCAGAACTAACATGCTGTGTGTATCAACAGCTTGATAATAACATGTCATCACTTGACCTTGGAAGGGGGGGAAAAATTAAAAAGGCAGAATTTTCTGAAATTATGCCCTTTCATGGGAACATTTTTTAAAGCCTGTGAATTCTGGGAAAAGTTTTTTAAATAAAATTTGATTATTTTTACTCATTTCCATTTTTTCACAGCTAATTAGCAAGCTGAATAGGAAAATCTCCAATGCTGACCAGAAATGCAGACAAGTGATTACGTGCACTTCTCATGTGAGATAAATGAGCCCTGTTAAGTGCTATAGCCAGATTCTCTTTGATCATCCTTTTAAATATCAGAGCCCAATTAAGGTTTTGAAAGACCCTTACTTTTAGGCATTTTGAAAAAATATTTTGCCTTGCTAACAAACGGGTCATGTTATCAGACACTGGTTATTTCTCTTTAAATAAAAAGTAATAGCTCCAATGTATTTTGTATACTGTACTTGGTTCTCTCCCCCACCTTGCCCCACTTTTTCTAGGAACAGCTGAAGTAAGAGCCTGCCAAAGATATGGCATGATTTAGCAACTTCTGAGTTATATATAACCCGAACAATTAAGTGACTTAATTTTCTAAAAGCTTACCTATTTATATTCCCATTAGACCTGATAGCCTTTCGTTTAGCATTCTTCTCAAATAGGCAACTTTCAATTTTGCATCATCTTCCAATTCAAAGAAACTTCGAGTGCTTCATGTGTAGAGAATCTCATGTGTGGGCTGGAGAGAGACAGAGGGGCAGACCACTCTTAGTAGTGAGTAGTGACAACTTGTAAACAGAGTAAAGGAGAATATCTTGGCATCTCAAAATGGCAGAGGGCACTTTGGATAGGAAAAATGACACTAACTTGCAGCTACCTAGAATTTGGCTGTGTTATCCTAACTCCTTTACTCTTCTGGCACATGTCATGGGAACCTTCCTAACCACATTGGTTGCCCTCCTGGTTTTACATCTTGGGAATCTTCCCACAGGCCAGTGCCTCGAGCATCCTGCAAATACCTTCCTTCACAACTGATTCAGAGGGAAGTGTGCCACCTACTGAAGGACCTCAGCCACTTTCTATACGTCTTGGACTTTCTTAAGTTCTTTCCAATTCCTGAACTTTCCAGGCCTTCACAGTACTGATTTAAATTAGAAATTAGTCTTTGGTCTATGAAAGTTTGTAAACTCAGCAACTGGAAGGTCACAAAGATGGACATGAGCAAATGCAATCCAGGCTAGTTCCGTCTAATTCATGTGTAAGCAGAGTAATTTGAGACAAAAATAAATCCTCTGTCTGAAAGCAAGTACAAGTGTTACCCCTACATCGTCACTTTTGCCAGAAGTGGGATAAATATCAAGAATTATCTCTACAACTGTAAGAAAAGATTAGATTTAGGGATAATCAGTACAACACAGGAATGTGTTGGCAATACTGACATACACTGTATTTGCCGTTTAGATATTAGTTAGGCTTTTTAACAAATGAGTGAACAACTTCCTTTACTGCCAGAGAGTAGTTACCTTTGATGATAGTGCACTTTCTTCAGTTAATCATTCAGTTGAACAAGCTCAAAGGAAACTTTACACAGTTGTTGTCGTGACTTGTTTGACACACCTAGAGAGTGTCCTTTGGTTACCTATGTCTCATGCCACTGACTTATTCATGCATAGCAATGCATCATTCTTGCTATCAAAAAAGTTGAAACAGATGTCAGTGTTGTTTCAACTGTTGTAATAGTGGATCATAAATAAATTTTTTAACACGACCAATTGCTTTCATTAAAATCTGTGGAACTGGTTAACTGGAAAACTTTCAGTTTTGAGGTTCATCAGAGCCTTCCACTTTGGAATCAGCAATTTAAATTCTGCTCATGTACTTTACAGTAGATAATCAAAACATCTAAAATTGTAATTCACTGAAAGTAACAGATAATATATGTCTTTAAAGCTTATCACACTTCTGTATTGGACTTATTTGTTCCTAAGAAATATTGTTCTCAAAAATTCTAGTGAAGAATTTCATCAAAACTTCAGCTGGAAAGTAAAGAAATAATATGTTTTAGAATAAACATCTGACTGTATTTACTGTTTAAAAATGTGCATAATAAAAGTTTGAAGTGTTTCAACCAGTTTTGTCACAGTCTAAACAAACCTGTCATACAGTACATTAAAATCTCAGTAATACCTGAAACTGTGCTATTCAAGGTTTCACATATGTAAGAGATAGATAGAAAGCAAAGAAAATTTATTGTTAGTAAGCACAAAACAGGGAGACATCTAACTCTAGACTCAACATCACAGTCACAGGGTCTATACTAGCTATCACTGAGCAAAAAAAGGTCTGGAAGTCACTGCAGGCTGTTCTGTAAAACTATCAGCTCCGTGTTCAGTGGTGGCCAAGAAGGCAGTGCAATTATTGGGACTTATCCAGAAATGAAAGGGATAAAAAGACTATAGAGCTGTATAGGTCTAGGGTGGCACACACAAAATGACCACTTCTGGTTATTTTCTGCCCACTGTGCATTGAGTGGGACCGCTCAGCTGACTAAATCCTCAGGCAGGCAGGGCACAAGGGTGAGCCAGAAGTGAATGCTCACTTTGATATAATCAAAATCTAAAAAATAGTAGGGTGCTGTCCCTCATTCCTTCCCTCCCTCCCTCCCTCCCTCCCTCCCTCCAAGAAAACTACCAGGCTTAGCAGATTTAAAACAAGCAAAAAGAACTACTTCTTGACACAGCACATGGTTAAAGCGTGGACCTGGGGCAGAAGAATGCTGTGGGGTGCCGAAGTATGAATGTCTTCAAAACAAGATTTGCCTCATTAGCTGTGAGATAGTCCATTATCAGCTATTAAAACAAAGGCCCATACGCATGCAGATGCTCAGGGGGTCAGTCCCTAAACCACTTGCTGACTGGCAGAAGTGGGTGTATCATGGAAAAAGTATAGGAGACAAAAAGAGGAAATTCTTTCCCTAAGCAATGTAACTGGCCGCACTTTGAGGACAATAAATTACACGGAGCTTTCATTTGGCTGCAGAAGTGGCAGGTCTTACCTTCCTACCAATTTGTGGGGGTTTTTTTCGGTCACAATTAGCCTCTTTTTCTGCAAACGTGTGACTACTTTTGGGCTTCTTCATGATTTTCAGTTTCAAAGATTATATAGAGAAGCATTCATTGAAAATTTCAGTTCATCCTTGAGCTGTTTTTCTTCTTCATAATGAAAGAGACATTGCAGAGCATGTTATATTTTCTGCTTTGAAAACAGAAATGCATTAAAAGATCTCCAGCAGGATACTGATTTGTCATGATATAACCAATTCTAATAGCTAAAAGATCAATATAAACTCTATTTTCTGAAGACCACAAGTTTATAAATGTGAAATACCCAGACAACAAACTTTGTATTAACTGATTTTTCAAACTTCTAATATTTTTGAGCCATTGTCAGCCCAATTGGGTGTTCAGCATATGTTTTGCATTTCAGAATCCATATACCATTCATCTGTAATAAAGACATACGAAAGGGATGTGAGTCATTAGTCATATTCAGGAAACATGTTTCTGAAAAATTAATACATGACCAGTTGCCAGTAAGTAACAATCTGCTACCTGTACTAAAGAAGTATGTTATAAAGCTACATATTTTAATGATAGTCTTTAAATGTTACAATTGTAAACTGTAATGGCAACAACATTTCTCTAATGGAATATTTAATATCACTTAAGACCCACTAAGGACTGTGCAATGATTCTTACATCAATGGGAGCTGGGTAAAATTGCATAGAGTCAGTACAGTACAGCCAAGTCTGAAGTCAAGTTGGTATGTAAAGGTATACTTACTGTTAAGTGCAGGAATAAACCTAGTGATTTCAGTGGTGTCCTCTTGGGATTGAAGTCAAACAAATGCTTAAGTGTCCTAGACTTTACAATCCTGTGCCCTCCATCCTTTCTCATAGAGAGTGACATTTCTTATACACCTCTAGGAGAAGTACGATTTAGCCCAAATCAGTAAGCTAACAATGCACTTTCCCTTCTCCAGTGACTGTTAGTATGCATGTACATGGTTTTCCTACTTATTGAGAATGATTTCATTTTTCATGTGGGTGGACACTACTAAATTCAAACAGGTTGCATTCGTTCAATGTTGGTTGTTAACAACTGTAGTTGTGGTCTCAGTACAATTATGAGGAATCACTGGAGATGGGGGAGGAGGGAAGAGGTAGATTGTCTTTTCAGCCAATAAGGACATTGACAGACCACTTAAAAAGCATTTTTACCCCAAAGCTAGAAATTGAAATTGCCAGTTTATTAACAATGTTTTGCCAAGGAACTAGCAAGAAGCCTGTTCAGCTGGGGAAAGTCAGTTGGTAGATACAACATGTATAAATTGAGATTTACTCCTGGGCTTACAGCATGGTCATCAGCGTTCCTGGCCCGAGGTCCCTGGACTGTAGAAAAGAGCAAAGTAAAAGTTCTGTGGCATCTTCTTTTAAACTGTAATTATATTTCAACAATCCTGAAATTTTTGAAACTACAGAAAAGTTGGCAGCAGCTAACCCTGTGTGCTGTGAGCAATGGGCACAGAAGCCTCACTCACAGCCACATAATAAATGAAAGGCCATCTTTTTGTCTCATTTTCTCTGCCCTAGGTAGGTGTAAAGGTCTGTTAAATAGTTCAGGCAAAATGCTTTTCTTTCAAAAAATCAAAATTGCGTCTTTGGTTTCAGACCAAAAACCAAAATATGGCTGAAGACAGTTGATGACTGTAGGCAACAGACGTTCCTGAAGTGTAAATTAACATGGGCTTTGGTCAAAAGAATAAAATGTAAAAAATATTCTAGCAGCCAGACAGTAAGAAAGTGGGAGATGTTGTGGGGGAAAAAAATCACTGAATCTATGAGGTCAGATACAGCTTCAGACAAATTAAAAGAAATAAGAGTAGCATAGTCTGTTAAGGGAGAAAATAGACAGATCAAAATAGGTGGCTGTGTTGACAGTAAACCAGCCTGACAGATTTGCTAGTCCTCTTCAATGCTAGTCATCCATTATCATCCCAACAGGACTTCAGAGACTGCATAGACAACACCCATTTAGTTGAATATAACGTGACATTGCCTGCATATTCGGTACCATTCAAGATACCACAACTGAAGAACATTTGTGAAAAGCCTAACAAACATCTAAGTCCCAAGAAAACAGAAAGTTTCAAGTTTGGCTTCAGTGAAGTGCTGTTAGTGCAATCAAGAATAAAACCTTCTTCTGATTAAAGAAATAGTTGGACCAACAAATTAGGTAGCTGGGGACCTAAACTTGTCTACAGTTTGGGATCTTTAATTATGCTGTCTCAGGCTGACTTACAGTGTAGTACTTCCAAGCTTTTTATTTCCATTATCTGCCTCTCCATGGCCACAGGAAACAGTGCAGCAATTAGAAATGGCGCAGAAGTGGATTTTCCTTCCATACCATAGGTTCTGATGCCAGAATAGACTGGTATGGAAATCTGAATCCAAACTCATTTAAAGATATCTGGACTTTTAAATTTGGTTCTTATTACTTTTCAACCAGACTCATACAACATGGAAGACAACAAAGCTATAGCTGTGTTAGTCAAGGAACCAGCCTAGGACCCGTTCTCTGTCCCTAAGGACTTCTATCTTTAATGCCTTGCATCTTTAATGCCTTCCCAAAATAGAGCGGCATCACACACACACACACACACACACACACACACACACAGCCTGGCAGGAACAGCCCTGAGCCCATGCTCTTCCCCAGGCTGTGCTTAGGTGTATCTGGCAGACTGCTGTTTGGCACAAGCCAAAACCCCGCCAGGAAACCTGTTCACCGCTGAGCAACAGGCTAACAAGCAGAGGGCTAAAACCATGCCCTGGCCCTCTGTTACACATCAAGACAGAGGTAGCCTAAGAGAATGAAAACATGCACAATTGGAAAGTCGAGGGATAGCTGGCAATATGCAAAGAGGGAAATGAAGTGCACATTGGCAGGGAGTGAAAAAATAAAGTTATGCTGGATGGGAAGAGAAGGAATACTGAGAAGGAAACCATCTCAATTCAGGAAGCACTTAATAATGTGGTTTAAGTTAAAGCATATGCTTCAATATTTTCTTACCAATAGTCCGTGTGCCTCAGGTTAGGCACATATTTGTACAGCTTACTGAGCTGGGGCACTGCAGTGGAGTTTTACAAGCTGCTGAAAGTGATATAAGTCCATGGTGTCACTGAGGGAGATGAGTTCCCCTTCCCGATGTCCCTAGCCCTGTTGTTCCACCACCTCTTCTCTGCTGGCATTAGTATTTGTGCAAGCTGCACTGTCAGCAGCACCAGCAAAGCACTCGCAATGGGGGCTGGAGGATGTGGGCAGGAGATGCAAAGGCAAAATTGGCTTTTTCAGTGTCTTCAACTGAGCTGGACACAAGCTGAAGACACTTGGCAAACCGCACTCCATGTGTCCTCAGCCACACCACTCCTTCTTTAGCAAAGCTAAACAGAGATTTCAAACTTACCTTGGATGGGCTGCCTGAGCCTTCACAATCTTTTTCTGAAGTAGTTAAATAAGCACCATATCTCTCTGCAGACATGGTGTAAGAAATGGATCCATCTACGTGACTGGAAATAAATAAAAAAATATTAATTTGCATTTTCAGAACAAACATTTCTAAAAATTGTGGATTTTTTTTCCTGAAGAAGTGCCTGACAGATGGTTTGAGTGAGGAGTGGTGAGGCACTCGAACAGTACCAATTTCCTAGTGTTCTGTCAGCTATTTACAGTTTCTGTTGCACACATTAAACATTGAGAGCACTTCTCCTTCATAAACTTCAACTTCACCTTTTAATGTATAAGACAAAAACCTTTCAGATGTCCCATATTGATACCACTGTAATGATATTGCTTAAATTATTGGTCTCCATCATTCAATGTACAGTGCATATATAGGCTAGTTCATTAGCCAGGAAGAGATAATAAAATAGCTCTAACCATTTAAAACCTATTAATCTGGATAGCACCATTAGGGTAAGCAATACTTTATTATTACCAAATTAAATCCATTATAAGTATCCTGAGTATCCAATCAGGTTAGTAATAAACTGGCTAAAGCTATCTACATGAATGACTGTACTGCTTGATGAAATGCGCTTTGTATTGGTATACATTAATCTGACTTTTAGTGTGCTGTACTGTTATTTATAACTCTGATAAACTGACTTTTATAACATGTAAACCAGCTAAACATTTTATGAAAGAATAGAATGTTTTCATAGGTTCTATGATCGATATTTTTTTTTTTCTCTTTAGGGCCTGTAAGATACTTTCTAACAAATCACAGTTCCATCAGTCAGATAATCCTTGATCACTGTGAAACTTAACTACATATTTTTGCCTTCAGATTTTATAAGACTTAGATTAAAGAAAACAGCAATGAAGACCAAGCATAAAATATTTGAAAAAATAGGATGCTAAATGGATATTCCAGATGACAAGACTATCATGTGTCATTGTTCCCACAGAGTCAGAGCCCTGCTAGCACTGACTGAGCATGGGTGTCCTAGTCTCTTGGGACAGACTGAGATTCAGACTGCTCCTCAAAAAAGGCTTTAGATATTTAGAAGGGACAGAACAAAGTCAAAGATTTACTAAGGAGAATTTTAAGAAGAAAGGTAGGTTTTTTAACTATTTAACAGAAACATGTATTTTTACCTTTCTAAGGACACAGATACATTTTTTTTTAATCAGTTAATTGACTATTTTAAAAGCCTGCTATTTCTTCTAAGTGCTACATATGCCAAGTATTGTATATATGTAATGCATGGTAAAATGTAGGATTCCGTTAAAAGTCAACTCTAGGCTCCCCCAAAGATGGTGCTAGTGGAGGCTGCCTCTTTATTGTGGCTACTCTTGCTGTAGTGTGTGATTGCCTCTAAAAAGATTATTCTCCCAAGCCTTCTATATAAGCAAGAAAATAGGCCTTTTCTACAGATGGGAAGCTGAAGCTAAAAGATTATGACTTCACTTGTGCTGACAGGCAAGAAAATCAGGAGGAGCAGACCTCCCTGGTGCTTTCTGTGACCTTTCTTACAGAGTGGCTGCAATGTCTTCCTTTTTGGTGCATTTCCACCACACGTTTTGATGGGGTTTGTATATAGGATAGGACGGCAAGTGGAATCAAGAACTTGATTCTATTTATCAGAAGTCACATATCAAAAAATTGCTGTCATTGTCAGCAATTGCCTCCCATATATATATAAAATTATTTCCCAGTGCTTTTCCTAGGGCAGTAGAGCTACGCTTTCACAGGGGAAAAAGATGGGATAGGCTGCTTGAATCCCAGAGAGGGGAGATTTGTATCACTGCCCTGGACTTTCCTCATGCCATTGGGGAAGAATGTGGTAGGATCAGCATCAAGTTTAACTGGCCCCCAGTCTCAGTCCAGTATCTTACTCCATAGGTGGAATTACAGACAAGGAACCAGAATACCCAAGGGCCCAGGACATCAGGAGTCCACTGCGATAATCTAAGTCATGGCACCGATGGGCTGACATGGGAAGGAAGGGGCTGAGCTGCTTTCATTTGCCGACTGCTCTCATTTTTCTGGTATCAGCCGCATCTTGGTACTCAGTGCAAGTTTTTTCTTAAGGATGTTGTGATTTTCCCCTAAGTAAGAGGATATATCACTGGGTCCTTTCCGATAAAGTGACAGGGTAATAACTTAGATACATGAATCAGATTAGCTGACAGTAAAGATACATGGGGTGTGTTGTTTGGAGGACATAAATAGTTGTTGCTGTTGTTCAGCCTGAAATAACTTTGCTCTCCTGAATGCAATATGAAAACTTGCCAGGAAAACTAGACTATCACGGCTGATCATAGCTCAGTGTTATAAGACTGACAATAAGATACGCCTAGTACTTTAAGCTGGCCTCTTACCGCTTTTTCCAAGGTTCAGCCATAACAATCATTCTTCTGAAAGTCAGATCGTTTTGTGCAATTTTTTTAGGTAGCATGACTCAGTTGTTTAAAAGTCTTTGAAATTCAAGAAGGAAAGGATCTAATGGAACCAGAAGCAAAATCTACTGAATTTTAAATCTCGGGGCATCTCTCAGGCTCGCTTTTTCCCCCCTTACATGTGGGTAAATAAATTTAATTTGAGGATAAGAGATGTAGCTTTCTCCCACAAAATGAATAAATTAAAAGTTAATCCTTGTTTGACAGTCCTTTGAGGAAAGAGTTTTTGTTGGTTAAACTGAATGGACTTACATTCTGATCTTTCTGGCTACGTTTTTACCTCAGTCAAATCAGTTTGTGCATCTACAGAGACAAAGACATGCCTACTTCATTTACCGTTTCACATTTTAGTCCTCTTTTAAAGCAAAAGCCCCTTCAGTGATCAGCTGAATTACATTATTTAAATACAGTTCATGATCCGTGCAGCAAAGACAAATACATTCCCCAGGTTCCCCCGGTGAGGTTGCCCTGGGGTTGAGCGGGAGCCCTGTAAGCGGTGGCTCACAGTGTGGTCCTGCACTTCTCTCCATCCTGAGCAGGAGGGGGAAGGTTGGAGGGACAGCGGGAGCACGGGTCCTTCTCCAGGTTCACTTCAAGGAGGATCTCGACTCCTGTGACTCACTGCGAGGCGCACCCCCAGGCCCAAACTCCCAGGGAAGAGGAGCTGCTCTGGAGGGAGGCGGTGCAGCGACGGAGCCAGCCCTGGAGCAGCCATGACCAGGGCCTGCTGCCGGCCACCTCCGCTTTCTCTCTGCCCGACCACTCCGCAGGCGGCCTGCAGACGGCCGCCCGACGGCCCGCACGAGCCTGTTTGCTTGTCATCCCCGGGCAGGCAGAGCACCAGGCGCCCTCAAGGCCGGCTCCGGCCACGGTGGGCCCACGGTGGAGGAGGTAGGAGCCTGGGCTGGGGCAGACCTAGCCGGCTGGTCACGGGCCTGACCGGCTGGTGAGGAAACATCTCTGGCAGGAGAGCTTCGCTGCAACCAGAGCAGGAACCTTCTGGCTTGTCTGGACAGGCAGAGACATTTCTCTTGGTGCTGTCAACAGCCCCGGTGGGGCACATTTTCCAGTTAGCCCGTTCTATATTTCCATGAGAAGGGAAACTTTCTCTGGACAAGGAGGTCTTTCTTACCAAGGGAGGAGATAGTGTCAAGTACCGGTTCCACTGGCCGTGTCTGGGGAATCCTCTTAACCAAGGAAGAACATCATTACCAATGGGAACCCAAACCTTTGCTTACATGGCTTAATGCAAGTGACTAGTGTGACTAACATAACCTGTATCCTCAACCAAGGCATCCTTTGTCTTGCAGAAAAAAGTGATGTGAAATATAGGTAGGAAAGGGTAGCTTCCTTGTATCTCCATGGCATTAGCAAGGGTTTTTCTTTCTTACTGAACTTTTGTTTACGCCCTGCCAGTCAAGCTTTAGCCATATACACTGGGAATTTTCTGGTACTGCTGGTGAATTATGTTCTTCTGGCGAGCAATAATTGCCTAATTTTCAATAACAACATTCATCCCAATGTTTGGTTTAGTTCCAGTGGTACCACTTTGAAATCTTCCTCACAAACTTCAGTTTTAAAATCTAACATTCTTATATTAATAGTCTGCAAGATGCAAATGCTGGCAAAAAAAGGAAGAGTCAGTTTTCTGACTAAAAGCCTTTCAAAAAACTTAATTTTTGATTGCATTCATAGAAAAGACAAATAGACTTGGGAAGAAGATGCAGTAATTCTTCCTGAATAAATACCTTCTAGTAGCAAGTTTCCCTGTGAAGAATTTAATCTGGAAGAACTGTCTCCGAGTATGTGGAACTCAAGAGATGTATCGGATTGGAGCCCTGTATTTCTCTTATATATTTACACTAACCTGACTGGTTCACATGCTTAGCTCCTTTGGACTGCAGCTATAAGTGCTGGAGACCTCCTGAAATCTCTGGCCATGCTGCATTGTTCTTGGCTCTGGCATACTACGACACAAACAAGCTTTTACTATGTAAGTTCTCAGTAGACCTATTTTTTAAGACTGTTTTCTCTGCTAACAATCTTTCATGTGCTCAGGAAAGTCACATGTACCCATCCAAGGGGAAAATGAGCTAGCTGTGCCTATGTAGAATTAAGCAAGTAAAAAAGGAATATTGAATTCAGGAAAATGCGTTTTTAATGCTCTTGAAATTATTTGCAAATATTTGTTCAAATGCTTGAATACTTTTTGACTGCAAGGTGCTTTTGCAAAGTGGGGAGGATTGTATTCACAGAACTGCAACAGGAATAATGGAGGTTTTCCCTGCACCCTTCTTTCCCCCTTTTTTTGTTAATAATTAAGGGTTAAAATGCTTACCAAAGATATGAACAACACAAGTTCAGTTCTTTGCCTGAGAGAGTAACCTAACTACAAGGCTAAAAGGTCACGGGTCTACAGGAATGAGACAGAGTAGATTCAAACTAGCTCTCCCACTATCTTTACATGAGTGCCTTAATGGCTAAGCTATAGGGTAGTTGAATTTTCTACTGCTGACACTTTTTCCTTCGCATAAAACAAGCTGTCAGCAGCCAAGATCACAATAAGCCCTCAGTCCTGCTTCAGAGATGAAACCTGAACACTAATCTTCAAAACAAAGAATATTTTATTATTTATACAAAATATATCACCACCAAAAATAATTAAAAGAACCTTCCCCACCCAAACATATTCTTTAGCGTGTTGGAGAGAATAATAAGTGGGAGTTGCAGACTCTAGTCTATTCTGCTACTGGGAAGAACTGAACCAAACTTTCTCATAGACTTGGTGATTGCTTTAATCCCCGGATTATTTGGGAAAAAGAGTTAATCTTTCAGTTGCTTGTGTCCATCCTTACCTCTGCACTCCCTCACCAATCTTTCCTACAATACAATGTTTCCAATCAAACAAAAAAGTTTTTCACATTTAAGTTATTCATATATCCCATTACAGACCAACAATTAGATGGTAACTAACTATCCATTTGCAGCCACAGACCTCTCACTTTGAACACTAGGAATTGGGGGAACCATGAAAAACAGGATAGCAGGACTTGAATATTGTAATACCCATAAAAAGATGAAATGCCAGGGGCTATCAAAAGTAAGAAGCATCTTAGGAACATCACCCAGTAAATACAAAGGCACTATGTAAGGAACAAATAAATCGTTAATTAGACTGCTAGAATCTAGAATGGAAGAATTTATTTCACTAAATCATATACTTGTATTTGTAACAAATCTATGTGTAAATACTGTTGATCAGTACATAATGAACTGTATTACAATCACAAATTTCTACCCACATACACATAATCACGCATGTCACGGACGTTCTTGCCCTGATCTGTCACTGTGCCAATTCTCACACACTGGCATGGGTCAAAAACATCCAAAGCACATACAATAACAACACTCACGTCAGTCAACTATTGTGCATCGACAATACTGAGGTACACTGCTGTGTTGTGCAGAAAACATATTCATAGCTATAAGACCCATAGACCTTAGTGAGGCTAAAAACTGTGTGTTCCTCATCTCCTGTGTACTTCATCTCCTGCCCTGGGCCTTTGACTTTTTTATTTGTTGGACACACATTTGACTGCTGCAGCATCTCTACTTTGCTGATCTATCCTTGCATTGTGTGTGTGAAAAAGCACATTTTTCCCCTATTTTCCTGCTTTTGACTGAAAACAGTGACAAAGGTGTGCGCCTCCTTTCCTAGGTTAGCCTCAAACACTGCACAAAATTATAAGAACAAAAATGGCCCCTTGTTTCAGAGCAGTGGTCCATTTAGCCCAACATTCTCTCTCCAGCTGTGTCAGAAGGAGATACAATTTTGGGAGAGGCGACATTTTCCAGAAATTTACTACCTTGGTAAAGTAGTACTTTTAAAATACAATTTAAACTAATGTTCTAGTTTCATTGAGTGTCTCTTAGTTTTAGAATCATGCCATTTTCATGATCTAGAACATATATCCCTCAGCCCTCAGTGAAAATTCCCAGGCTTTTTAGTCTCTTGTGAGCCAGCTGCTCTATCTCCTTAACTATTTCACCTGCTTTCTCTGTATCTTTTCTGATTCCACCATGTTGTCTTGAGCTGTGGTGGCTGGAGCAGCACATAGTACCTACAGTGTGGGTGCACTGACATCTTATAAAGTGGCAGTGTGTTTCCTGTCTTGTTCTCAGTACCCTTCCTGATGATGTAGAACATTTTATTGGCTTTTTTGGCTGCTACCCTACATTGAACCGATGACTTCAAGGAAGTGTCAATGGTAACTCCAAGATCTCTTCTCTGAGTTATAACTTTTCTGTTCACATTGTGCAAACACGGAGTTTAGATTATTTTTCCACAGAGTCTGCACTGAAGCTAGTATGACACCTGCTTGCCTGCTCACCCAACTTAGCAAGTTGTCTCTGGTGTTCCTTATTATTAGCACTGCATTTCATTGCCCAAAAAGAAGACTTGGAGAATTCACTGCATGCATCCTACTCCATGTCACTGATGAAGGTGTTGTATAAAACTGTTTAAATCACTGAACCCTTGTAACTGTTCCCACCCTTAGTAGTGATGATTGAACTCTTTTGTTTGCCCAATCCTTTCACCAGCTTTCAGTCCATAAAAGAACATCTCCTCCATCCCCAAGAAAGATTAACTTTTGTAATAAACACTGGTGTGGAATCGTGTCAAAGATATTTTGAAAATCAGAAATATTAAGTGCCCTGAATACTCTTTATTTATGTGCTTATTGACTTCCCTCACGGAACTTCAGCAGGTGATTGAGATGGCCTTTCCTTTTACAGAAGTCATGCTGACTTCTTCCCAACAGGTGATGTTTATCCATGTGACCAAGTATCTTACTCTGTAAGATATACTCTACTATCTAATCAGAATTAGAGTAATTTATTGGCCTGTAGTTCCCCAGATCTCTTTTAGAGCCCTTTTTGTAGGTGGAGGTTTCACTGGCAGTCTGGCCCAGTCGCCATTTCTATAGATCTGTGAGACAACTTGGCCAACAGTTCTGCAATTTCACATTTGAGTTCCTTCAAAATCTTGGTAGAATGCCAACTTGCCCTGCTGACTTACTATATCTAATTTGTCTATTTGGTTTAATTCAATTTGAATTCCTGTTCCTACGGCTGAAGGAAATGGGAACAGAGACTTGAAATAATTTGTCTTTGTCCCAGCCACTTGGCCAAAGCAGTAGTGATATGTTAAAATGGAAATCTGTGGAAAGAAAATAAGTCTACTGATTCTATCTGGTTATCCACAAGTAATCTGTATTGTGCTAAAAACATTGGACAGAGCAGTGATAGCAATCATAAAGGTAGTAGTGAGACACCTTTTGATTTGTACATCTGTCATAGCAATGCCAATCTACTTAAGAGACTATAAAAATGAGCTAAATTAAGAATGATCAGGGAACCCCATTCGCATTATTGAAGCATCATACAGTAAGTGCAAGAGGCAGGTGGCATAAGTGCTAAAACAAGGATGGAGAGCATGTGCTGCAGGGAATCAATCTACTGCATTAACAGCTAATGGCACACTCAGTGTTTATCCATTATTTATCACATAAATGAGTATGTACTGTCTAGACTGCAGAGGTGCTTTCATAACAGAGTGACACTGATTACTGAAAATTAAAAAATGAGAGCTGATCTTAATAAATGAATTGAAAATTAGCAAATGGTAACAAACTCCACATGGTATATCTGCTCAACCTAATAACACTGGGTTTTGTTTTGGTTTTATGAAAATTATTTGATCCATCACTATAATTTTAGAGTTTAGAGAATAATGCAAAACCTGGAAAAAAGGCAGAGGCCTTAGGATGCAATCACTTCCTGCCACTATCAGATAATTTCATTTGCATGCACACTTTCATTCTGAGCTGCATTTTGGTTTGCTTTAATATTCTGCTCATTTACTTCTTTTCCCTTTCAACTTACTGGCACATTAGTGAAAACTAAGAATATCTGCTCATACTGAGAGAAGAATGTTACTTAAAATGTATTGTGTTCCAGTTGTGGCATAGAAACTACACTCTGTGCATTGGTTTTAATGTTTTAACGATGCCAGAACACCCGTCTTGAATAAATGAGTTACATGAGCTCAGGCTTGATCATGTATCGTTATCAGTGGAAGCTGTATCATTAAATTCAGAAGAAGAAGGGTCACATTTTTATCTGAGACCCACTGAGGGTGTTAAAACTGGACACAAATTTAGACAGTTCAATCAGGAAACTGTTTATAGACTAATTCTAATAAAAGTAGTACAGGGTTATTTAGGCATGCTAATTTATTCATGAAGGATAGAACTACATAAAATAAGTGGAAAAGACATAGTACCTAGGTGTTCCCAGTACATTAAGTATCTTAAAAAGATAACTTCTACATTAAGATGATTCAGTTCATAGAGAGTTAGGTAACCATTTAAAATTTATACTAATGCTGAATGTTAGTAGTTTGCATTCACCTGCATGACATCCTACCCTCATCACAGACCAGTAGTTACCAAGAGACACATCCTTATATTGCAGTTAATAAAGTTTTAACTAGGCATGTGGCCCCTGAAAGAAACTTGTGGGCTTCTTGCACCTGAATCGATCATATCTGTTCAGTTCCATCATAAGCAGCAAGCTGTTGTCCTGAAGTGAATCCCTTACCGATATAATAGACACACTTGGATATGTTTTCAGTGACAAGGTGAAAAATACAAGATTTCCTCAGCTTTCATCAGAAATGTCTGCAATTTTAAAAATCCCTCTCTCCAGTCATTGCTGGAAACATTCATGATATCATTTACTCTGATAAGAAGGACATCTCTTACATTAGGATGCCAACAACAAACAAACAAGCAAAACCAAAATAAAAAAACCTCTCAAACCTTGGATTGCTTAGGTTCAGAAAACATAAAGAGAGAGGACAGTTTTGTGATTAATCTAAACCAGCCAAAACTAAATGGAGTCTTCCAAGGATTTAGATTGGGTTCTGACTCCCAGTGTGCCATGTAGGCTGCTCATAAATGATAAAGCTGCTAGGTCAGTGGCTGCATAAGTACATGCAAGACTTAAAGACACTTGAAAACAGGCTATATTTTTTGCAAAATATTCATAAACAGGATTCTTTCCATCCCCATTTACATGAATATTTTGGCAAAAAACATGAAGTCTTGTGCATTTTCAATTATCCTTAGCAATTGCCAATTACTAGAGTAACTAGTCACATTTACCAGCTAATGTACTCCAAAAAGGCTCCTAAAGGCTTTGAAAGGTATCCTAATTATCATATTTACAGTGTCCGAGATTACTGCCAGCAAAGACATCCTAATTCAGCCTCTTCTTCTGGTTTATTCGATTGCACTTTATTAGCTAGTTATCATACTGCTAAGCCTCTTAATAAGGCTGCTTCACATCTGCTTGAACTGCCGTCCCTTCATGATGCATCTGTGAAGCGTATGCAGTTGTGTTCCTTCTATAAACAGAAAACAACGGCAAAGTGACTTGCGGTTAGTCCATTCAGTTACTGAATCTGAGATTCGGAGGCAGGAGCTGTGACAGCCAAACTCTTCCCAAGGATATTAAGCACTAGTTTTTCTTTGCAAACACCCATTATTCCAGTGTGTCCTCTGAAGTGGTTATGTATATTGTGCAACAGTGCTGTCATTCAGGAAGGCAAGGATTATGCTTATTTCATTCACTTGTAGAGAAATTCCCATGATGTAGCTGTCTCAAAATATTTTTATTCTTATTTTTGTTCCAGCAAGTGGGTAGTGATAATCATAATACAGAAAAAGGTGGTTGTGAGAAAGTCCAGAGTAATTTCAATGTGTTCATTTATTCACACGTGTTTGTGGCGATTTATCTAAGAGCTCAAATATGCAATAGTGTAGAGTTGTCTTTTTTCTGAAGGTTGGTCTAGACCTCCTGCTTCTCCCTTACTTTTCTCCTTTAAAGCATATTATCATTCTATCCTCTGCAATTAATCTCAAATGATCATCAGACTATAAAAATATACAAAGCTGAACAAACAGTAGAGAAAGTTATTCATGGGTGTTTCCCTAAACCCAGTTTGCAGTTCAGTTGTTGTATCACATCAATATGTGTGTTTGTCTCCCTTTTCACTTACATTTTCAGGTTTTTATTGTGTTTGGGTTTTTTTTTTTTCCAAGCTGATTTAAAAAGAGGCTTTTAGTTATGGAAATACAGACACATGGCAGATTAATAAGTGAGGAAATTACAGGAATAGTTTTCTGTCTACTATATCCACAGTGGCTTTGTGTGTCTAAGAACAAGATTTGAAAGGAGGCTGGAAGAGTGTAAATGAGTGAAGAAGGAAGGGATTTAATCCATCAGCATAGCCATGAACTGAACTAAACAGGGAGAAGGCAGGAAAAAAAGGACACTCTGGAGACATGATGATACCTTGCCCGAAGATTTCTTGTTCATGTTCTACTTTTCCAGAATATGAATCAGCTTTGACCAAACATTTTTGATACATGGAGGAACAAAAACAAAAAAGCATCAGTATCCAGGAAAGCCATCCTATGGATCCATCTGTAGTGCAGTATCATCACAGTATGGCAGAGACCCCCTGCCATTGTTAGCCCAGAGAAATGTGAGCCTTCAGCAGCAGATTGTATCAAAGGGAAAGATACATACTGAAAACGAGTTTCCACAAGTTGTGTAAAAGACATTTTGGGAATGAGCACTAGAATAAAAAATCAGATAGAACAACAGCTTCCAGCTGGTGATGGAGAGAGCCTGGTTACTGCTGTATTGTCTGCCAGATAGTAAAAAGCCAGAAGCGTGGCATTCTGCTGAGAGTCACTCCTACCAAGAGAGGAGGAGTTGGCAAGGATAAGCATCTCCTGCAGCAGGTCTAGCAGGTGACAGTGGGCACCTCCAGGTTTGCTTGGCAGCCCAAACGCAATACAAGCTTCTGCAAAGTCATCAAAGCCAAACTACTTAAAAAAACTGGCTATGCCAAATCTTTGAAATGGGTATTTGGTTACTATTGTCCTTGCTAGCCAGTGCTGTCTCTCTGCTACTGAATGAAACGCCCTCTGTATTCTGCCTGTTGTAGTAGAAGTGTATTACTGCTCTCCCTTGCTCAGTTAAACCTTACTGCAGCTGAACTAGAAAATTATTCACCCATTCACAACGGAAGAAACTTAACGTTTACTCTATTTTACAGTGCTGCCCATTAGAGTTAGTTGTCACAGAAAATTATCTGTTGTTTGATTAAGAAAATACTGTATTTTTTTAATATTTCAGGTTTCTTCAGAAGTCCAAGATGTAACTGCATGAAGTATAATTACATATCTATAATTTTAAAATAAATGAAGAAATAGTTCTTGCTGAGAGAAACTTTCAGTCAGGACACAAGACAGGAAGTTTTACTAGTTCAGTTTTATGGATGAGAATTTGGGGTAGAGATAGGGTGCAGATAAAAAATTCTACAACTTTTGATTGGTGATTTAGGGGTAGAGATTTTTTTCCAATTCGTAAAATACACATATTAAGTCTCCAGCACAAATTAACAATTATATAACTCTTTTATGCAAGCAATGCTACAGAAGTGGTGTGGAGCACCTGCATCATTCCAATTCCTTGTTTCTCATCCCACCTCTAACTCCTTTGCCCAGGTGTTCAGAGGAGGTAGCATGGTGATGCACTTAGGGGATTTAAGCCACCAGAGAGCTGATTTTAACCAGATAATCTAGAAAGTTGAGGCAGACTTGGCAAATTATGCATTAGTCACATATGTACTTCCATTTACACTACAGCATCACAGAGTTGTTGAGGTTGGAAGGGACCTCTCAAGATCATGTAGTTGAATACCCCTGCTCAAGCAGGCTCTGCTACAGCAGGTTGCCCAGAACCATGTCCACACGGGTTTTGAATATTTCCACACATGTAGAGTCCACAGCTTCTCTGGGCAACCTGTTCCCATGTTAAACCATTCTGACAGTAAACAGCATTTTCTTATGTTCAGATGGGATTTCATGTGTTTCAAAGGTACGTGGTAACAATTGTTATGTCAGGACCATCTTCTATCAGAAGGGTCTAAGAGAAGACAGCCACTCAGTTCACAGTTACATGCAGGGCTAAATTTCCTGGCTTTATAATTATTTGTGGAAATTTTGTTTGTCTTCTTTTGCACATTTTTAATGACTAAGAAGCTGACTCATATTTCCCCATGGCAAGCAGTTCTGCTTTTTTACTGTTCATTGGTACTCCTAAATAATACTGCATAACCAGCCTGTTCAAGAATTTGATGATAGGTAGATGTAGTGTAAGGGGTAAGCTCTTTAAACAGGACAGCAGGTAATTTATAACTGTGCACTGCATGTATGTAAACTGTTTCCCAAAGCCTACATCCCTCTGTGGGATTGCATGCTCCAGGAGAAGAATGTTTGCTCTGGTTTACAGGGGGCCACATCATCTGTGGGCAGGTAGAATAGTCCCGGTCAGTATTGCTCTTCTGCATCTCAGAGGCCTGTTACCTGCACTAACACCGACTGATGTAATCAGCAGAAAGCATATGAAATTAAGATATAAAATCCTTACCCTGTGTGCTGGTTTTGACTGGGATAGAGTTAATTTTCTTCATGCTAGCTAGTATGGGGCTGTGTTCTGGATTTGTGCTGGAAACAGTGTTGATAATGCAGGGATGTTTTTGTTACTGCTGAGCAGTGCTTACACAGAGCCAAGGGCTTTTCTGGTTCTCACCCCACCCCACCAGCGAGGAGGCTGGGGGGGCACAAGAAGCTGGGAGGGGGCACAGCTGGGACAGCTGACCATATGACGTCATGCTCAGCATATAAAGCTGGGGGAAGAAGAAGAAAGGGGAGGGCGTTCAGAGTTACAGTGTTTGTCTTCCCAAGTACCCATTACGCGTGATGGAGCCCTGCTTTCCTGGAGATGGCTGAACACTTGCCTGCCCATGGGAAGTGCTCAATGAATCCCTTGTTTTGCTTTGCTTGCGCGCATGGCTTTTGCTTTACCTATGAAACTGTCTGTACCTCAATCCACGAGTTTTCTCACTTTTACTCTTCCGATTCTCTCCCCCGTCCCATCAGGGGGGAGTGAGTGAGAGGCTGTGTGGTGCTTAGTTGCCGGCTGGGGTTAAACCAGGAGGCTGTGAAACAGCTCTGTTGCACACAACGTATCTGATCCAAATGTGAAGAAAAGCTCATCTGCTTACACAGTCCCCGCATCACTTACAAATTCAAAACTCCTGATTTGTACAACAAGGCTTTTTCTTTATAAAATCATCACATTGGGAAATTCTATCTTAACAAGGAAGATGAATGCAGCAAGTTTTATCTCCTTGTTTCTCCTTTACAGCAAGAAAGTTCATGGTCTTTCAGGACAAAGCAAAGTTTAACTTGCAGAGTGGAAGAATGAATTTCCAGCTGCCCCAAACTTTGTTCCACCTATCTCTTGGTCATTACTGCTCCAGCTCTATTTCCCATTGTTAAACACACACACACACACACACATATATATATTAGAATACTTAGTACAAAATATGCCGAATTAGTAACATTACTGTAATTCTTAAACCTAAACTTGAAACTAAATTGGCAATAATCAGTCATCATACAAACAAGTAGCTCCAGAAGTCTTATTAAATACATTGCTCTTTACACCTGTATAAATGTGGTCTTTTCATTTTTATTATCTTTTTTGCTCGATCCCTCAATTTTTATCATTTATACCTCTTCAAAGTAAATGAAGAAATAAAAATTTGCCTAAACGTCATTAGTAGTATTAACAATGGGCCCAGTTACAGCAGATAACTGTCTTTACCAAAGATTCTGAGCTGAATCCTCCTCTGATATGTGGGGCCATTTACTACCCAAGTGATAGTTCATCCAACTGAAGAGCTATATATTAAATATATACATATCAACTGAGAACATTTCTAAAAATGCTTCTCTTAGGCACAGGCAAGCTTTTTTCAATAATTTTGTGTTGATTTTTAACTTGCAATGTTTCAATAATTTCACTTACATTCATGACAAGAAAGCTTCGTTTTTGCATGTCTGCTTATGTGGGAGTCACACTCCCACACATCCAAATACACTTACCTTGGCACAGTTTGTACACTCTGCCTCAAATATTAGAAATTGCAGTATCAGGTGCATCACCATGAACACATTGTGATGAGGCAGTATTACCAATTTCCTATGAGTTCAAGCATGCATTATTATGCTTAATATTATTGCTTTGGAGGCAACTGCTTGTGGCATAATTCCTTGTAAACAACTCATTTGCATTTAAAGCAATTGCTTAAGAAAAGGCACCTCACAGGTCTCAAAACATCTCTCAAAGCTCATTCACCAATATTTACCAATAGCTTCGATATTCACAAAATACAATGCTGTTCAGAAATTCAAATGTCATTCCTTTAAAAAAAAAAAAATCCAAAAAACCACCCCACTGCCAAAAAACTCCTAAGCTTTCTCATCTGCTAGCCTGCATAGAAAAGATTAAATCTTGGACTCCAAGATATTACACTTTATTCTGCCAAGATGCCAAGTAGCAAAAACATCATGCTACTCATTTTATATTAGCGGTTGGATGGGAAACTCACCTTTTTAGTTCTTTTTTTCCACTCAGTTCTCTGACAGATTTTTAGGCATCTTGCTCCCCGCCCCCCCCTCCCCCACCCCCGTAGTAGGCAGCATTTATTAACATCTCCCATCCCAGACACACCAGTGCTTTGGACTCTCTCTCCTTTCTAAAGCCGTTTCTCATCTCTACTGAATGACAAGCATGACCTGTGTCAAAGTCCCACTTTCAAATAAACTTATACTATGTGACTTATGAAAATTCAGTTGAGGGTTTGCACAATTTACATTCAAAAAATTATTTAAACATCAGGATCTGAAAAATCACAGGCTAGTACTGAATATTGTATTTTACATGTTTATAGTCTACCTTACTATGATTTATGCATTTAATCAAAAACCTGAAATGTAAACATTTTACAAAGTACCAATATAGCATTCATATAGCAATATAAAGGGCAAATTAGTAAACTTCTCATTTTTACTGTGCTGAAAAAAATTAAGACCAAATCCAAAGGAAAATAAAATCCACCGCAAACCCATTTCAATCAGTCACAAAAGACCTTGCTGCTTTTCTCTCAATAGACAGGGAGTACAAAGTCCACAGTAGCACATAAAGGCTAATGGCAGCCTACAATCTAATTAGCCCTTATTATAATACTGTCCAGAGATTCAACAGATACTTCTTTAGAAAGGACACAGGCACAAAGAACCCATCCACAAAAGAGTTACTTTTCCTTTCAAAGGTCTAGAATTGTGCAATAAAGAATAGCCTTGGACCAGGAAGAAGCTTGGCTGAGCCTGGCGTGTTAGTTAGCCTGCCTTGAGATTTTCTTGACTGAAAGAAAAAAATTTGGGGAGCAAGAGTGCTTATACATTCTGCTTCATTTAGACTCTCACCTTGGCTTACAAGGCTGAGTGAAAGTTTTTCTTTGTATGAGGTTAAGATTTTCCGTGAGCTTTGCTGAGATTTCTATGGAAGAGTGGAGAGCAGAACTGAAGAGCGTTCAAATGGGGCTCCAAAAAGCCTGGGTAGTTTTTCAGTTTTTAAAAAGTTTTGAGGATGCTGTGACCCTGGAGGCTGTTTAAATACATGTGACTAAAAGGCAAACAGCGCATGGTTGTTATCAAGTTATGTTCAGTGAGTGTTAATGCCTGTGGTGTCTTATTAATGACACAGAGGTGACCCAAGGAGTGAGTTCCTGTAAGTCGCAGGAGGAGGTGCAGTTAGAAAAGTAGGGGACAGACTGCCTAAGGCTTAGACAGTCCCAAACTCTTCCTATCAGAGGCTGATCACAAGACACAAGGGTGTGCATGGGTATGTAATCAGTCATGCTCTGGAGCTCTGCACAGAGTAACTTGCCTTTGAGAACTTAAAACGCTCAAGTCCAGCAAGACTTGCACACTAAGGATGCCTCTACAGTAGCACTGAAGTTCAGATGAACAGTGTATTTTAGAAGTAAATCTCCTGATCATCTGGACTGATACTGTGCTGTGGTTTATAACTTGACACGAGTTTCAGAAAGCAAGCTGGACTCCTTTTGAATAAAACCAAACCAGAAGATGTGCCCCAGGTGTTCACTTAATGTGCTCCAGCCACCAATGAGTCTTCAGTCCACAGGTCCAGAGAAGAGCTATCCTGAAGTGAAACCTCCTGCAATACCTACAGTACAGACACCAGGTCCTCAGCAGCAATTGTGCTGCTTTACAGATCCACTTGTACTGGGTCACACTGCTGATGTTGCTAGTCTGGTCTCCCGTTGCATTGCAGACCATTACATTTCACTCAGATACCTCTTACACTGAACCCTGAGACTTCAATGAGACCAAACCCTTTCAGCCTCTAAGACTAAAATACGTGCCACAAACAACAGAAGGGTCTGACTGCCCAATGTACTTGCTGGGGCCTGTGAACTGATAGATAAGATAACCTAAAGGATCCAGTGGGAAATTCATGCTCCATGCTTCTAGAGGGTTCTTTGTCCATGCCTGACATACAATTCCTCTGCATAAGCAGAGATCTTAAACTGTGCTAATTTCATCTAGGATAGCTGCTAGCATGTGTTCTCCTAAAAGCCCTTCATTTTTGCAGAACTTGAGCACAGCGGAGACCAGATGAAAAGGCTTTGACTCTCTGTAATGGAATAAAAGCAGGGAACGCACTGCACAGTCACGGATGCTTTTTGCTTTCTAGTAGCTTAACTATGATGAAGCACCTTATTGTTCCAATATTTATTTCAGAAGACAGATGTACGGAGATGGTGTTTACAGAAGTGGTTTGTCTATCCAAGGCCAGACATCACTCCCTTTAAAGTAACTTTTCCAGATGGCGGAGCAATTTAAGATTTGCCCTGCATTCGAGCACAAGACCCGTTCCTGTTCAGGGTGCAGAAGTCCAAGCACAAGACCCCCCCATGGCTCCTAGCGTCAAGAATCCCTTTGGTGACCAAACCCCTGCTGATGGAAACGGCCATTCCTTATGGTGCCGGTACTCCACCCCAAGCTTTAACCCACGGATAACGAGGTCCCCGTCTGGCAGCGGTCGCGGGAATTGGAAAGCGGCACTTCTAGCGATTGTGCGTGTGCGCGCCACGAACGCAAACACTGAGGACTCGACCGTGCCTCAGAAACACACGCCGAAGGACAGGTGCTCTCCCCGGCGGAGCAGCTGCACGGAGCGGAGCACGCCACACGGCGTAGGGCCGGAGCCCCCGCTCAGCCCGCCGGCCCCTCTACCGCGCCCGCCCGAGGGCCCCCGCCGCGCCGCGGGGCCGGGGCACCTGCTCCAACGGTCGCCGCAACGGCGCCCGGGCCCTGAGCCCCGCCGCCCGCCCGCCCGCCGCGGCGGGGCCAGATAGGCGCCACAGCGTTTCGCGATGCGCCGATTCAAAACCGTAACTGCTGCTGCACTGTATTTTTCGCTTGAAAATGCGGGCAACCGGGCTCTGCAACTGCCTTACCGCCCGCGTTCACGCTCCTGCCCTCCCGGGGGCGGTGCGCCTGAGGGACGCGGGTCCCCCGGGCAGGGCCGCGCCGCTGCCGCCGCGGCCCCGGCCCCGCACCTGCCAGCCCCCGGGCACCTACCGCCGCCGGAGCGGCGCGGCGAGAGGAGCGATGGGAGGCGGCGGGCATGCCCCTCCGCTCCCCCGGGAACGGCCCGGCCTCTTCCCGGCCGGGGACCCGCGGCTCGGGAGGGCGCCGAGCCCGCCAGCCGGGCTGCTGCCAGCAGCGCCGGCACCGCCGCCGCCGCCCACCCCCCCTCCGCCGCCGCCTGCCCCGCGCCGCTGCCGGCCGCCGCCGCCGCGCCGCGCGGCCCTTCCGCTCCGCTGCGCTCCGCCCCGGCCGGGGCCGACGGCGGCGCGGGGGCGCTGGGAGTCCCGCCCGCACGGGCACGGGCGCGCACACGCACACCACACACACACGCACGCGGAAGTGCACCCCGAGCTGGCTCGCAGCCCGCCGCCGCCGCCGAGGCCGCCCCGGCGCAGCGCGCAACATGGCGCTGGTGCCCTGCCAGGTGCTGCGCGCCGCCATCCTCCTGTCCTATTGCTCCATCCTGTGCAATTACAAGGCCATTGACATGCCCGCGCATCAGACCTATGGAGGCAGCTGGAAATTTCTGACCTTCATAGACCTGGTAAGTGCCCCCGGCGCCCGTGGCCCTGCCCCCTCCCTCCGGCTGCCCGTTTAACGGCCGCGGCCCCGCGCGGGAGCCCCCGGAGGCGGCGGCCCTGCTCGACGGCAGCGCCATGAGGTGACCTTAAAGCGGGGACGGAGACATGTTGTGACTCCGGGGCCGGCCGTGAGAGGAGACCCCGCGGCAGCGGAGCCGGGTGGTTGGAGCGGAGGAGGAGACGGACAAAGCCGAGGGGCTGCTGCCTGGGAGCGGCCGTGGGGAAGGTGCGCCTGACGCCCTGTCACCGCGGTGCCGATGCTGTGTTTCGCCTTTCTTAATGGCTGACAGTAAACACCAGAACCCGCTGGTCCCAGCCTTCGGCTCCCGTGTGCTGTCAAAATAGGAAACATGTCTTGCTCCTTCTGGCCTACCCGAGGAGTCCATCCCCGACAGGTGCAAGTGCGTGAGAGTGACACAAAAAATGTTGGGCAACGCAACCTGCCGGAGCCAGTTAGTTTTGGTTGCAAATCCAACAAGCCTACGAAACAAAAGATGTTTTCATTTCACTTTTCTTCATGAGGGTCCAGATCTGGAACAGTCACGAGCATGCTGGCCTGCTGGAAAACACCAGGTGCTGGCCAGGGGCTATTTTTGCCCTGAGCTTCCAAATTCCTAGCCTTGCTGCCTCCACAACAGTGTTCCCCTAGTGCAGGTGGAAGGAGAGGGGGCAGGAGGAAGAGAGGGGATGGGAGGAGAAACTTGGGTTTCTGGGTTAGAAATATGATAGCCAATTTACACCTAGTAGCTAGAGCAAAATAGTTTTTTTTCTTTGAATCCACAGTGTAAATAGGTGAGAAATTTTGCGGTTCCTACAGAGTTACAGAAAAGTCCCAAAACGCAAGTATTTCAGTGCTTCCCAGTGATAAAACCTCTCTCAGAACCTCATTGTAGGTTCACAAGTATTGCTACTATTGCCTACACACTTCATACCTAGTCAGTACGTTGAGTTTGTGAGTTTGGAGACCAAACTCAAACACTATTAACCTGGCAGGTCAAGTGTGCAAATTTCTGGATCAGGATTAAGCTGAGGTTCACTGAGGTCCATATTTTATTTGGAGGGAAGAAGCACCTACCTTATTTTGCATTTAGCCAGGGTAATTTTTGTGCTGAGTGCCAAAAATTTGCTGGATCTCTGAGGATCCATACCCATAGCTAGTGCTTTTACTGTGATTGTAGAAGGGCATCTTAAGGCCTGATGGCCTTAAGGAAGGCAAACTAGAATCTAAATTTTTTTTTCCTTTTGGGCTGCTGAACAGTACTGTCAGTAATATTAATTGGTAGAAGTTAGTGTCAAGTCCCAGTAAGTTAGGAGGGAGCTGTTGACTTTAGTGGCAGTTGAATTGGAAGTGAACCAACTAAAGCTAAAAGCCAATAATCTTGTCTTTGAGTCTCCTTCACCTTTTCCTCTGTTCTCCTAGCCCTGACAGTTGCTTGAGGATTAAGTGAACTAAGGCTGTCATACAGTGAAAATAACATTTGGCAGTACATGATATTCATCGTTTCCCAAAATCTATTGTCTGCTGTCTGTGGCAAGTTCATGTGGACTTTCGCATCAAAGCATGCGCATGGTTCAGGCTACTTCTGTCGTGGCCCAAAGGGTCAAGGTAAATATGTAGTGCTTTCTAAAATGTCTAAAACAGTTATCAACTGCAGCTAGTCATTTCTGTCCTTTAGCTAATAGTTGTCATGTGTTTCTCATAGTCAAGTCCGATAGCTGAGAAAAGGTTAGCAATTCCTTACAATCTTCAGTCCTTCCAAATAACGCATCCAACGACTTGAATGCCTTTCTCAGTGACTAGCCAGCACATAAACCTCTCCACTTGTCAACAATATTTACTTACGTCCAAAAGGCCCTGGTGGCATCTTATCTAAGCAAATCTATCTTTCTGTCTCCTGGGACAACTGGGAGACTTGAAGAAACAAAACCTGTTAGATTCCTGAAGAGGATACCAGGAGGCGTGGTTGGAGGTTATTAAGCAAATTTCCAAAATACTGTATGTTGACTAAGTCTTGAAAAGCTCTTCCATAAGTTTCACTTTCCTCAACCATGTGCATTGTTCCTGTGTCAGTCACATTCAAGGGCTGTCTAGACAAAATATCATCAATGCCAGAGTCTTGGCAGACGTGTGTTCTTGCTACAGATTGTACCTCCACAAGCAGAGATTTCATCTTCGACATCACAGAAGCACGTAGAAGTTCTTTCTGTTTCCAAAAACTGCTAGCGATTTTTGAGAAAAGTGAGTTTGTGACTTGAATCTGAAAAGTAATATGGATTTTTTTTTAATCTGTCCATTTGTAAAGGGACATTCCTTTCCAGTCTTAGCATCAATAAATGTCTTGGAGATTTAGGTAGCTGGCTTTCCAAAGGTGCTGTCTGAAATGATTTACAGTTATCTGCAGGTAATATAATTTTGAATTGAATTATGAAAAACTAATAGTTTGGACTCTAAAACACAAGACACAGTAAAGTATTCTAAATGTATGCATTAATCTGAATAGTAGACTTGCAGCTCTTACACTGTTTACAGAAGCTGAGCATTATGAGGAAGTTGTTTAATACAAAGCTTAAAACTATAATGTCCCTGTCCATCCATAATATTTTGAATGTTCATACCTAAGATTTTCTTGGATGCCAATATTTGTGCTTAATCTCTCCTGTCCTTGAATTAAGAAAGAAAACAAGCACAACTGATGACTTCCTTTAACTGCTGTCATTCTGATGACTGACTCAGTTTTTTTGCAGTTGCGAATGTGGTGGCAACATTCCATGAAACACCCATGTCAATGGAATATTCTTCTGGTTTGGGAAGCAAATGTACTGGCATTTTGTTTTGCCATTACACTGGTGATGTTCCTCACTGTTGCTACTAACAATTGTTTCTCCGCTTCAGACTTTCTCCCAGGTATGTAGAGATGGTAGATACTTACCCTGCTTATCCAAAAGATGGTAAAGATATCTGCCTGTGGATACCTGTGGATTCCAAAACACTTCAGAAAAGAGAGCAGTATCCTTTTCGTCATTTATAGAGTGGGAAACTGAGGTACGAAGAGGTAAAGAGTTGCTGCCAAGACCAGTCAGTGGGCCCAGCAGATCAAATTATTGAACTGAACATTCAGGCTAGTTCAAAACTACAACACATTGCTTTCATTTAGCCTCACAACACAAACCAAGACCCAAAGTTAGTTTCTGTGAAAACAGCAAAGAACTGGATTCAGATGGGATATTTCAAGAGGTGTGCCTAAAATTTCTTGTATAGCTGCCTTCGTTAGACTCAGATTCACCATTTTGTGCTTTAGTAGTGGACTGCTGCAGGACTGCCCTGTCCTGCACCACAACCCATAAATTTGTTGTTGAGCCTCATAGTTGAAAGTTAACTTAGGGCGAAAATGATGCCAGTATAAAATGATACTTTGCAACAAGTTTGTCAGCTATGTAAGTCTCTCAGATTTTCCCTACTTGTACCCCTCTTTGTTCAGTTCTGTAAGTACTTGAAGTAGCTGAATTAAAGAAAATAGTACTTGAATTAAAGATAACTAGGTCATCTTGCATACAATGGAATCACACACCTGCCTTTATAAATACGAATCTGTTGCACCAACTTGTCTAAAATGGCAGGATCTTTGCTGTTGCAGGGGTTAAGTTTTGTTCTTCAGTTTCTCTTGGCTCTCTTAGTGTTGTTGAGAGGAGGCAAAAATAAATAGAATTTGTATTTTGGAATAAAGTGGACCCTGTGGGTGCCGGAAGAAGACCAGTTCTACTTTTTGTGTTTGGGTGTGTGTGATAATTAGCAGAAAAGTAGCTTAGAGTTAAAATAAGTATGTATCTCCTTAGTAAGGGGTGCGGTGGTCTAAATAGCTTCTAGTTTTCTTTGTGCAGTTTCTGTGAAAACCTTATTCCTCAAAGAAGCTACAGTAAACCAAGATACTATTGCACACACATAGGCATGCATTAACAAAATACTGTTTGGGTTTTTTCTTAATCTTAAGGTCTCTCTGATATGCTGAACAGGGTACTTACAGAGACAAAAAGCAAGGCTAGATTTTTTGAAGCAGTCTCAAGTGTTATGTTTTATGTTTATGATTAATGGTCCTATTTTGAATAACAGAATGTTAATGTGGGTATTCATACAGCTTGATTCAGGGCAGCCAAAGCTAGAGAGGAATTGATTTTGCTCTTATATAAATTTGCCTGGCCTTATACTTTTATTATTGTCTTGAAAGAAATAGCAGGATGTCTGTGTGCGAACTTTTATATGTTGTCTGGCAGATTTTATTCTACAAAAAACAGGTACAAGCTCTGTTCCCAGCACATTTTTTGCTAGTACATGTTGTATTTGTTTTACAGAAAATACGTTCAGATTTAGTTTGATTAAATTTGAGTAAGTCATCAGAACTTAGTTCATTTCTTGTCTTCGGAAAATTTCAGAGGGTCATGTTAACTGTAGGACAAGAAAACAGAGTTGATAGATTTATCATTTACTTATTTAGTGTATTTAATTACTTATTAAGTTATATGAGATATGGTTACTAGACAACAAAAAAAAGATAGCAGCTTAACAAAGCATGGCTAAAAATTATAGGTGATTTGTGCCCAATTTGGGTTTAGTCATGCTGATAGGAAATAAAATTACCAGAAAATGTCAGAGGCCAGAAGATTCAGAATTAAGGAACAATAAACTGCTGTTGGTGGGGTATCTGAAGTTGAACAAGTTTCATTGCTAACTGTATGGTTTAAAATTACCAGAGCACAGAGGACAGAAGTAAAAACACATTCCACACTCTATGGAATATAACTATGACTCTTTTCCAGGATTTCCTTTACTAAAATGAATTTCACCTTCTGCTTTCCTCTTTCATCATCCATAAAGTTACCCTGGTATTCAAGTGTTTTATGGCTTTTGGGTGAAAAGATTACAGAAGTATAAAATATTATTATGTATTATTCCCAGAGGTAATTCATCACCATGTCTAAATATCTCAGTGTTCTTACTATAACAGAGAATACAGTCAATGGAGTGTTTATCAGTTTACAGAGAAAGAAAGGGATTGCTTTTTGAGGAATAACAAGGTGAGGTTTCTTAATGGTGCTTAATGTATTTGAGAGAAAAGGCAATGATATACGTAAGGGAGCCTTTTAATAAGTGTGTGTTTTAGAGCTTGCTTTTTCCCTTTCAGGCTGTAAACATGTCAGAGAAACAGTTATGTATCTTGCCGTCAATGCTGTAATAAAAATGCAATAGTATCACCATTTCTTATTCATAGACCCATGTTTTCCATTTGCTTTTGGTAGCGATATTACAAATTGAGTGGAATTTGAGCACGACATTGAAGAGTTCCATTTTCACATTGCATTAGCATGTCTTTATTTTACAATTGGACTTAAATGTGTTGAACATTTAATTTGGGAATTATTAGGAAAGTTACGGCTGTCTTGAAATATTTGTGTTGGCAGTAGGGTTGGCAGGGGAAAAGAGGAAAGTGGAAGAGAGGACAAATTGCAATCACTTACTACGATGATAGATTTAACTAATGTCAGTAATACTTTTTTATAACTCAGAGTATGTAAGTGATAGGTAGCAGTGCTGTGTTTTGAACCAGTGTAAAGTCTGTAGAGTTTTGCTAGAACAGTTTCAAAGGATGATAACTTCAAGAAGTTGGTTTAGTAGTCTTTCTGTTCCCCTTTGAAAAAAATGCCATTTATGTTGTATTACAGTTGAATGATTTTCTTTACAATTTTATTACAGTGGTAAGGATAACTCAGATAGTCTTATATGCCTCCATATAGCAAAGTTGTAAATATTTTAAACAATTAGTTTAAACAAGGACAACACATCTAGTGTTCTGTGTTAGTGTTCTATGCAGAAGTCAAAGTTGGGCTTCTGAGCTGTCCTAATTTGTTGTGAATGTAAGTATATAATAAAATATTTAATCGATGTATTTCTGACCTTATATTTGTGTTATCTTAATGAGGCCATGTAGGCTTATACAACAAATAAATTTTGAGAGATGGACCTTCTTAAGTTGTTGTAAAGATCTATATAACCTATCAAATAATATTCTTAACTAATATAGAAAATTGCAAACTTAGTGTTTTAAATTAAAAATATTTTTTATAAAAATCAAATTCCACTTGAATCAGTTACATCAACCTGAGGATGTACAAAGACTTGTAGGGTAGAACTCCATGTGGGTAGTTAGTTGTTTTGTCCTTAGGCTGAAAAAAAAAAAAGAAAGAAAGAAACTTGATCACTCTATCTGAAAATGGGGAAACACTCACATGATAAAAATCTTTTATTATTGGTGTGTTGGAAGTTTCAAATGTGCCAGTATGCCACTGTGCAACAAAATAATGAAGTTGGTTAAGCCAATAAATAGAAAAAAACCCCACTATGAAATTACAAACCCCTGACATTCCACAGAAGTAATTTTGCAGATTTGAACAAAGTAAAGCCACAATAAAATGTAATAAAACAAAGTTGAAAAAAATAGGCAATTCTGCAGTGTATTAAACATGATATAATGTAGATTCATTACAAGGGATTATGCTGAGTGTGTATTTACCTGAAGAAAACAATAAAAGAAAAATATATCAGATTCCTTCCATTACATGCAGTCTTTTCTGTGCTGCAGCTTTCCATATCTAATAATTGAAGTTGTCAGTGCCTGCCTATCCTAATGTAGTTAATTTAGAAAACATTTTTCTAATTGCGCTACTTTAATATAGACTCTGACGTTGGGAGGAGCTCAGCATGGGTGGAGAATTCCTTGTCATTTGGAGTTTTAATTGCTAATGCAACTCCAGTTAGTAAATGTTAAAAAGGTCGACACCAGTGACAGGCTTGTTAAAAATATCAACACCAGTGACAGGTTTGTATGCTTTCTGCAGAATTTAAGAGTGAAACAAATATTGGTAGGTAATAAGTTCACATTGGACATTTCTATATTTGAAACAAAAGTGATGTTACTGCCCACAATACGCACATGAAGAATATCAAATTCCTCTCAATGTAGGTTTTTTTCTTTTAAGTATCTGAATCTGAGGCCTGGTGTTCTTACCTTGCATGTCCAGGTATATATATGGCATATGAGGTAGAAACAATATTGACAATGCCTTGGCTTATTTTGAAGACCAAAGTGAAGCACAAACTCCTTGTTCATTCTTTGAATGGGTGGCTATGAAAAGCTTTCTTCCTTCTAATGAAAGCTTTTTCAAATTTTGCCTTATTTGCCTGCATTTATTTGAATAAGTACGTTTTCCCCATACCATATTTTCCAAAGCTCTGAATTTACTATTAGTCTTCAAAGCTTTAGGGCCTTTGTTCTATTACTCTTACTATGTATGATGCAAGATTTTTTCAACTCAACATTGTTAAATTTGCTACCACCGAAAAAGCTATGTTTAACTTTAGTGGATGGAAAAGTTAACCAAACTCTGAAGAAAAAACAAAATCATTTGGAAACTGAAGTAAAATGTCCAGCCTTTTCGGAGAGGAAGAAACTAAAGTAAATTGAAATTTGTAAGCATGTTTTGATAAGACTTAGAAACAAGTCCCACTCTGAATTAGAACTGTGATTAAGCATTTACAGGATTTTCATTAGCATTTTGCTGGTTACCTCAGGATATTTTACACTCTCTTGGCATATAGTTGGCGTTGCTTGTTGGTTTTTTTTGCAGTAGACTGCAAAATTTGGAGATCCTGTTGGAATTCTGTTGATTTGGAAACAGGTTAAGCTCATGTGAAATGCTAGGAGAAAATCAGAACCTGATTTTGATTTGTATGAAGGCTCCTTCTGGCAACTTAGGTAAGTCCATGCGATTTTCCCTGGAGAGTTTGAAAGCAACATTTGAATGCCTGTAGGTGCATTCCCTGAACATCTTGTCTTGCCACTGCCCTTGCAAGCATTCTGTTTACAGTAGGATTTCCAAACAAATAGTTGCCAAAGGGTGCAATTATATAATAATTTCTACTTAGATCTGTGTGCAACTGACATAGCTCAGGTATTTTTGCCACAGTTCTCTGTCAGGTTAGTTGTTTCGAAGTGCTTGAGGACTCTCTACAGTATAGCTTAAAACAAAACTAGTACTGCTGAATTTTTAGTAGCTGAATATTGGGTGTCCTGGTAAAGATAAACTACCATAGAATGTGCAGAAGAGCAGAATGTCAAATCCTTTGCTAATTGCTAACTTGTAAAGCAAACCACAAAGGGTGGTGGGTTTTTGCAGTGAATTAGTTTGAGTGAAACAATTTAAGAGGCTAAATCTTACCTGTAGAAATGCTGCTAGGCACTTCAGACTGTTTGAGTTGTTTGTGCAGGGACTTAGCAGAGAATTTCAATTTTACTCTGTTCAGAATTGATTGGCTCATTTTTGGTTTGGGGCAGTGCTGTTTGTATTTTTTTTTAAACCTAGTTCTTTGTGTACCTGAGGGTAAATTTACTTGCTTCCCCCCCATTTGCATATATTTTATCAGGTTTCTTGAAGGCTTCTGGTCCTGGCAGCACATAAGTAACAAATTGTTATTTATTATTATTGCTAGTATTACTAGAATTCAGTAGAAGTGGGAGTTACACATGCAGAGCACAGGTGGCATATGTTCCTAAATGTACTTGATCAGATGCAAAAGGAAGAAAAAGAAACTGCTGACTTTAAATGCTGCTATATAAATTGATAAAATGCATGAATGCAAAAGGGATGTTTGTGAGATGCTTAACAGGCTTGTGGCTGAAGTGGTGGAAGCATTTCATACAGCTAATGTTCAGGCGAGCATGTCTCTGTGATCCTGAGGCAATGCATAGGAGCCTTGACCCTAGAGAAGATGCAAGTTGTTTATGGCCAGTGCTTGCGCACGCTCAGCTCTTGTAAAGGACACAAGTAGAGAAGGTGGGAGAGAAAAGATCTAATAGATGACAGCACTTTGTACCTGGGGTGTGTAGGTGAGAGAGTGCACCATGCTGATCAGCCTTGTGTTGTGACAAACTGGTATTTAGATATTTGACTGCCAGGAATGAGGACGAAGTGAGGGAAAACAAGAGGTGGAGATAAGTGGCTGGTGTTTCTGGGCTAAACCAGCATGTGTTAGCTCCTTCAGACTTCCTCCCCTTCCTTGTCGTCTCCCCAGTTCTTCCTCCCACACACCCACACAGTCTCCCCACACACAGCCCCCACACACTGGTGGCATGGCACCACTTCCCTGCACATAACTTGTTTGGCTTAGCACACTTCTGCTCAGCGGAGGGTGCTTGCAAACTTTGTCCTTAGCTAGAAGCCATATGCACTGACAGATGCAGAGGTCCCTATTTGCTGTTCACTTAAGCTTACAAACAAATTGGAACTCAATGCTGTGAAAAGTTTCTTGACCTGAGTTTGCTTGTTATAGCTGTGTTCCAAGAACTGTGAATTTGCGCGTGCATTAGACACAATTATCTGCATTCCTGTAGGTCCTAGGAAGTGAGTCCTAAGAAGGAATGAGTCGTGAAGGAAATCTCTGGTGTGTGGACCTGCAGCAGAGCACCGTACTTTTCAAGTGGACGTTGAGGAGGCTTAAAGGGATTTGGAGTGTTTGGAAGTGGATATGCATCTTTGTGTATGTTTGACATAATAGTTGTTTACTTATGCTGCACATCATTTGAAAAGATCAAACTGTTCATGAAAGCTACTCTGTTCTATAGTCTCTCCATATGCTGTGCACATCTAAGAGTAAATTGGCCTGCTACTGTTGAAGTCAGTTTAGGTGACCCAATTAATGAACCATGGATAGAAGATTACAGTTGTCCGAGGTACCATATGCTGTTAAGTTTTTGAGTGTCAAAGAACTCTAGCTAACAAGAGAGAGCAGACAGCTTTCAGGTCAGCTGTCTCATGACCTACCATGGCTAGAAAGGGATATTCCTGTATTTATTAAGAGCTAATGATGTTTTTAATTCTAACATATGATTATAGAAGATTAGTATTCAAATCTCCTTGACTCGATGCCAGTATAATTTCAGAAGCTAAACACCTCTGAATTTCCAGAGATTATATTCTATGCTATTAAGTCATATGGCATTTCAGGCTAAGTTTTATTTTCTTTCTCTCATGGTTTGGGGCAGAAGCTACTAAAATGATACTGCCAAATTAATTCAGAGCTGTTTTGTTCCCCATTAATTATAAGGCTGAGTTAAAATTGTGAGATGTATTTTATGAGTATGTATTTTAGAAAAGGGTGGAGGGACCTCTTGTTACTTTGGGGATTTGAGCCAGTGGGATCTGAACTTTTTGATTTTAAAATTCAACGTACAACGTATGAGCAAAACATGAATGTCTTTGAGGGTGCAAGGGATGATTCTGTTCATCTACTGCTAGCTTTATGAGTGAAAGTGCTCCCACTTTGCCCTGATCCATTCATGCCCCTTATCACCCAGTCAGGCTCCTCAGTTACAGGTTACTGTTAGCTATCACTGTATTTTCTGCCCTTTTTTTTCTTACAGGAGCCCACCTGTGCAATATCCCTTTCCCCATTCCTTCTAATCTCTTCTTACCCAGCACAGTCTCCCTGATCTTTCAGCCCTGTATCCCAGTTCCAATTGCACACCCAGTCCTCTTCCAGAAGCCTGTGCTTTCCTATCTAGTGCTGCTTTTCTTATTCCCACAGGACTCCTTATACTCTTTTCCCACCATTCACACATACTGTCTTTTCTCCCAGTGCATTCACTGACTTGTATTGTCTTCTGCATCCTCACTCTGTCTTTCCCAAATACCAGACCTACTCAGTGTCATTCTCTTGTCTTTTTAAAGCACCTTGTGTAGACCCAAAACAATGAAGAATCAGTCATTTTCCATCAGAAAATATTGATTTTGGTGCATAGCCTTTAAGAAACCACTTCTGAAATGATGTTGTTACATAAGACTCTTAGCTTTGCTTTCTGTTTTTGAACAAGTTTTTAAGCATCCTGGTTACAGGAAAAAACTCCCATAAGTGTTAAGCATAATGGATCATGATACTAATGTTTATTACGGTGTTAAAATCTTGTCACTTTTTGGTAGTCTGCCATTCAATTTTTTATGATAAATTTTCCAATTCAGAAGCAAGTCCTTGATAGAGATTGATATTTAAGTTGAAAAATCAAAATAATGTAGGGAATCAGCAATCAGTATTTACTTAGACATTTTCCATCTTTTCTTTTTTTGTAATTTATGTATTTTAAATGAGGTAGTGAATTTATTTAAATTGTATTTTGTATTTCCTAATAGGAAAACTTACTTCGTAATAATCATTGTGAGGTTTGAAATCTACTGCATTCAGTGAGATGAACAAAAATATTTTTAAACATTGCTTAAGCTTGTTGGCTATTACTGTGATTAATAGAAGAAGCTTGCTTTCTTTTTCGTGTGAACATATGTAAGTGCTTATTCTTTCTTTGTGTGGGTGGATTGGGAGTGCATGCAGACACACCTGTTGCAATTTAGAAGTAGGGGAAGAGAGAAATCTGCATTTCACAGTGGTAACTTTATACTCAAACCTACATGGAAGCATATTCATTCTTGTTAGGTGTTGCCTGATAGAGACGAGCCTGCCGTGGCTCCATGCCCCCATGTCCAACCAGTAGCAGGGCTGAACACATGCCTAATAGGCATGTACAGAAATGGAAGTGTAAAATCAGGTTGCTAAAATGTAAGTCAATACAAATGAAACTCTGGCTGGAGTAGGTGGTTTAGATTCAAGATTGTCTTTTAAGGTATGTCAGGCAAATAGTCAAGTGATGGCTGGAACAAGGAGTGCTCAACACAGGACCCACCTGGAGTCTGTAGCCTGCCTGGTTAGCCTTCCTGTGCCCAGCAGAGGGGTGGGCTGTGGGCTGGGTGCAGCGTTCTGATGGGAGCACTTTGGTCTCAGTGCCAATTCTTGCAAGGAGTCGGGCCCTATCACGGGGTTTGATGTGTGTGGCATGTCATTGGAACCAATGCTCACAACTGCCTCGTGATAAAATGTCACATAAGGTCTGTGGATCTTGCAAAGGTCTTGATCTACAGAGGTACTGTGGCATTACTTCTGGCAGCTAATGGGAAGGTATTCTCTCCATATTATCCACATTTGTTCTGCTTAGTTTGCACAGGAGTTGAGGTCAGACTTCCAGTTCTGGGTGATACTCAGCATCCACACCATACTACATGTGAGTTAGAAATATGACAGTTTTCAGCACCTTGCAAGTTAAGACCCTAAAATATTGAAGGTTTTTTTGGTTTGTTTGGTTTTTTTAATGTCTCTTCTGGTGTGATTGTAAACTTAGAAATTATGAATTTGACCCAGATGGGAAGAGAAAGTCAATCTCGTAATTTCTTGGGGGGGGGATTTAGAAAAAGTATTTCAAATTCATGGTTTCAGTGCAGTTGGACTGAACAAGTGAAAACAAAACATTTGATTGTCTTTATTAAGATACTTGGACAAAATTACATTACAAAGGAATCAGCCATTGCAGTGAAAAATTGTTATTCAGAAATATTTTGCCAGCTGTATTAATTGAAAACTTGTTTTATTTTCCTTTAGCAAGGGCAACACCAATGTCACGAGAGCAACATAATACTGAAAGGTGCAACTTACTCATAAATGTTACCCTTATTTCACAGGAATTGTACCTGCGCTGTGTGAGATAGTGAAAGCAAACTTGAATTTGAAATATAAAAGTGAAAGTCAGGAGGGGATGTGGTAAGTCAAATTCAGAAAACAACTGTTTAAACTCTTTTTTTTTTTTTTTTTTTTTTTTTTAAATTAGGTGCATCCTGATTGCAGGGATTAATAAGTATTTTGAAGAAGTAACCATATAATCATAATAAGGTACAAGCAAAGTCCGCTTTTGGCCAGTCTTTCCATCTTAGACCTGGTATTTTGCCTGTCTTGGGTCTTGTGCTCAATGAATGTGACTAAACAGTGTTTACCAGACAAAGAAGTGCAGTGTTGGAGGTAAATCTGTTTTATGAGACTCTTATTTGCATGGTGTGCCTGTATCTCAGTGGTGTATTTTCAGACAAGGTCTCTTTGGCTAGGTTGTGGTGCAGACAGCCGTGAGCCCTTGTTCTGAATCATTCCAGTGTCTTCTGTACCTTTCAGGGTGCTGGCCTCAAGTGTGTATATCTTGTGTGAGAGAAGACATATCCTTGATACTCAGAATTCCATAGAGTAAACTGACCTTTTTAAAGGACTCTTTTTAAGCCAGGTAGATGGGGATTCGGCATTATGAATCAGACCTGGAACAGCCCCATCTTTTATTAATATAATGTCTCCTGATTTACTGCAGGAAGCCACTGAAATGATTAAGTGTACCAGCAGTCTGCATAAAATGCCTGGGTGACCTCCAAAGCACTATGACAAATATCAAAGAAAAATTTTAAAACCTGTATGATCAGCTTAAGGAAAATTAAGGCCATATCTCAATTTGTCGGAAATGCTGTTAAAGTAGGAAGACAGGTAGTGGTTGCAGAGTGGCAGAAGATCTAGGCCACATCTCTTTCCACATGACCTAAAATGAATGATTACTCTGGGCGGAAAGTATCTTTCCACTGGAGTTTGCTTTGCAGTTTTCCTCCTTTGTGGTATTCCCAAAAGAAAGCAATAGATAGGAGTGCCTATTCCAAACAGCCAATCTTGCCTGTTCTCTTTATGGAGATTTATTTTTGTACCATCTCCTTCGTTCTCCATCTTCAAGAAAAAAGCAATGCACATGTAGATGGAGATCTTCTGACTTCTCTTCAGGACAAAATTAATAAATCCTGGTAGCAAGTATCTTACTAAGAGTAAAATTGCTTTATAGTGCCTTTGTGCCTTTTATTACAAAGATCTCAAAGCACTTAGGAAATATTAGTTAACTAAGCCTCACAACATCCTTCTGCAGAGAGGCATGATTTAAACCAAATGCGAGCCCAGCATGCAAAACACTGAAATTGGTTGGACATACAGTCATTAAAATCCTTAAGGAATTATCTTAGTTGTGTAATCTATAAGTTAAAACGTCATTAATCTCAGGTGGTCCAGGAGGTGATCTTTGGGACAGAGGCTGCCCATAGATTACTCCTATTCAGCCTCTGGGTTTTTTTGTAGGGTGGGGTGGGGCTGGAGTTGAGACTGGCTATTCAGGCAGCACTGTCCAGATAATCAAACATCACCTCCAGTCTGCCCCGTCTCATGCAGCGACTCACTGCTACTGCTATCTGCAAAGAGATGGGAAGTGTATGGACATTGCCATCAGGTGTGAATGAAGCCACGTGCTACCCCTTGGTGGAGCAGGAGCAACCTGACTCTGCACTGGCTCCTGTTATCGCCCCACCTTCTTCTGCTCCCCAAGATAAGATCCATATCCTATCTTGGCCTCAGCCCTTCCCAGTGTTGCAACAGATGCTGTCCTCAACCCGTGCCTTCCCAGCTGCTGCAGAGCAAGAGATGGGGAGAGGCAGAGTGCTTGTTTGCATGACGGAAGTAGGAAGGTGCATTTGATGATACGGGAAGGGTGAGCTGAGTCCAAGCTGATGAGGGAGAAGGGAAGAGACACAGCTATTTTAAATGGTAGAATGTAGGCTGCTCCCATGGGTGCAGAGTGGGTGGTTGCTGCAGCAGAGCATCAAGAGGGATAGCTGCAGCAGGGAGAGTTGACCTTCAGAAGAAAAAGAGGAGGCCCCAGACCAGAGATCTGGCTGCTGTGTATGCTGAGTTCAGGGCGTCCTCAGTCTGCAAGAGCCGTGGGGATTATTGCCATACTTCGGGACAGAAGGAGGTGTACCTGCACTGTGTAGCACATGCAGCATAAATGAAGAATCTCTGGGAAATGTTTAACCTGCTGGGTGTATACTGTGAAGTTAATCCCTGTGTGAGCAGTAGGTGTTTTTCCAGAAGAACCAGGCATTCAGCAGCCTGGACAAGTACCGTGAATCCTCACATGCTGCCTGGAAACAGCTTCTAGCTGGAAAGAGGGAAAGGTGAATGTAGGGTAGCTTTAACCTGCATGGTGAACATGTAGGTTAGCATGGGGGCTTCCACCCACATGACCTACTTGTGGAACAGCTTCTGTTCTGAAATAAACAGCACGATATCATCCATGCCTGTTTGAGTAGGACGTGTATTTCTGTTGGCTGGAAGAAAGGAAGGTACAGTTGTCGAGCCCAGATGGAGGCTTTGAAATATGCATGATAGTGGCAGCTGTGTGTGGGAAGAATGACTTGAAGTGTGTTGAGGAGGAGGAGGCTTGTTTACTGTGCTACTGTCTTCATGTAGCTGCGGAGTTGAATGGAGAGAGAAATGAGGAATGCGTTTCATGTCTGTGGATTATTGCCTCACTGTGCTGGACAGTTTTTTCTCCAACGTTCATTATTTGTTTGAAAATTCGTAAAGGATCAATGAGTTGCAGTGAAGGAGATTGCAGAGGAGTATGGTCAGTGTTTTGCCAGTCCTGCATCCTCATGGATCAAGGGCCTGTTTTCCTGAGCTGGGCCCTTCTGCCTGAAGGGTCCTTCTCAAAAGCTGGGCTAGGTGTCTGTGTGCACACTTTGGAGAGGAACACGTTGTTCCGGCAGCCTTCGCGATCCTGAATTTTGTGTGTGCCGGTATTTATTACTGTACTTACGTGGTTACGTAAACGCTTAAGCCTATGTACCATTAGCATTTGTGTGTTGCGGCCTTGTCTCGTTGCTGCGGTTGCCGCCGGTTGGCAGGGGTGCTCGAGGGGATCGGCCCGATGGGTACTTGTGGGCAGCTCACCCTCTTCCTCCCCCAGGGGAGACAGGGCGGTCGTGGGCAGATCGGTGAGGCCTCACCGCCAAGCCCTGCCTGCAGGCAGCCTGCCGCTTGGTTCCCAGGCACCTGCCTTGGCGCAGGAGAGCAGGGTTGGGCTGCGTGCCTTCCTCTCCCTGCCTGTGAAGGCAGCCTGTGGTTGCCGAGCCCCGGCAGCCCTTGAGGGGGTCCAGCTTTCATAGCTGCGGAGCGCGTCACCTTCTTTCAGGAAGAAGGGCAATGCCAACCCTAGCCCAAAAGTTTTGAGGTACGAGAGAGTGTGTGTATATGTACTTACGATTATGTATAAAAGAAGGGAGGACATGGGATATACAACAGTAAGTATTGTATGCATGTGGTGAAGTGGAACATGTGTCAAGTTAATTCACAGACTCCTTTGGGTTTTATATTTTTTTAGATTTATGTTTTATGTTTATGATTTTCAGTCATCTCATTAATTAACGCTTTTCTGTGGGGACAGTAAGGGTTTATGGCTTACTTTTTTTCTCAGAAGCACATTTTCCAAGCATGTTTTATTATGAGTACATTTTTCACATTCCCATCCCAGAGCATGAAATTAATCTTTTCTGAATAATTCCGTAGTATCTCTTTCAGCTATGTGACCTAAGAAGGTCTTTCACTTAATTAACAAAAACTGGTCTGAAATGAAAGTGTGAAGATGTAAAGTCATCTATTAGAAGAATATCGAAAAGGCTTGAGTGAACCCTAATAACAAACTTCTAGAGTCAGAGAGTCAGTTTTAGTGTCAGCTGGTTTTACTCTGCACTACTACTTGGTTCATCCCAGCACTGGAGCACTACCCTTGCTCTTTACACTCTGATAAGGTTGTGTATCTGCTTCCGCAGAATGCCAGTTAAATGTAGTAGATAACTTCCAGATATACCTAATTTTGAGAGTAGCTGCCATTTTAATCTGTAGTCATATGACAACGACTTCCAAGTTCTTATCATTTGAAAAATGTACATCCTAAGTGATTTATCTGATTTGAGCTTTAAGCTTGCAGCAATCAGACCTACTTCCATGATAAACATCCTTCCCTCCCTCTTCACTTTCTGGTGGGTCTGTGAACCCATGCTTCAGACCTTTTCCAATCACCAAGTATGTCCAAGTATTTTATAAAGAACCACAGCAACAAAAGGAAGCAGTATCGATACTCATCCTTAATCTGACTTTTCCACAGCTTTATTTTTAACTCACCTCAACTGTGACACGGGACAACAATGTAAAGAGCCAAAGTTAGTGATCATCAAATGTTTCATATGGCCAGTTCTCAGAAAACTGAATAAATCTCTAAAAGCCAGTTTTCCTGAAGTCATAAAAGGAACTGAATTGATCAAAGTGTAGAACCATCAAAAAGGGAAATTTACAAGTGTTTGTTTCTGTGTTGGACAAACACAACATCTTTACAACACTTCAAACAGAAGATGTTACTGCAAATGGAGTGTGAAAAAATTATCCACTTAATTAGTAGTAAATAATCATGGCAGCAAAAGAATTTTAGGTGCTTATATTCTTGATTAATCATAGTCCAAATTTTCTTCTGACAATTTTACTTTGAAAATTATGCTAGTTTTATTGTTCTACTCTCTTCCAAATGATGATTTAGCTTCATTAGTGCTTGAACTTCTGTGCATTCTTTATCCAGTTTTAAGGCCTCTAGCTTGCACCTTGTGTTGCCATTTACATCTTAGTAATATGAATGCATATAATCATTGTTTGATATTGCTAGCATCTTATCTTCACTTTGTATGCAGACATAGATGAGATTGAAGGTTCAAGGCATAGAAAATTAGACCAAGGCTGGATGAAGTCTTTCTTCCGTGAAGCAGATGCCAATTAGAAATACATATTTAATCTGGTAAATAACCAAACTGAAACTTAAATTTATAGTGTAACTTTTCTGCTCGTTGCCAGGGCCCGTAACTGAAATTTTTTTTTTCCATGGTAGACTTATCATATGGGCATAGCTTTATCAGCAAGAGGAAGACGCGAGTGGTGTTTATGCAGAAGTTTGTACATCTATATTTAAGTATGACCTTTCAAAGATGTCTATAAGGGAGGGAGGTATTCAAATCTTGAAGAATTTCTGCCAACTGTCTTCTATCAAGGGCAAAAGGATTATTTAGTGAGTCTCGTTCAGTCAAGAGTTTTGACTGTCTTCTTGTTCTGGAATGTCCTGAGCTTTAACATGTCATCACAGGCAAATTAGTAAACTCTGTGGGCTTCAGTTTATCTACAAAATGTGACAATAAAATCAGCTATTGTTGCTTCACTGGGTGATGTCATGAAGTATAATAACATATGATTTTCCAGTGCTTTGTACCCTGTGCTATGAATTCTAGTAGGTTTCCTTTTCAGTTTCTTTTGAAGTCCTAGCAGTAAATGTTAAAAGGTTGTATAGACTTTGCTGTAATACTTCCTAGCTGTAATTTTTCTTCACAGTTTCTTCAAATAAACCAGTAATACAATATTGTTTAACTGCATTAGAGAATATTTCTCACCTTAATGTGTAGGATATAAAGCTAGCATCTACATATTTTATCAAATGTTCTGAACATAAAGGATAAATTAATAAAAAACCAACCCAAAACAAAATAGCAACCTAATTTCACCTGATTGCATATAAGACTCAGTTATGGATGTTCAGTGTGACTTATCTGGAAGTCCTTCACATAGGCTTTACTTATTCGTTCCATGCCACATATGATTAGAAGAAGTGAGGTTTTTCAGAAACTTTGCTGCAGTTAAAGTTAGTCAGCCACCAGCATCAATGGAGGAGAAAGCTCAAAGAACATTGCATACTTGTGAGATCCTGCCCAGAATGTACTACAGGGCCAAACAGAGGAGGAAAATAACAGGACATATGCTGAGAATGGCTGAATCTTGTTTGTGGAGTATGTATAGGATATGTAGGGCAGGATTTATGGTAAGGTGAGAGGTAGCAATAGTCCCTCTACCACAGTCTCCTTGTTCTTGTTCTCTCTTCTAGCTGAATATAGCTCTGCAGACCACAATAGATGTGATTATGGTACCATAAACAGGCATTAAGATTCAGGGTTCTTTCTCTAGTTTTAAGGAGCAATGGTGAGGAATGGTAGACTCCTTTTGAGGCTAGGCAATTTTTGAAGTGCACACATCTAAGGTGTTAAACTGGAAGACTCCAATATCCCAACACAGACTGAAGCTTTGATTTCAGCTTTTACCAGCAACAGAGAAAACAACTATGACTACATCCAATCTTGCCTCTTAACATTTTAATTGACAGAAGTCTCCACAAAGTGAAGACAAAACATTATCATCCTAGTTTGTTAGTGTCTTGTCTACATTGCACACAGATGCCGATAACTACCTATGAAAATTCAAGTCCTTAAAACACTCCCCCAGTTGATAAGCCCTTTAATAATACACCATTAGCCATTGGAAAGAATACCTGCAAAATTTTAATAAGCCTTTTCAAGAAAATACATTAGTGCTTCATTTCACATGCAACTTGCCTTACAGATACCTAAGTGACAATTTTTTATCAACTTTGTGCATCTTGGTTAAAAGCTGAATTGGTGTTAGTTTGCTGCTGACACAAAGACTTGGAAAGATCCAGGAAAAAATTCCGTGACGAGGACCTCACCAAAGAATGCATAGCAGCACGTTAATGTGAACCAAAAGTTGGGCACAGGATGTGAGTAAGAATTCTTTATATGACTGGGAAACAGTGGACTGTAAAATTACATGTAAAAGACAAAACTGTTGGTTTCAATGTCTTTTTGTTTCATGGAGATAGAAACAGATTTTGAACAGTCACCAGAGAGGTGAGAGATCAATTTGTGATTACATCTGAAAAATCAAACAGCAGCTTTAAAAGGCAGTACTGGTATGTAAGTGTGTATGTAAGAACTTCCTCACCTGTTTAGACAGCAAACGGCAATGAAATAACCAGCTACTTGTCTTCGCTCTTTCTGAATGTCAGTAAAAGATACATGCCTAAACGCGTACAAATAGCTTGTCTTTATTCTAATGGGTGAGTTGAGCCTAGCTAGTCTTTGCAGATGTTGCAATCACAGAATGATCTCTGGTTTTAGAAGGATGGCACAATTTGGATACGGGTTTTTTTGGTTGTTTCTGTATGAACATAATAAAATAGCAATCAGATGCTACTGAGTACATATTAGAGATAGTCTATTACACAAATTTAAGCTCAAATCTTCAGTTGACCTGTGTCCCCGACTCCTTTTTTTCCCCTAAATTAGCACGTTTGAAGTCTTACCAGCAGGGAGACACTTGTACGAGACCAAATACTATTGCTGCAGTGTCTGTGCAACAGCATCCTCATGTGAAGCTTAAACCTATAACAACTGTAGGAAAAGTCCTTCTGTAAATTGTGAAAACACTTCAGAAGTGTTTAAGATTTTGTGATCAGCTGGAGTCATTCTAGAGATATCTGTGTTTTGCAAACAAGGAAGAGATTTTACAGTCTTTGACAGGACTAAACACTTTCTCTTACATGAAGCCCCAGATTTGATCTAATCATAGGATCACTTAGGTTGTAGGGCAAGCCAGGAGGTCATCTAGTCCAGCCCTTTGCTCAGATCATGTTCAACGCTGACCCGGGTTTCCTAGGAGTTTGTCCACCTGAGTCCTGCCTAATAGGTTGAAAATGTCCACTCTTTGGCATGTTAATACTCTTCTACAGTTACACAACCATCTCCTTCTGTTGTATCGTAGAACTGTGCAATCACATTGTCTGCTAAGGATCTCACTGGTGATAATCCTATTTGCTGGATGGCTAATGATGTAACACACTCATAATCCATCATGCATCCCGATACAGCATATTTTTGGATTCTTTTATCAGCATGGACTACATGTCCAGGTTTTTCAGTAGTTCTTGTTACATCTGGCTGGAGCATGTGTTATTGAAGTTTTTAAGAGAAGCCACACCACAGAACTACTGAAGGTAATGGTTAAGCAGCAGAGTTTGCTTCAGTTTTAATTGGTTTTTTTGACAACACTAGTCTTCTCTGCAGATACAGAGAAAGTATTTCTTCCTGTTATTCATTAGTTTAGTTCAATAACTATTTCATTCACACAGAATGAAGAGAAGTCAATTCACTGAGAAACCAACTGGGAGTTAAAAAGTAGGAAAGCTGGTTTTCCTCCTCCACACCTGCGAATAACAATGAGGTGTGGGAGGATAATATCTACTACTGCTAAAATCTTGTAGGGCATGGTGAAAAGAAACACTAAATCTGGTTTTACTTACTACAGAAAACATTTCATTTGTTCAGTATGTCAGATTTAAATTCATAATGCATTATTTTAAACTTTTCTTTACATGTGTAACACATTTAAATTAAGTTCATTTATTTAGTTAAAACAGTTCAATTCTGATTGGAGAAATTTTAGCATATTCCAGCCTGTCACCAGTCATGATAATTATTTATCAGAAATAAAATAAATGCACCATTTTATTCACCGTTTTCTAGTATAATAAAAAATAAATAGTATAGCAAAAAACATGCTTTTATTTCTTTAGGGGAAGTGTTTGCCATTCTGTTACTTGGCTTTGGCCCTTACAAGTCTGGTTACATTCCAGAATGCTAGAGAGTCCTTTTTTCTGCCTATGATTGACTAGATGGTTGCATTCAGTGTGACCTTTTTGCTATGCTCAGGTGGCAGCAGTGCATTAGGCCTTGTTTCTCTGCAGTTTTCTTCATTGGGGCTTCATCCAAAAATGGGTAGTTGTGCTGAATGTAGCAGTCTGCTTACTAAGTATATCTTGCCACAAAGAAATTACTTTTGTTTTTGTTTTGTCCAGCTATGGTAGCATTTCCTGTATTTTTTTTCAAGCTGAATTTAAAGTGCTGGTTTGAGTTACAAAGCAGTAAATTGCTGTGGATTTGCCTGCTTTGCTCTTGGTTGCTCCTCCTGTGCTATTATGCAATGGTGAAGTTAACAGGTGTACTATTCTGTCTTATGAAATGGCCACTGATAGGGAATATCTCGGTTGTGAATCCTACTCCTCTCTTTGATCTGAATAAATATATTGACCTATAAGGAAAATCTCTTTTATTAGTGCTTTGAAAAAGATTACCATTAAGAAGAGTAAAGAAATTAAAAACAAGGAAGCACACTGTATTGGTTTTGAGGACTGAGCCAGATTTTATTAAGTATAGCCAGCAATCAGGTGGTCTCTGCTTTACAATTTTCTGTTGGTTTTAAAAAAATTTTTAGCTTGATAGAAATATTACATAAATAATCAATTTATACTGCCAAGTCATGTACAATGATACCATTGAATAGGCTGGTTTATGACAGTTCCGTGTAAAACCCTCTTTCTTGTGTGACATTTAAAATCATATAAATAAGAGATGTATAAGAAACAAGTAGATTATCTCTTTGATCTGTTATCAGTTTCAAGTTTCTCTGAAAAGCTAAAGGTCTGATAATACCAAAGAGAAAGTCCCCATCAGAAGCTGGTTGTCTTTGCATCTAGCGGTAAAATAAATGCAAATTGTCTAATTGCTATAAAGTTAAGGCAAACCTAGAATGAAGTATGTGAAATCCTTTCAGATTCCTTCTCTGATTTCTTGAGTAGTTGTTTAGAGAGGCAAGAGTCCCTCTAATATTCTCTCCATCTTCAGTCTGAAAACCTGGGAAGTAGGAACGGCAAAAAACAAAATAAGGGCAGGAAAATGTCTGTAGAGAGACAATTATAATACTATAGTAATACTGTGATATGCAGATTGATTAATTTTTCTAAGCTAAAAACAGTTACAATATGGAAGTCATGAGATGATGGTTTACCTTTTAGCATACAAGGTTGATAAATGCTTGGTTAAAATGTGACCTTTTTTGCACTTGCTTTTCAAATTGACTATGTATTGATGTGCTGAACTTATCTTGGCATTGATACAAATGTTGTAACTATAGACATGAAATTCCTGAAGTTATAGTTTTATATTTATGATAATACTACTGTATTGCGATACTGTATCGTATTTGGCTTTTAAATGACATACATGTTTTGGCAACATCCATATCTGGACAAATCCTGCCTCTTTAAAAGAAATCCCTTCCTAGGGAAACAGAATGTGCTTTTACTTTATTTAGTGCATGTGTGCAGGTTAATGATTGGATGTCAAGCATTTTATAAATCCAAGAAGTATTTAATTTGTATTTTCCTCCAAAAGATTAGCTAATACAATTTTGTATAAGGGCAAGCTGTGGTATTTTAACTTGGAGTCAATGTGCATTTTCTGGGTTATTGTTTTGTTTGAGTGTTCTTCTCTGAAGAGGACTGTTTTCCTACCCGTATTAGATTTGCCATACTTGATGTAGGTGTTATTATGGTTTTTTTATGGGTTTATTAACCAATATTAACCCACTTAAATGCCATTAATTTTCTAACTCAGATATTTTGTAAGCAGATACAAGCAGTGCCTTCACTGAGTCAAATAAAATTTCATGGTCCTCATGAAAACAGTCACTGTGTTGTAACTGCTACTACACTAAGTACTCGGTTCTTTGAAATGTAATACTAATTTGATCACACTGTGGATGCACGTGCACTCCCTAAATACATAAGGAAAACAATTTATCAGAGAACTAGTTCCAGGAGAGTATATTGACACCCTTATCTGAGCACACATCCATGTGGATACCGTGAGAGATCACTGCTGAGCTGTATCTCATTATAATGAAGGTCATCAGCTACATTTTCTGGTAAATTATGACTCTTCCTAATTTGGCATCAGATCTAGTAACTAAGTGCAGTTAACCAATAGAAGGATTAACAAATACAATTTGTATGATCCATATAGTCATTTCATAGTTGTTTGTTTTTCAAAACTTCTCTGAAGTAGATTAGATAGAAGACATTGCTGGAGCTATGATGGAGTGGACCTTTGCAGTCAAAAGGCTAGGCACTCAGCCAGTTTGTAATTCAGTGAGACACAATACATTATCTATTTTGACAGTCTTCATGGTTAAATAGTCTGGCTCTTGTAATACCTAACTGTGTTTATAAATAGAAATTAAGAAGTCAAATGGTCTGGTCTTGGCAGAAGAATAATACAGAGCTTTGGATACGCCCAGAGCTCACATGTGTCTCTTCCCTTCAGTGCAGGGAGAACAAGGTAGACTGATTGAGTCCAGTGGAACTTGAAAACACCTCTGGCATGTGTTCTCCTTGAAGTTTCAGTAATACATGAAGAAATGTGATATATCTGAGCTCTGCAGTGAGGCCTGTAAAATATATTGGTTTTCTGACCAAGAAAAATAATTATTTTAAAATTGTTCTGTGCAGTGTCACACCTGAACCTCCTGGTGGCTACAGGCCTAATCCAAACCAAACTTTCCTGAATGGGCATGGATCAGCCCTGTGTGGTGGTTCTCAGACAGCATCCAGGTTGGACTCATCTAGCTCTGCATCGAGTACTTGGCCTTGCTCTTGTGACAGGGGGGTGGAGGGGTCCAGACCACTGCTCAGGCTGTGTCATGTGTGAAATTTTTAACACATGATTCCTGGCTGATCCAAAGCTAGAGGTTGAACATGACCTGGTCTCGCTGTTAGTCAGAACTCAATGTCTCAGGACAGGCATGCTGACAGAGCTGGTCAGCAGCTCTGCACCAGGACTCTGGTGTGAAGTTTCATATTGCATGGTTACAGGTGGTCTGGACAGGAGAGGTCCTTGTTCCGTTGCAGTAGTGTCAGTGCCTTGTACTGCAATGGACTACAGCCAGATTATAAATAAATGGGCATGGCCCAGAAACCACCAACATTTATGAATGTTACCTGTGTAACCAGCATTTTTGTGTTGTGAGGATTAGGGCAGAATACTGGAATGTACTTGCTTACTAAATATTTGGGGAAAAGAGTATGTATTCTGCAAGTCAGAATTAGAGGTAATTTACATAAAATCTGGCAGTGGTGTCAGGTACATTTACTTGGACCAATGCACTTATACTCTGGAGTAGTGTTGTAAATCTGTGTGTGATTTCATTGTGGCCAGCTTACGTGGTGGTAGGCTCTCATTTTCTTAAGAGACCGTTCTGGTCCATGTTACACACACGCTGGTTCAAATGTTAGGTAAAGAAACTGATTTATTTGGATGTTCTGCATGAGGTGACACTGTTGTGTTACTGTTGTCACTGTTGTGACAGTATGTCCAGTTTCTGTCCAGGTGGTGATAGGAGTCTCCATCCCAAGTGTCCTTGTAACAGCATTTTCAGCTGATTTGGATCAGACTCCCCAAACTGTGGTTTGGTGAATTCTTATCATCCAGCTGGCCTGTGGTCCCATGTCAACACTCCAGTGCATGCATGATGAGTTTCTAGTTAAAATTGTCTCAACTATGTGCAAAAAATTGCCCTACCCCATGATAAACATACCTAAATATATAAATAGCGTCTGTCAGTTCACCATTTACTTCATGTGTGCAAAGCAGGACCCGCCCGGGTTGTTCCCAGGACTGCTGGGAGCTCCCTGCCTCCCCAGTCCCAGTCACGCAGTCGATTATCTTGTTAACACAGGCTGGGACTGCCTGGGGAGTTCTTCTATCGATCCCTCAGACCTCTGGTGGAGCCGGGACTGCCTGGGCCCGGTTCCTGTAGCTATCAGTCAATTATCTCATCTCGACAGAAACTAGCTGGGGAGTTCCCAGGACTGCCCAGGGAGTTCCTACGGGTGACTCAGCACCCCGGGCATGTGCAGGGGCACAGCCCTTGTCCCCAGCTGCATTACGATTACAGCTACAGTGTTAATTTGGAGTGCATGTGCACGCACCTACCTGGTGCATGGTGGCATTAGTGTTGGAGTACTAAGAGGTTTAGCAGAGGACAGTTGATACTTGGGGCATTTCCTGTTGTGATCTGTCCACCTGACCAGTAGGCTATGTCTCTTGATAGGCACAGATGCTTTTTTTTGTGTGCTGGGCTGCCACATCTACAAGCTACTACTTGCAAAGTGCTTTTCCTGCCATGGAGAATCCAAAACACCATGCTCACTGCCAATAGTACTGGTCACCAGTACCATGCTTTAGCAAAGGTTTCTTTTTTGCAGTCATCTGCTACTTTCTTAACTGCTACAACTGGTGGTGTTTGAGCTTCCTAACTCTTGAGAGGAAAGGACAGCTTATTATTGAACTTGTGGTGTTTACTGATTTAAAAAATCTATTTACTCTTTGTCAGTCAGTGTGCAGTGGCCTGATGGAGAGCATCTAAATCTGATGGGTTTGGAACCTGGTGTGATGCCAGGTAGTTGTTGTAAACTGGCTTCTAATATGTAGGGGACTGTAAATTTAAACTTCCTTACAGTTACTTGCTTTCTTCCTTTTGCAAGTGAAATGAAAAGTAGTGAGCAAAACAGAAATACAGTAAATAGCAGTGTCTCAAAGATTAGTTTGGAAACTCAAGAAACAGTTAAATGTTGGTTAGATAGAGTGAGAAAGAGAGAGGCTTGAGCTGTGTCTGCCTTCATGAGCACATAAGGCAAGATACGGCTCCATGCCGTTTTTTTTTCAGGCCACTCTCTCCAAAGACAGTCTCCAGGTAGCAGATGGGATGGTTGTGCTTCTTCCACCCAGTGCCCAGTCCTATGGGGATGCTGGGAAGCCAAGTGTGCACCACACTGAAATTGCAGCTCATCGAACTTATCCATAGAGAGCAGAAAAAGTGATGGAAAAATGAAAAAGATTTATTCAGTGCTAGCATTGCTCAAAATCAATATTTTCTGTTATGAACAAAGGCATAAGAACAGTGCAGGTGGGAATGGTATAATGGACAAGCTCTCCAAAGCTATTCTATTTGAGACCTTGGTAACTCTAGTTGGTTGGCACAAATAGATCAGCTAGTCAGAATTACAGTATCTAACCATTTGAAAACTTTGAAAGACACAGTAAAGCAAACAGGGTCTTTGAAAACTATGATCAATATGAGCTGCATAAGGGGAAAAGTATTTGGATTTATGCTAACAGTAGTATGGCTACATTTTGAGGGAATGAAAAGGTCTGTGCCGTTTCTCTGAGAAAGCCAGGAGTGCTTCCCTAGTAAGCAGTGGAAATGGTTATCACTGTAAGAGTGAGTACAGATGTGTGGAAAACAGCCTGATCTAATGCCTAGAACTGCCTAGGGATCAGGACACCTGAGTTCATCCCCCCGGGTCTCCTGCTGCCTTGCTGCCTGACCTTGGCCAGCTCACTTCTCCCTGCCTCACTTTCATCAACAACAAGCAGGAAACAAATCCTTAATTTCCTTTGAGATTTGTTCATGAGAAAGACAATGAAAGCAGGGAAGTGTTATCTGGGGTTGAAATGCCACACACCTAGTGAATGCTCAACCCCCCCCCCCCCTTGTATTATTTAATTTAAATGCAGTTAGCTTATATCAGGGTTTTTCCCATGTTTTCTTTAGAGGTGTAAGATAATGAGAACTTTTTTTTTTCTCCTGAAATACAACATTTTATAACACACAGTGCCTTGCTTGAAATGTTGTGTAAAGAATAGTCTTGTTTATGAGGACAGTACAACATGTTAGATCACCTTTCATTGAACCACATGCTTTATAATTAATGTACAGAATTATGTCCTCTCTTTTTTTCAAGTGGAGCTTGAATAGCAGCATCCTTTGCTGTGGTCTAATTATAGAATATCCTTATGTTAGTAATAACTTTATTTATGAATATACTTTACACGCCCCTCATAAATTATCCTTGAGCTGCTGCAGCAGTGAGCTGGGGAAGAAAAGTTGCTTTAAGCAAAAGCTGAAGATGACCCTGATTGGAGACATGAGCTATTTTCACAGTGTGGGTTTGCAACTGACTTGGTTTGTGTGTTGTTGGTAGGATAAAGAGGTGGGATAAAGCTCTCAATGTTTCCTTCCCTTACCTTCCCTAGAGAGAGGGAGAATTGCCCAACTGACACAGTATCATTTAATAGCCTGTCTTGCTGGACTGGTGTGAGGAGTCATTCATTACTGCTTTTACAGTGCTCAGGAAACAGACAGATTAAAACCTTTTATTTGCTACAGCCATGGCAGGGCAGCACTGAGGCTGCTATGTCTCAGAAGATTGTAGTGCCTTTCTCGTTTGCATTTCCAGCTCTGTCACCATGTTGCTGAGATACATCAGTCATGGCCTTTTCTAAATTCAGCAATTTAGAAGGCAGCTGTAACCTTATTCATTAAAAAGGAAAGAAAGAAAAAGCAAAACCAGTCACTCTTCTTTGAAAAACTTGTATGTAGTTTTGTTTTCAAATTTGATCTGTCAAAATTGCTTCCCTCTAGTGGTTTTCAAACTGTATTTCTAAACATGAAAAAGTTGGTGCAATGCAGGAGTTTCTGAAGTTTAAAGAAACCCATTTCTTTGAGAAAGTTCTGTACTTAATAAAATGCAATTTCTTTGGGGGGTAATTAACTTACAAAGTGCTAGGGACTTTCCAGCCATCGGAAACCCTATCCTAAAGCTCAGTTTAGAACAGACAGCTGCAGAACAAGTCTTAGCTTCTTAGCTAGCTATCCCAAACATTGTCTAGAGAGCTGCCATTCCTGCCTGGTTGACTGCAAGGCCACTGCTGCAGAGAGCGTACCAATCACGCTGAAATGTGTAAAATTAGCATTTAAGCCAAAATAATGACATAACCTTCTGTGCAGTGTATAATCCTAATAAGATTAAGCTTTAGCAAAGAAAAACATAAAAGATATAACCTAATAAAATCATAATCTATTCTGAATAAACTGTATTATACATGTTTGCTGAATGGATTATATAAGTTTAATGAAATTACACTATCTTATAAGCAGGATACAATAAGTAGTAATGGCAGCTTTTCTATACACAATGCAAGAGAGTAAGGAAGAAGATGGGGATTATTAGAAAATTAGTTTAGTGAAAACAATTTAAAATCAAAAAGATAAAGATAAAAATAGAATAATAATTTCTTAAATACTGCAACAGTGAGCTTAGTGTATTAGCTAAGATCAGAGTAAGGTATCTGGACATCTATAACTCAAAAGTATCCAGAAAATACCTGTAGTTTTTAGAGGGAAAAGGAAGACTGGATTGACATGGTGTTGGAGAGGAATGACACAGCTAAAAAGAATGTGAAAGATTTTAGAAAATTTAACACTTTCTCAACATCTGGTCAAATTCTTGTACATATTGCTTTAGTATATTCTGTATTTGTCCATTCCATCTCTTCATCCAATACGTGGTAGTGGATTCCACGCTGTTAGCACTTCTGAGCCAGATGGCATACACTCTGTCATGCTGAGATCATATTGGAAATGTGATCTATGCAACACAGTGGAGATATAGTAGCACTTTAAAATGAATTTCTCAATTGTTGTCAATTACAGCAGTTTTTTTGTTGGGGAGTATTTTACTCATGTAAAAAGAATAACTAAATACACTTTTTTGCCTGTAAAAATCAAAGCATTTCCAAGTATTTTTGATAATTCCCCAAATTTCAGCTTAGGTTGTTGTAGTAAGGAATAATATATTTATCTTTATAGAAGTACTAAAAATATTAAGAAAACTGCTTTTAAAACTGTGTTAGCACAACCACATTACCTCTTCAAGAACTGTGCTGCATGTTTTTGAAAACCATTATGAGACAGTCAAGAATCCTGTTAAGACAGAACGGTCTGAGACTTAACCTTTCCAGTAAGTGTAATGCAGTAAGGGGTTTTCCTGGGTTAAGTAGAGGGAAGATGGAGAGAGAAAGGAAGAGGTGCAAGCAGTATGCTTCTGTTATTTATCGGATTTTTTTATTTCATGTGCTGAAAATTGTGAATTGTAATAGATGCTGAAAGGCAGTGCTATAAAAATTACATTTTAGGGGCCCACATCTGTTTTGGTTTTCTGATTTCTTACAAGTTGCTTAGTTTGCACAAAAAGTCGCTTTTCTGTCTGTCCACTTAAAGACACATATTGTGTTCCAACAGGCAGAATTTTAAAATGCGTCTCTCCTCTTGGAAACAGAAGGTCTTATTAGCTTACACAGCTTTGTCCCCTTTCCACAGCTCCATAGTAAGTGCTTAAGGACTTAGGCTTAAACAATGTAATACCTATAAAAACTAGACCCAAGAGTCAAACGGGTTTCATCTCCATGCATCGTAATTCCATAGTAGACTTTATTCTTTTGTGTATCTATAAAGTCTCATTGGTTTAAACCATCCTTGGTTACCTTTGGACAATGCTGGTGGGTTTCAAAGAACAAGACTACAGGAGGTTATGTAGAAAGTAAAGAATGATACTTAAAGGAGTCCCTGAACTTACATCATGTGGTAAGGGATTAGGCATGTTTTATAAGCTGATTCATGTCATATGACTAAATCATGAAAATGAAGTTAAATTTCCTAGTAAGAACTGGTCTTCATGTGCAACATCTGATTAGAGGAGCCATCCCCCCACTGAAGGCTGTAAAGGGAGACATGAGTCATTGTTTTTGATGAGGACAGTGCTAGATATTTATAAGGCTGTCCATCTATGCACTTACTGAATTTCTAGTGGCTCTTCTGATAGAAATAAGTGTCATGTTTTACTAGTAGAGTTTAAGTTATCATTTGTGTAAGTGAAAGAGAAAGGAGGAATAGGAGAAATAGGTATTTCAAGATTCCTAACCAACAAACAACTCAAAGTAAAATAGATGGCATTTGCATTAAGTATTCCTTTAGCTTATTCTGATTTTGTTCCCTTGTTCCTTACTTTTCTCCTGTATGTTGTATATTTATTTGGTTTCTCAGGCTACTGGCTTTTGATGGGCAGGGACTGTGTTCCTTTTCTGTGTTGAAGTGGCCTATGATGTTGTTGAAACCTGCTTCAACAAACAAAACAAACTAAAATGGCCATGGCACTGCAGCCAGTGCGGAAGAAGATGTGATACGAGGTCTGACTGCATGCCCCAACTTAACGTCAGTCAATGAATCTCCTGGGGTGATGATGCTCTTTTAGCTCTGGCCTTTAAAATACAAAGTCTTCTTCCCAATTCCTTGCACAGAAGTAATGATTCTGAGTAGCACACTGTACTTTTTCACAGTGTTTGCACTTCAACTTTAATTAATTGTAGATTTAGTGATTAGACATATTACACTGGCTTGTATTTTAGTACATAAAATTTCTTTCTGTCTCTCTTCCATTTGTCTGTAGGCAGAAAGATTTGCCTTTTCCTTATCTGAAATCAGTAGCTTCTCTGATACAAAGATTTAGCACTTGATTACATGTTGTCCAGCTTCTGCTTCCTATTATAACTATAAAAGATACAGCAAGGGGAAGAGAAGCAACAAGAATAAAAGCATTGTGCCTGTGAGTAATGCTGGAATGGTGATGGACTAGAAGAATCAGTAGCTTCATGCAGTCAAGAGCAGTAACAGATTTAATAAACAGCTACAGTCCATGGCTTCGTTCTGTAAACACAGTGCATTTTCTATCAAAAATACCTTGTTATTCTTGACTTAACCTAGACTTGCTGTGTATGCTGCAACTACAGGTAACTGAGCTGTGGTTACAGGATGCAGGCTGTCCACACATGCCTGTGTACAGCCCGAAACACTACAGCCCTAAGCACGCATGGTCCCAAAACAGAGTCCAATCAGTCACGTTTACAGTGGGCAAAGAGATAAAAATCTGACTTTAATTATTCCAGAGTTTCTTAAGATACAGTCATATTAATTGCTGAAGCATAGTACATTTGTACGTCAAATAATAATGTCTAGAGGCTGGAGGAATGAAAGCTAAAGTGACACAAGGTGACAAGGAGTAGTAGCAGATACTCTGAGTTTACAAATCATATTCCTGTTGTTTGAAAATCAGACCATGTTCTGTATATGGCAGATTGTAAAATCTGAAATACATGAGAAATGACAGCTTTCAGCAATTTGATTTTGTATGCTTGTAGAGCTAAACTTTGATTTTCCTGTGGAAAGCCATGGATTGCCTTAAGTGTGAGTGTTGCTTTGATGAGTCAGGTTACGTCTGCCCCCCACCCGTGGGCTGGTGGCCTGTCCCCAGGGAGATGCCCGATGCCTGGGTCTGGGGCTGCCTCGGTGCCCCTGGCTGTCCTGCTCCTGGCTGGGGGTGGGATGGGCCCTGGCTGCCCCCCCTGCTGCTCCCAGCCCCCAGGAATCAGCCAGGCCTCCCTGACACCCTAGTGTGAATTAGTCTTCCTATAATAACGGGTTATATTTGCAGACTCTTAAGTCTCTTTCTTAAATGCAGTCTTACCTTGAAACAGTGGAAGCTCACCTGGTAAGTGAGGTACAGGTACCTAATACATGTGCACGTGCACATGCTCATGCACTTCATGCGCAAACATGGCATTTTGGAATGTGTAAAAGTTACTTAATTTTCCATGCTCTTTTGTTATTTCTTGCTGATTTTGTGAGTGTTACTTCCATGTTTTATTCTGGCAGTGCTGTCAACTTGCCAGCCTACTCAGATGCCTTATTTCATAGCGGGGTACATGAAATAATTATTAAGTGCTGTTAATCTCAAAAATAACTTGAGGACAGTGAATTCTCCATTTTCAAAGGTAAGGTAGCGGAAAAAACACCCATGAATAATAGTAGTGCTTGCACAGACTTTTCTAGTCATTCTGCCTTGAGCTCTAAGGAATGGTCCTGATTACAAGAGTGAGCTTGAAAAAGGATGAGTCCATGGGCAATGAAATCCTAGATTCAGTGAATTTAATGGGAGTTTTTCTGCCTTGGTAAGAGTAGTGACAGAATTTCCATTGACCTCAGTTGTGCAGAGATTTTGTCTGCACTGTGGAGCCCCATGGCATGCAGGAGAAGGGAATCTCCATGCCCTGAAGAAAGGTTTACGAGGAAAAACATTTTCTACCTGACTCTAAGAAGTCAAATTAGGGGGAGTACAAGGAGGTCATTAGCTGCTATCCTTCAGTGAGCACCTGGTGGAAAAACTGTCCTACTGAAGCAAGTCTTTATTTTCTTGTAGGAGACAGACATGTACAATTAGTTTACTTTGTTCTAATCATTCATAAGGAACAATCTTTTCTGATATATAATCTGAATAGATCTCACTGTTTGAGAAGGTTTCTGGGCTGCTTGGTTTCCTCTTCTGTTCATAGCTGTTTTCTCCTGCAGCAACTTAACAAGTATTTTCTCTGCTCAGAGTTTTGTATTACTAAAATGCCTGTAGATGGCCATTTCTGTTACTTATCATTACATTATCACAGCTTAAGGGTACTGTAGTATCAACTATAGTAGCAGTGGCCCCTCTAGGCTTCAAAGGAGAAAATGGGTTCAGCAGTAAGTTAGTATTTTATACCTGTTTTAATTATTTTCTCGTTTTTGCATACTCTGCTTACAAGTTTCTGCCTCTATCACTGTTACACGGTGTAAGGAAGGTATGGTTGGTTTCTGTCAAATTTGTATTTGTCATTTTCTAAATCATCATTTTTCTTCAAACTCGAGTTAGAGGCAAAATTGGAAGATACTTCTTCCTCTGAGGTGCTGTTACTGCTTACATTTCCAAGGAAAAAAAAGTCAACTGTTTGTTTACCATCTCAGGGATGTTTCATGTTTAGATTCACCACCTGCAGATTTTTAAAAGAAGGTACTTGTTTTGAAAACGTGATCCTAAATCTAAGGTAACACGAGGGCACATTGGAAAATATTGTTTAGAGGGAGTTTCTACTCCCTTGCTGTGAACTTTTCACATCTGTTAGGCAGCATTCACACTGAGGAGCATGGACTTTAAAACTGTGGTTCATACCATAAACCACCAGTAGCTGCATGCTACACTTCTCTTATGCCAGACCCACAAAGGACATAAATCATTACTGACTATGGCTGTTCAGTTTATGCTGCTGAGACTTGTGCAGCTCTGGAGGTCCTCGGTCTAATCCTAAATGTTGACAGGTGTCAGAAGAGTTTTCTTGCACATTCTAGAAAGGAAAAGAAGAAGTATTAGAGCAAATGTACATACATAATTTGTATGAATAAGCTGGAACTGTTCCTCCCTGAACACTATACAATTTTTTCATTGGCTCTGAATGTTCTCAATAAATATGTAATTTTCTCTTTCCTATATGGATTTTTATTAGTTGATCTTTTTGTAGAATGGTTTACTTCATACCTACTCTCTGAAATCTTTGGGTATTTTCTTTCCCTTTAGGAGTTTTCAGTTATTCCCAATGATATCATTGTATTTTCCCTTGAAGCGGTGTGTTCATAAAAGGATAACAGGGAGAGAAGCTGTTCGGTTTGTTATTGATTAGTGGATGTACAATCTCAATTCCCTTGGAAAGTGGGCGTGTGATTGTTTGAGTCTGTGTTTCTTTGGAGAGAGACCATTTCAGGGAATTGTAGTTAGAGCTGCAAACAATCCATTAGTCACTTGTCCAAGCCCCGCCAGGGTAATACTGTTCCCTGCAGTACATTATTGAGTGTTTTGTCCAATATCGGTTTGAGTGACTCAAGCCACGAGGCTTCCACCACTTCCTCTGAGAAACTATTTCATGGTCTGACAGAGCTCACTGTTAGGAAATATTTCCTGGTACTCAGCCTAAACTTTTTAACACCCAGATCTCATCACTGTTAGGTATACTTTTTTTGCCAGTCCTGTCTTACATCTTTTTCCTTCTTTGGCATTCACACTCTTGAGTGAATAGTAGATGGTATCATATCTCCTCTTAAGTCAAGCAAATGCATAATTAGTTCTTGTAGTCCTCTCCAAATAGGCCATCTGTTTGGTGGAAAACAGGGCCGAGTATGGGAAGATTTTTTTCTGGTAAGTGCTTGTTTCAAACAAAAAATATGAAAAAGTGCATTAGGAGTTCATGTGATTATGTAGCTCCAAGGAGCCCCAACTTTTATGTTAAATGTTTTTCAGAAATTAATGTAGAAGATGGTAACTTTTCCAGGCAGTCTTTTGAAGTAGTAGTACCTTTTTTTAGCACAATATACAGCTCTAGCACTAGTAGTCTGTCACATTTCATGGCTTCAGGGAATGTTTTGTAATGTTGCTTCATCTATTTATCAAGCAAATTATAAGTAGCTAGACCCTGGAGAGGGGAGAGCAATGGCAGCAGAATTGGAGCCAGATCCAGGGGCCATTTGAATGTCTGTCATTCACAGCTTTACAGCCAGAATTTACAAGTATTTGGGTCATATAAGGATTGTTGAGGAAGGGAATGTACTTTAATTCATCCAACCAATTTCTTTCTAGTAGCCAACATCTGTTTGGTGTTTCCTTCCTTCCTGCCTTCCTGCCTTCCTCCCTCTCTCCCTCTCTCCTTCTTTCCTTCCTTCCTCCCTCCCTTGTCCCTCCTCCCTTCCCTGCCATATTCCACATCAGTGTCCCCTAGCCTAAGGTGTTTTTTTACGTTACTTACTAGAGTCTAAATTCTGCAAAGATGTAGGCACATAATAAACTGTATTTTGAAAAATCTGGGTATGTGCTATTCTTATTTCTTATAGATGGTCTGCTGCTTAGTCAGAGACTCCTAGTCAGAGGAACACTTAGATTTACAAATAAGACTTCTAAACTAGCACTCCATGCTCGTTTTGAAAAACATGTAGTATGTATTTTAGGCATATGTTTATGTTTATGCAGTTTGGGACCCAAGCCCGTGTTTTGTTATTTTTTTACCTGAGATTACCTGATACGTGTGGGTTTGTGACCCGGGCTTCCAGCTCAGGGAGTAAACAAGCTGCGTGTACTTCCTCTGAACTGTACCAGAAAGGATGCGCAGATCCTCAGGCAAGAGCATTCCTGAGCTAACTTATTACAATTTTATGAAGCTAATTGAGGAAGAAAAACAGTGATCAGCCTAAGATCAAGTCAAGTTTGAACCGAATCAGTGGGTTCAGGTGATTAAAGTACCAATTTAATATAACAGATAATCTTAAAATATTGCACACAAATAAATGCAAAAAAGGAAAAGGCAGGTAAATGACAATCTGCCATCACAATAAGAAAGCTTGAATAACTCCTGCAGCTTGCTTGTTCTGTTGTTTGCTACTTGAGATGAAGCAGTGATAGATTTGCCGAAGCCCAGGCCATGTGCTGCATCTCTCAGAAGCCTCAGGCATCTTCTTCACCTCTGGGTGGAGTGTCTGGGGCAGGCAGGGTCTCCGAGGGAGACCTCCTGGCACAAGGGAAAAAACCACTCATCTTTTTTCTTTCCTTTCTTTTTACAGGGAGCGTTCCTCACTTTTTCTGCCTCAGAGGTGAATGCTAGGGCTTTGGGGCCGAGTTGTATGGAGTGAAGCAGGAAGGGGTGGCACTTCAGTCCCCGGTGGGTGGCACATGTCTGAGGTGAGGGTGAGAAGTCCCATCTCTGGAACAGTCCTTCCCCTTGCATCAATTCCCCCCATACATGAGGAGCAAAGTGCATGCAGGGCTTTCAGTCTAGAAGCACAAGTGGCTTTTATGTGAACAAACTCTACCCATATTTAAGGCACGGTTGTTTTCCACTCCCCATGTCAATTCTGTGGCAATATTCCTCACACACGCCTGTGTCCTACTTGCTGTCTGCCAACAGTCTGATCTTCTCTGTGTTCAAGAGTGCATTCCCCTTCCGTGCAGGTGATCCAGGCTGTCTTCTTTGGGATCTGCGTCTTGACCGACCTGTCCAGTCTTCTCACTAAAGGAAATGACAGTCAAGAGCAAGAGAGGCAGCTGAAAAAACTCATTTCCCTCCGTGACTGGGTGATGGCTGTTCTAGCTTTCCCTGTTGGAGTGGTAAGTATGGTGTTAATCTGCACATGTCTTTACAAACTGAGTGAGCAGTATTATTTACTGATTGTTTTCTGGCTGAAAGGCTTTCCCACCTCTACACAAAAGACTATGCAGAAAGGGAAGAATGGTAGAGTTGATTTTACTGCTGTCTTGTTTTTCACAGGTGTAAAGGAACACTGGTGTTGCTGAAATTTTTTTTGGTTCATTAAAAAAAATGTACTTTACAATAGGAACCTAATTGTACAAGTCATTTAAAATGTGAATTGTACCAGCAGCATCTTGAGAGTCAATTTGGACTTCTTCTGCACTGTGTGTCATAGTCAGGAGTAGTGAAAGTGCTGACTGTGGCATGTTTCACATCGTAACAACCTGACTGGAGTTCGGGCTGTAAGCCATTTTGTCATGGGCAAGAAGGGAAGTGAAAGTCCAGGTTGCTCCCTGTTAATCCGATGGGGGATTCAGAGTTGACAGAAGAAATGGGGTAGGAAAAAAAGGGGGTTGTCAGTAATGTAAAAAAGCACACAGAAGGTATGGAAAAAATGTGGGGTTTACATGTCTTTTTTAAGAGAAAACTATTCTTTGGATCAGGTCCTGCTCCACTGGTGCATTGCACATCACTTTCAATGGCAAAAGGTGCTGAGTGTCTTTACGTGTCTCATACCACACACTGAAAGCGGCTGAAAATCCAGAATTTCATGGGTTTTTACATGGAAGTGTGATCTGTGTCAGTCTAGTTCTAAGTTTAGGCTACGTTAAAAAAAAAAGTGTGACCCTTTCATTAAAGTATTGCTTTTATTGTCATTTGGGATCAACATTTAATTCTATTTTTTTATTTTGGTGTATAGTAGTTCAAAATAAATTCACTAGAAGCAAATTTTTCATAGTAGGACTACTAGAAAACTGTATGAGGTCTCTCAAGTTGTAGTGGCTCATAAAAGCTGATCACTTACTGTCAATTAACAGCAGTTAACATAATTTATAATTTGTTATATTCAGAGATGCTTCATTAAAATGTGATTTCGCCATATATGTGGGATTTCACAATACATGAAGAAGTACAGAATGGTTTTGCAGTTAGAAAATGCAAAGCTTATGTGAAACTGTGCAGGTATTTCTTTCATAAAAACCCAGCTGGTAGCCTTCCCTTACTGTACTTGCTGGCCTCCCTCTTGGGAGCTGCCATAATTCATGTTGGGGTAACAGACTGCAATTCTCCAGCCATGGTAGAAGAAACTGGATCAACTAATACGGTTTTTAAAAAATCTGTGCATAAACAGGCTTGCAAATATGTGTTTTATGGGTGCAGAGATTTATATGTCACTGTATTTTGAGGGAGATTGGGAATTAGAAGTAGTTGTAATTGTGATTGTCAACAAATGCTTTTCCTACTGTGTTGATAGTAGAAGTGAAGAAGGAGAACATCATCACATTTGTCTTTATTTAAAGAATTTAAGTGCCTTTTTCAATCTAGAAGTGTAAGCCTTTACATGCATCAAAGCACACCCTCTTTGGCTCTCTCACGCCACTCGGGGTTCAGGGATTCTCTCCTGCCACTGTTGTAGCTCCATATTGTTGTCTGTGTGCTCCTCCACCCCTGCAGTGTTCCTGACCTTGAAACTTTTCAAGGTCTTGGAGAATTTCAGCTTGGCTTTGTCTTGGCAATTCTGTGCTTTTCTTTCAGGTGTTGTTTCTCTTTGCCACTGGTAAGCAAGGAGTCCCAGCTAGCCATTGCCTGCACTAGAAGTGCTGTTGCAACATTTACAAGTTAGCAATTCTGAGAGGCTTGTTGTATACCTGGAGCTAGCTACTTTCCCAAGGGTTTCCTACAGAAACAACTTCTGTCTTAAACAACAACAACAAAAAAATCCAGAAAATAGTAAGAAATGGCCATGCTCATTGGACAGATGCTCTCCATTTCCAGAGGTGACCTTTTTGTGGTGAGGGGGAGCAATTGATTACCACATCTTATTTCACTTTGCTTCCTACAAATAAAGCCTGAAAAGGTTGTTTTCATTGTTGTTTCTTCTCCTGGTTACTGGGAGACAAACAGCAGCACTTCATAACTTAATACTGGTCTCAGCTCCTTCCTGAAACCTGATCCTCTCCAGCAGCGCCCACCGCACCACAGCTACCACTTGCCAAAGCCTTGGCCAGTGCCTGAGGGACTGCCAGCTACTGGGGGCTCTTCTTCGGTGGGATTACGGGTAGGAAAAGTTCAGGGCCCGAAGGTAACAGATGTCTAATGCTGGCTCTGTTCTCTAAAGAGCTATTTATGTGTAAGAAAATACCCGGTGAAATTTTGGTATGCCGGAGGTGCTTGTTAGAAGGAAGTTATTAAACACCAGAGTGTCTGCACAAAAAAAGTTAAAAGTTCCCTCGTTTCCCATATTCTCTCAACAGCTTCCTCACTCAAAAAAAAAAAAAAAGAGAGAACAGAAGAAGTTCAAATGCAGACTTTCTTTCTTTGAGACTCACCCACCTAGCTCTCCATGGAGCTTCTCAGTGGTTTCCAGTAGCGACACAAGGGAACCTTCACACATAAAAATTGGATGGATGTGAATAAAATCCTTGTTGGGTTTCTAACGTAACAGCAGTGGTCATGCTTAAGTACTTGTCAGTTACCTTAACATCTAAATTATTTTTATTGCTGAGTGTTTTACACAGGGCATGTTTAGGGAATAATGCAAATACTAGGGGAACATTTTAAAGCCCACTAACTGTAGTTTTTCAAGAGCAATTCAACACAATTTTTTCTGTATTTCCTGCTTACTGAAGCCCTCGAGATGACTTGTTCTGAAAAACAGATGAGAAAAGGGGTTTCCAATCCCAAGTCAAACAATGATGCGTGGAAAAAAAAAAGTAACAAAATAAAGTATTTCATTTTTAGTACTTCCTAAAGAAGTATTACATATAAACCACCTGGGAAGTCTGACCACCAACTTCTTCCCACCTTCCAAAGGAGGGAAAAGATCCAGCCCAAGGGCAAACAATCTCCTTGGGTGGCTTTGCAACAAATCAAATCTTGCAAAATCTTTGCAGCAAATCACATCTCTCCAGTGTTGTGTTATGCATGTGTATCTTTGGGGGCTCAGATAAAACTGAATTGGCAACCTACCATTTTGTTTAGGAGCATCAAGAAGTAAACATGAACCTCTTTGAAGGACATAATGACTACTGTTTACCTATTGTTGCTCTTTTTAATACAGCAGACCAGTTTTCTATACAGTAAAGCCTTATTCCACGAAAAGTCTGTCGGCAATACTTCCTAGCCCTTTTTTAGTTTATTATAAGCCTGGGGTACTGTTCAAATGCCTAAGAGATCAGGAAGCATCCACTGAAGAAAAATGCTTGCATAGACGTTTTAGAAGTTCATTACCAATTCTCATCTATACTGGCTGCACTTACCTCCCGTTTATTACTGTAAAGGAGATTTATATTGGGAATAATTTACACTGCTAGAGAAGTGTGAGACATGCTTAGAAGTCAGAGACTACACCAGTGGTTTAGACTATCCCTACTTTTTTCTCTTTCTTTGATATAGACCATGAAGTTGCCGAGTTTCTGTGGTTAATTAGTGTTTTGTGTAAACTGTATGTGGTTTTATCAATATGTTTCTTGTAATTTGTACCAGACAAGAGGAAGAAGAGATAAAACAGGCATTTCTAGTTGTTTAAGGCTGTGTTTAATAGAAATAGGAAGGAGAAAGAAAATTGATAGTTACATATTAGAAGAGAGATTGCTGCCTAGAAAATCACAAACTGATATTTTATATCATGTAGCTTTAATAGCTCCATTCGGGTCTGAGTCTAAACTGGCTAGAATGATCTCATATTCTTTATATTATACTTTTATGTTTTTACTGTGATACAAATGAGAGAAAGCCAGGCATGCTTTCTTACCTCTTGTTTCTCTGTACTGGTACAGTCAAAAGGAAAGCTGATCACCCTTCTTCTGTAGATCATCAATAATGCTGATCTGGGATCTTATCCCAAGAAAAGATGCATAGGCATTTGCTGCAGTCTCCTACTTACCTCATTATTTGACCAGACTACAAAATACTTTTACTTCCATAACTACCTGACCATGCCAAAATCTCTCTATTCTAGATTTTGCCTTCCTCTGTGGTGACGTGGTGGCTGTTAACGGGAACCTGAGTGAGCAGTGGTGCAGTTGCCTCCTGAACTCTGTTCTCCGAGGGGAGTCTTCCCTGATTTTCAGTTCCCACTCCTTGTGATTTCCTTCATTGTCCTTTTTCAAATTCATTCAGTGTAATGCTATGCTAGGACTAGATCCCACCTAAAGCCAGTACCATGCCAATTTGTGCTTACTGTGGTCTGCCTTTAATAACACTTTGCTTCTATATGTAATGCCTTTAACCCTCAAAGAGGCTCACAGTGTATTTATACTCGCAGTTAACCACAAATGTCTTGGGAGATAGCCAGAAATCTTACCTTTAACTGTACTTAGAAGAAATTTTGTCAAACGTTTTTTTTTTCTTTGTCGTGAGGCCTTCCAGGAAATGAGTGAACTGAACTGTGCAGCCCAGCCAAAAACAAAAACACATACTGCAGGAAAATAAAGTTCCACTGGGTTTATTCTTCATTTGCATAACATTTCTTGGTTGGGCTCATGTAAAATAGCAAATTATGCAATTCTTTTCACTGGCTTTCCTCTCTTAGTTTCTTTTTGCTTCCATTTGTGGTGTTTTGATAAAGCCACTTGTTTTCCCTTTTGAATCACCAACTGTTTCCCGACTTGTCCTTTAAAATTTTTCCCTTGGCAGTGCCACATGCTCTTCTCATGTCCTCTGAAGCTTTAGAGACAGAGGACAAAAACTCAAGGAATATGTCCTTAAGTGGGAAAACAGAGTTTAGTTTTCAGCCTTATTTTTTTCCTGCTGCTATTTGTTTAGCAATACTTTAGATGCCTGTGACAAGTGAGCTACTCCCTATTTTCAAACAGTTTCCAAGGCCTCTTGCAAATTTGAGGTTCCGTTTGGTCTGTAATGACCCTAGATAGGATGAGTAGCAAATGAGAGACTCTTCTGTTCTTTTATATGTTCCTTAACCTTATGTTTAACCAAGTAATTTCTGTCTTTGGAAAGCTGCCAATCTTAGGAGGCTCCTGTGCAAAGAAGTGTAAAAGCAATTGCTGATGCCTGTTTTCTTCCTTGAATTCCAGGCCTTGAGTTTGTCTAAGGAGGAAGTGGAAGGGTGACATTTGTGCCATTTTGCCTTGGGAACAAAAGAAAATAGAAGTATTGGGCTTCCTGAAATATGTCTGCTGCGTATGAGCAGCTTGTTCAGCCTGGCATGTGAGGGTAGTACCATGACTGTCTCCACAATAGTGACAAATTGTGCCACAAGAAAGGCAGCATGAGCATAAGAGCTGCAATTCTGATTGAGCCTTACATAGGCAATGTAAAGAAGCAGCTCAGTTGTATCATGGTCTGGCACTGCATGACCATGTGTGATCTTGGCAAAGCCCAGCCCAAATAAAAGTGTGCCAGTACCAAGGTGTAAGCATAGTAGAGGTGATTTAAACTTAACCAGGTGAGACCAAACAAATTCAGAAGCAGCCAAGGTAGCTGAGTAGCAGGTCCTCATTATAGTTCTTTTTATCCAAATAGTTCATTCTTATAGTTCATTTTAGTCCATAGTCCAATAGTTCATTTTAGTTCATAGTGCAATAGTTCATTTTTATAGTTCATTTTATCCAAATGAACTAATTGTAAGGAAAGGTAAGGTGAGCCGTTCAGACACTGGAAGGGATCTTCCCCAGGGCATTGCGTTAGTCTCATGTCGGGTCATCCTCCGGGATAGGTTAGTTCTGTAACACCTTGTGTTTTGTGCACTTCCTTTACCTTATGTCTGCCTTGTGATAGTGCTTTGCTAAGCAGCATTTGCCGTCTGTAGCTCCAGATGGTTGCAACCAGCTAGGCTTGATCCTGTTCCATCCATTGGCTGACTTTGGTTAAGGGACAGATGGCATGTCCCCTCTTTTCTTATCTTTACCTCCTTGGCAAAGTCTCTTTTTATTCTGCTCCACACAAATATCACAGGTCAAAACATGGCAGCTTTGTTGTATTCAGTGTAATAAGGTTCAACTAATCCTAGTTGATTTTTCTTGCTGTAAGACTTTCTTGGAGAAAAGCATTATCATCTTGGTCTTCATGTGCCTGAGAACATGTTTTTATGTCCCAGTTGGTCTTAGCAGGTTCTCAGAGACCCACTGTGATAATACATGACTTCTAGGAAGCCTATAGAGAAGAGGATACTTTGCTTCCATTTTCCCTGCTGTTCAGCTATTCATATCTTGGCACTTACGTGTCAGCAGGTGCGTAAAGAGCTAGGCTGTGCCAATGCCAAGACTGGCCCAGAAGAGAGACTTCTTGTGGGGTACTTTACACTTGCAATATTTTTCGGGCTGTCCATCATAACCTATTTTTTTTTCCTGGCCTCTGTGTGCTAGTCAAATAGTCCAAGCTTATTCTGAGCAGGCACTGATAGCTATCATAACAGATGGACAAGTGTGTTGGAAAGCAAGAAACTATGTACTGTATGCACACTGAGGGAACAGTGTACTGGTTCAGGTCATTCACATAACTGGCTGGCCGATGTCTGCATGTCTGTGGTTAGAACAAGGTGCCATTGATAAACTGCAACCTCAATTTTAACTTTCCAAAGTCAGAAGCATATGAAACAACTTACGCCTATGCTATCACACGCACTAGTAATTTGGTGACCTTGCCGTGCTCACCCCATATTTCTTGCACTTTCTTTTACTGACACCCCAAATTAGCTGTAAGATCATGGGTCACATCGGTTGGATGTAACTGAATGCTTCCCTGCTGATCTCAGTGAACGTTGTATCTGTTGCCTCTCAAACTTTAAACTTGGACTTGTCACTACTGTGTAGACATCCCCTGAAAATGGTCATTGAAAAGCTCCTGGCCCAGGTATTGGGGTTTTTTATTGCTGTAAACAGTAAGCCTTTTATTACTAGAAAACTGTGACTCAAATTCAATGTAAGAAAGCAATTGTGTTTTAATTAGAAGATTACTTACTTTGTTCTTTTCCCAGGTAAAGGTAAGCTAAAACTATTATTTCTGTAAATTTCTGCCATTTTATATTGTCTTTGCTTTTCAGACATCAGGGTATCTTTAAAGATTTTGTGTAGACTTTGGCAAAAATTTAGCCTAGTGCAAACTTTATCTGAGCCATCTGTCCTGTCCTCAGTCTAGAGGAAATAATGGTCTTTCTCTGGGCTCATGGTAAATAGTCTCTGACAAGAACCAAGCCAAATTTCATATTGACAAACGAGCAGGATACTAGACCTGTTTTCTGTGGATCCCAGTCCATGAATTGTGTGCAGAGTAGTTAAAGGGTTAAATATATATATTTTTTTAACCAATGCTATTTTGATGGCTGACATGAAAAAGTGCAAAGATGAGTTTATAGGCTTCTGTTCGGGGGTGAATGTTTCATATTTATACGTTCTATGAATTCCAAGTGATATTTTACCTCATTTTCCATTTGTTTTCTATCCTGTTAGTGGTGAAACATTATTTATGTGCCACATCTGCTACTAAAGTATAGTACTCAGTTGTAATTTGGCCACAGGTATGTAAGTCAAAAAAATGAGATTTTTTCCAGGCTGAAAGTCAAAAAGAAAAAAAAAGAAGAAAAATTTAAACTTCTGTGAATGCAAAGAATAATCCAGATTCACACTGTTGATTAAAGCAGGATTTGGTCAAAGAACACTAATGTCTGTGTCTGTCCATAGATCATTTGCTAACTGCCCCCATTTTTTGCTATCTAAAATGTGTAGCTAAATGTTTAGAAGCATGTATTTTAAAATGTCTTTTCTTTCTTTTCTTCTTAGTTTGTTGTGACGATGTTTTGGAGCATCTATATCTATGACAGGGAACTGGTTTACCCAAAGCTGCTCGATAATTTTATACCAGCATGGCTAAATCATGGAATGGTGAGTAAAGTAATGCAAACTCTTCCTTGCATAAACAAAAGTGTAAGACACTGATTTCCCTGTGGGTGACTCTGCATACACTTAGAGCTAATCCCCTCAGAAGTGAATAAGGAACATTGTTTGCAAGCAAGAATAACATCTTTCCTCCTTGACTCCTTGAGTCATATTTGAATCCCTGTTAGGTTGAAACAGTGGACATTTGAACTTGTGTGTCCTATATCCCAGGCTAGTTGTGGGGATTGGCTGTTTTCTGTGATAAGGTACCTTTCCCAGAGCAATGTCACCCTGGTCATGAGGAAATTTAATAAAAAAAAACTTCCACAAAACATAAGGTCTGACTTTGACAAGTCTTGCTCTAAAATGACAGAAACACTTAATTGAATGATTCTTTACCATTCTACCAAAGTGTAATTTGTGATGAAAACATTTTGCTTGTTCATGCTTGTTCAAAAATGCTTGTTCAAAAAATCTCACTATGCTATTTAGACTTGTATGTTTTTAGAGAAAAAATGAAATAATTACTCATTTCTCAAGTACACCAGACTTGTTTAGCAGAACCTGTATCTGCATATTTTTAGTAATGTGGAATTACATGCATCAACACAAAGTTTCAGAATTGCTGCATCAGTAATCATAAAAGTAGTTTCTTGAGAAGAAATCTGACCTTTTCATCCCTCTCTGGTATGTCAAGTCGGACATTCTTTCTCTCAACTATATGTTTAAATGCTAAGGGAAAGATAAGGCCACACTTTGCCATCAGCTACTTACTACTGTTTATGCAGCATTTGGAGCTGAAAAGCATCTTGTTTGCTTCTCTAGTGTCTGTGCAAAATGTTTCATTACTACTTTGTTTTCCATATCAAGGCATGGCCAACCATTTGCCACTGCTGTTCATCAGCAGATGACAGCAGAGCTCATCCTTCACGTGTGAGTACTGTGTCTCCAGAGCAGATCAAGATTTGTCCACTACTACTGGGCTTGATAAATTGGTCCTTTGTGGGGTGGGGTAGATGGTACTGCTATTTATTTTTTCTGTAGATTGTGTATTAAAGGAGCAGTATGAGAGTTACTACTGACAAGAGGAGCATCAGCTTCTGCTAGATACTCTACTATTTTACAATGTTTTGAAAGAAACAGCATGATATTATGAGCTGAGGAAAGAGTCTGATGACTCCTGCTGTGTTTGTTCAGACTGTCATCCCTTGAATTTTGAGGTTACAAACTGAACATTTGCAAACGCTGCCAAGCCATACATACATCAATTTTTTTCCCCGTACCACATCAGTGCCAGCTCTGATGACATTTCTTCCAGGTGGCATTCCACATACTGAAAGTGCCTAACCTGTAACATTTTTCATGAATGTACATTGTGAAGCAGTTGACAACAAGTGGCCCTATGTATTCAGGAAGTCTCCTTTGTGCCATAACTAAAAGACAATTCAAGCTCATGTTGATCTGTAGAAATGTATACTTACTGAAATATTTGAAGAGGGCTTTTTTTTTGAGATTTTTGGACAAAATAGAATTTGCTGAAATGAATTGCGTGCTAGCATCTTAGACTTTGTTTTTTCAACTTGAAATATTGTAGAAGGCATTTCTTAAAGTCTTTTGTAAAGGAATTGTTTGCTGTGTCAGTGTGCATTTATCCAAGTGTTCCTTTAGCTCGGTCACAGAGAAAGCTTATGGCTGTTGGGCTCTTCACCACCTCTCAATCTAATCCTTTCTGATGTTTTAGCCATTATTTTATCCTCACCAGCTTTCATACTAATTAATTCTGATGCACTTCCCATGATAATATGAAGGAGTTCTTAAGCTACCTTGAGAATACTAGCACCTCCCTTAGCAGTAGTTACAATTTTGACATGGCAGATTTTAGAGAATATGATAGACGTCCCCTTGGTGAAAGGGTAGGGCCTCTGGCAATACAGTTTTAGAGAAGTTGGGATCCCTGGCTATTGTTTTTTACTGAAATAAATATTTATTCCCATCTTTTCCTGCACGTTTTGACAGCAGCTGTGCACATTCAGTGATAATTTTTCTGAACGCAATGGTGGCTGTGCTGGAGCCTAACCTTGTACAACAGAACTCACACAAGAGATTCATCACCCTTGGCAGAGTGAAATCTGTCACTGAGAGGTGGGTCCTTTAACTACTGCAGCATTGCTGATGAATCCCTCTGCTCTGTGAGCTTCCCCAGCAGTGCCTGGTGCAGCACCTAAGGGTCTGAGCTCAAATGCTACTTCACCTTTGAACGCTCTGTCCAGGTTTTTTCACAGCAGTTTCCCTAAACACATATTTGTCACCAAAAAAGCCACAAAAAGGGGAAAATGTAAAACTATATATTTTCCATAGTAAAAAGATTCCCTACTTTAATTGAAAAGTTGTATTTTCAAAAATTTCTGACAAATGTATTATGACCAGCTGTCACAACTTGCTGAACTGTCAACATCAGCCTGCAAAATCCACACGTAGAAAAGAAATGGAAAGTCAGGAAATCTGGCTGTAATAATAGCAATCATATTTCCATTAGTAATATGGACATGTATCAAAATATTTGAGAATATTCATACTCCAGAAGCATTTTCAGGTGACTATCTTGAAGGCTGTATGAAGAATTTGTTTGAATGTCTGGTCTGATTCAGTGTATTAGCCCAAGCAGAAGTAGTTTGGGCAGCAGTGTCTGCTGCTTTGTTAGGTTATAATAATTAGTTCTTATCCTCCTTTTTCTTCTCCCCCTTTCCCACCCCTTCTCTGCAGTTACGATGTTGTCTATAGTTAAAAAAATCTGTTTTCTTGAATACGTGGTAATGTCTTGCTAATACTCAGAGATGTCACTCTTTCATAGCAACACCTTTTCAACATCTAGAAAATTCCTAATTATAAAAATTCCTCTCTAGAAATGGAAAACATAAGGGCAGTGAACCTCAGAGCATTGCAATCGCATTATCAATTCAATCTTAATATTGTTTATAAAGTTTTGTAGAAATGGAGAGGCTCATCATTGTGCACAAAGATAAAAGCCACAAACTATTTACCATAAAATTGCATATAGTGTCAAGAACTGTATTTCTATTATACATACATATATATATACACACAACTATATATACCATAATAGTTAAAAATGTAATTCTTGTCTACAGAAAAATCTGTGTAGTAAGTGGTGCCTTGTGGTACCAGATGGTACCTCGTACATACAGATTCATACACCTATGAAAGGCATCGCTGATAGAGTTGTACTGTGCCATAAAACTGATATATTTCATCATCTCAGTCAGTCGATTCATCCATAACCAATGGTATCACTATGACTTGAGAAATGACATGGGGAAATCAATGGCAGGGTTGCTGTCAATTCCAGCAGGATAAGGATTTCATTTTTGTTAATTATGTGAAGGAGCACATCTGAGTAGATGAGGTTAAGCTTCTGTCAGTAGAAATAACTACCTGTCTAAAGAGAGCTGTTGGAGAATAGGTCTATGTCTCAGCTTTGGTCTATTTCTGAAGTGTCAGGTTCACTTCCTGTATTTATTAGTTTTGCAGATTAATTCCTTTGTGGCTACAATTTTAGTTGCCAAATTACCGAACTCTTCCATCAAAGGTGTTATTCATGTTCTTGAGACTGTCCTGCATTCTGGATCCATATCAACCCTTAATTCCACAGACATGTTTTCCATGGGAAATATTGTTTCCCATTTTCTGATGGCTGTCTATTGAACCTTTTATCAGTATTAGGAATTTTTAATTAAAGGCTAACCTTTAGTGTTTAAAACTAGTGTGTCATAGTAATAGGATTTTTATCAGCTCATTCATTGCACCTTTTTGTGTTGGGACTGGACAGAGGATGATGCATGGATAACGTTTATTTCCAGAAGTTGTATTCTCTTTAATATTAGCACAGACTATAAAACTAGAGGTTGCCCCTATTCTAACCAATGCCCACATAAACAGATCTGTAGACTGAATTAATTTAAGCTTGAGCATTGCTGATTTTCAGCCAGGTTACATGGGAGGACTGCGTGCAGTATCTGTCCAAGTTAGCATACCATTTTAGAGAGAGTCCTTTGTTTTTCACACACACTGTCCCAAATTCTTTTTAAAAAATGTGAATCATCTTTTGTTTGTGGCAAGGAAAGTAAAATACAGAGACAGAAATTACTTACTGAGGAGCTTAATGGCTTTGGAGGTCAGCAACAAAGAATTGTCTTCATATGAAAACTCTAGAGGATAGGTCAGAGAAGGGGGAAAGGGAGTATGCTCTGCCACTGTGGAGTTGGAAAATTGATGATTGTATGGGTTCTGTGCCACTACAATCTATATGAGCTCTTCCAGTTTTGTACTGTATTCTTTTTATGCTGCTTTTGGGAAACAAAGGTGTTCCTAGAGAGACATACCCTCTGTCCTTGTATTCAAGAGAGTGCACAAAAACTGAGACAAATAGCAGATGAAGACAAGTTATGGAGAGGAAGGAGCCTGTCCAAGTGATACCTCTCTACTTATTTCACAAGTTGGCTCTCTTTTTTTATTGCTGGCTGCTCAGCTGAAAAGCTCAGCCCACTGGAGAGGAGTACGGAGTACCTCCGGCCATCTCCAATTGTTCTTCCTGGCAGCGTTGTCATAGGTCCAGTGGCTTTGGCTTGTTTGTTCCTTTGTTTTTCTGGTGGAGAGCTTTTTTCCTTGATGATTCGGCAAATAGAAATATAGAAAAGCCATGCAAATATCAAAATTCATAGTAACCTGACATATAAAGATTGGAAGGTCCAAAACTGGTGAATTTTTTGACAAACACGTCTGTCCATCATTAGTTGGGTCAGTCGCTGCACAGTGCTCACTCTGATATACAAACAGTGAGATCTCCTTTCTTTCAGCAAAGTGTTTCCATCTAGCATGTTGCCCTAAAAATCCTTTTCAGAAATTACTCGTTTGAAACAGTGCATTGTACTTCTTGAGGATGCTTTCCTAATACAGCAACATCCCGTGTATGGGCTATTTATGTACAATGTACTGCACCTTGGTAATGCCTCATGCTTATGTCTAGAAGATACTTACCCTTTTCTGAGATTTGTTTCTAAATCCAATTTAAGGCTTTCAAGGATATTCTAACAGATGTGCTCTTCTTAATTTATCGATAATATTTTCATATGTTAGCGATGAATAAAATCTTCAGTGCTCCAGGAAGGAATTCCTGCTTGTTACATAACTTGCAAAGTTTTCTGATATAAATCAGGGAAAATTTGTAATGTGTTTTCTGACAGAATACCCACTACTAGATGGCTATTATTTAAATATCTATTTGATGGAAAGAATAGCAATTGAAGCTGGTTGCTTTGGACTCAGAATATTTGCAAAACCCATGAAAATAGCGTTGTTGAGTTTGTACACTTCTTGCATGTTCATGCTGTAGTTATGTGGCTCCGTCTGGTTATCTCTCCTCATTATCTGCCAGTTCCACCACTGGATTGTGAATACAGTAATATCAATTATCCCCCAGCTCTGGGGAGAAAAACAGCAGCAGCTTAAAAGACTTTTTTGATTTTCTGTTGCTTATGTGAAGGGTTTGGAAATTGGTAGCATGTCAAAACCTGTGATAGCATAGCACCTGAAAATTGAGAGAGGCTGCTAGGTAAAGAAGACCAAATTATCTGAGTGGCATCCTCTGGGAGCATTAGGAAAACCCCTTTATCTAACACAGTAACAGCTCCTCAGTTTTTGTGAAGTAGGAATCTGGTCTTAACCACGTTACATATCTGCTAGAGGAGACCCATCAGGGTAAGGTGAAGACAGCTTTCTAACTGAACACAAGTGCCAAATATTTCTGATTATTTGCTATTTCCAGTAATCTAGAGAAAACACACATATAGGCTCCTCCTGGTACAAATAAGCCCAACACATAGTAATGAGGGACCTTTTCTAAAATACCTTTGGGTACTTAGTAACAGCTAAATGTGCAAGCGCTATTCTAGACGTGAGCATTGCAAATGAAAAGTCTGAGAACTGAAATCCCCAGATGAGATTTTTTTCTGAAGTTTTGCCACCTTCTGTTGACAAGGTCACGTAACTTGATCTGTTAGTACAGAGGGTGAGAGCACGTAGTGTCAACACCAAGTTGCAGGAGTGATTACCAAAGGAGGGGAGAAGGGGAGAGAGTCAGAGACAGCACAAAAGAAGAGATTAGGGAAAGACAGTTGGATGAGAGGAAGAGACAGGCTGGAGGAAAGAGGCGAATCAAAAAGTCAGCCGATGCTTTTCCAACAAAGAAGAGGGGAAAAAAAAAACCAAACCAAAAAAAAGAAGGCAAAAAAAACCAAAACAGATGAGGCAAGTGAATAAAAGAGAAGTTACAGAATAATGTAGACAAGCTGGAAGAGACTCAAAATGCAAAAGAGGACCTGGGGGAGGAGAAGGATGAGGAAAGAGGAAGCAAGGAAGTAAGTGAGAAAGAGGAAATGAAGAGTATATTTTGTTACCATTCTGGGGGAGAAGAAGGATGAGGAAAGGGGAAGCAAGGAAATAAGGAAAAGTAAGAAAGAGAAAATGAAGAGCATGTTTTCTTACCATATCTTTCCATCACATCCCTGGGAAAACTTCCCTGAGATCTATTAATTAGAGGAGTCGAGAGCAAAGAGTTGGCTTATTGTTGCTGCTGTGAGGTGAGGAGAATTGCTCCTGTTGCTGTTGGATGTAGGTTTGCAGGGTAGATGAAGTAATATTTGCAAAGTGATGTGCCAGGAGCTTCAGATCCTTGTAAAATGTTTAGGATTAAAACCACCTGCAACCATGCAACAGTACGAGGCCTGTGTTTATATAAATTGTATCTGTGTGATATCTGTAGAATGGCATTGGTGTCCTTGCATCTCTGCCTGTATTTTTATCTGACAATGCTGTACATTATCTCGACTGTCTGGTTGACCCTCAAAACTTCAGTCCTGCTGTTGAAAACAAGTCCGTTCAGAGTGTGTCTTATTTTTTCATATCAGCTGTGAAGTGTGAGTTGCATTGCATATTAAAACAGATGCGCTGTTTGCTAAGGGTTGCAGGTGTGCTGGAAGATCACATATTTGAAGCACCAGAGGTAAGGGGGTATACTGTCTCCATTTCAAACCGCCCTGCTTTAACAGGCAAATCTAGGTGTAACTCTGGAAGTAATAATTATGGTAATAGTAGTAATATTGATAATAAAAGCTCAAAGTCAGATTTTCAGTGGAAGTTACCCATACTGTTTGGTAAAGCGATTACTATGGGCACAAAACAAATGACCAAAGAAAAGCCCGAAAAGGACATAAAAAGGGAGCCTTAGACTTTCTGCCTTTCTCTGGGTGTGGAGTATGTACTGAGCTGTGTTTTCCTAGAAGCAGGGTTTGGCCCTGGACTGCTAGGTCTGTTTGTTAAACCAGCAGTGGTGTGGGATGGAAACAGATTTGGTTCATTCCCGTAATTTTGACAATATTAGGAACGCCACTTTTGTTTTAATGTTCACTTTCTGTGTAGCTTATATTGCTCGCTGTAGTCACTGCTGAAGCCGTGCATAAATCTTTTGTAGTGCTTAAGCTAGTACATTTCTCTGGTGCTACTACACGATTTATCAGATACATAGTTTGCAGTAAATAAATGTTCAACTTTAAGATCAGTGCAAAATGCATTAATAATTGGTACGCATTTTTGATAAAAATTTCTGTGCCCTCCTCTCTTCTCTCTTGGTTAAAATCAGACACTTGTTTTTTTCTTTTGACTTAAGAGATTTCTGGTTTTTTCCTGATTTTTTTTTTCCAGAGAACATAGGCAGATAGTAGAATCAAACAGTGCTATATTGTTATGATTAATGATGAGTATATTCAGACAGTGTCTGTTATCAGGAAGAGAGAACATTTCACTGGAAAAAATTAATGTATTGGGGGAGGATTCCTTATGCTGAAGAAGGTTTAATATGTCAGCTGCCAGCTGCAGTTTATGTACTCTAAAGCACCCCATATGCAAGTCATCCTAGAGGCGATCACTACGAAAAGTTTTGTTTCTTTAGCAGGCCATGCAAACACAGGGAAGAGTGCAAATATCTCTTTGAAGGTATAGTTTAATATGCATTTATTGTCTATCTTTATGTATTTAAGGGACTATGCTTTGCCTTATTAGTATAGTAAAATGCAGTGTTATGTATCCTTGGACATGCTGGTTGCCATTCATTAGCACTTACTCAGATAAGAATTAGAATGTACATACAATGAAAGTGGGATTGTACTATATTGTACCCATTTTACTAAACTGTGCTGTTAGTATTCACACATGTGGCAAATATGACTTAATCAGACCACAAATATTTTGCAGCATTCCATGGTATCTCATTTATTTGTTTAATTTGCCGCTATAGCAACTGGATTCCGTCCTTTTAGATTCTTTTTTTCACAGACCTATGATCTACTTGGTTGAAGCTTGGCAGACAGCTTTTCCTTCAATTGAAGGCATATGCACTAACTCAGTGACCAGATTTTTACCTATTTATCATTGTTGGAAAGTGGGTTATTTCACATGGACACAATACCAGAAGAATCAGCAGACCTGGTGAAGGGAGTTTGAGCCCAAAAGCTTACATGCTTTTTCCAGCCCTTGAAGTTGGTGGAATAAAAAATATTACTTCTCCCTGTATCCCTAGATCATTATTGCTACAGGAACGCTAATACAAAGAAATATTTTGACATTGTTTTTGTAACAAATTACCACTTTTTAGAAGTAGCATTTTTCTTTGCTAATTGCTGTCTTTTTACATGTCTTTGTATTTGGAAACAGACATATTTTCTGCAGAAATCATTTCATATTCAGATGATTAATATGTTGAAGTAGTGCCACAGCAGTAATGTTTTATACATGCTGATTGGCAGAAATCAAGGATTTGGGGACAACCTTGGGAATTACTTTTGGTCATGGTGGGCTATGAGCTTTAACATAACCTGAAGTCTGCCCTGCTGTTCAGTTCAATCCCCATATTTTTCCTTTCCCGCATAGATACAAATAAGTAAAAACAGTGTACTTTTTTATTAACTCCTCAAATACAAGAGATTAAAATTCAGGATGTAGCATGAAGGATGTTTTTGACAGATGTGTAAGCAGGTCTACAATTACCCTTTTACCTTTGGACACTCCCCTAAAGCACCAAAGTCCCAGTCTGGTGCCCTACTCAGGAAAAGCCATCACCTTTCAGAAGTGTCTGTTTCTCTCAGAGAGACTTTGAAGATGACTAAGGTGACTCTTTTCCTCCCTCTGACACCACAGTTATTCGAGCAGGAAAAAGCCCGCACCATGGAGAAATAGCACGGGGCGTGGAGGTGTCTCAAAATGTCAAAAGGCTGACCAGTGGCCAATATATGCTCTTACATCTTTGTTGCAATATTAACTGGGATCCTTTAACTCTTCACAGCTTGCTTTCTCTTCAAAACAAGTATTTGTTTTGAAATACAAAACAATATTTGAAGTGCTGTTAAAACTCAGTTCTTAAATTTCCATTTTATTCCTAGTTCTGCCACTGTTTTACTGAATAATTTGAGAAATTATGTAGGTTTGATGGAAAGCATATTTTATAAGTCTTAATTAGATAATGTCTGCATTTTGTGGGGCTTTGTAATGATAGTTAAAAAAACAGCGGTGGCTGTTACTGGATTTATAGCACTATGCCTGATTCCGGTTATAATGTGTCCCAGGCAGGGGAGCTACTGTGCCAAACCCGACTGTGTGTGCCTGCACTCTGCTCTTCACCATGCTGGGGGCTTGCCGGGTGCCCAGAGGTATTTCTCTTTCATGTACCTTGGCATCCTGTTCATTCAGTTGCAGTGAAGAGGCAAATTGCCTTTTGCAAATTACTTTGAGGTTCATGGATGCAAATGCAACTAAGAGTTAGAGTTGGTATTGTTGTCCATTCTGCTGCAGAACCAAAGCGACCTCCACTTCAAATAATAATTGTACCAAATTTAGTGCTCCTGGTATCTCATAAAATACTTTATGTTGACATGGTGCATGCTATAGAAAGTTCAAATACACCTAGAAAGGAAATTCTTCTTTATCAAAAATAGCTGTAATGTTCAAATCACATCCGTAAGTCTGTTTCCAACAGGAAGCAAATTTATTTGCATCTTGGGGCTTTTAGCTTTTTATTCTGTTACTTTGAGCTTTACCAGCTTTCTGTAAACTCTATATGCAGAGTTCCAACTTGCTGAGTCACTGCCATGCACATTTTTGTGGCTTCTTTTGCAAATACAGTATGTAATGTAGAATTTTTTATTGAACTATTTATGGGAAAGATGAAATATGTATGTTGGTCTACTGAACTTTGTATTTTAAGGCACTTTTTAAAACAAAGAAATGGGAAATTATATAATTTTCTGTAAAAGAAACAGCCATTAAAAATGTCTTTTTACTAATACACAGATTTACTGATGATTCCATTAACAAACAAAATTGTGTTGGCTGCAAGTTGTTTAAAAATGCATACAGCTGAAAATCATTTTAGTAGGTGAATACATGTATTCTTAGATCAGAGACTAAGGTGGATGGCATTTTGGTCTTTGCTCCTGAAGCAGAGGAATGAAAGATGAAAAAGAAGAGGGAATTCAAAGGAGAAAAAAAATGCATGTCAGAAGCTAAGAGAAAAAGTGATAGCGTTAGAGGTTGTTAAGGAGGAGAAGACAGTGAGCAAAGTAGAGGAAACCAAATACTGAAATAAAGAGGTGATAATAGTAGTCAGCTGGAGAGAGCCATAGAACGTGGAGGTGATAATTGTGTGTACTGTACATCACTGAGAAAAAGCTTGAAAGGGAATTTTAAAGTACCCAGTGTATATTGAAAATGTGACCCTTCATTTATTCTAGACCAACATGCAGAAATTTGGCTTCATTTGGTTTCTTGCGACCACTGTGCAGGATCACTGTTTGCAGAGCAGTTTTCTTTTTCTGACATTTTTGTGTATATAGAAGTCAGAAGAGTGCCCTGCTTTGCACACTCATTGCCTCTAATATCCCCAGAGTTTGTGGGTCTTTAGATCTCACAGTTGTTTGCCCAAGCACTATGCTACTGTGCCTCCCACAGTTTTATTCTCCATGACATCTTTTTGGTAAGATTACTATATATAGTATATATAGTATATATATAGTATATAGTATATATAGTATATATATAGTAATATATATTGTGTGTGTGTGTGTATAGTGTGTATGTATATAGTATATAGTGGAGTATATATAGTGTATATATATACACACTATGTAGTGTATATATATAGTAATAATATATATTACTATTCATATATTAATAACGATATTGGTACCTTTTTAAAATTGGTTCAATTTTAAAGAACATGTCCTGTAATTTTATTTAAGCTAAGCACTATTGATACACATAGGAAATGTTTAGTCCTCAAATTTCTTTCAGCCTAAATGAACAGGACAGGTAAAGACTGGTAGAAAAGAGTTGCTATTTTCCCCATGTTGCAGAGGAGAAACTGAAACATGGAAATTTGTGGTTTGCCTGAGGCTACAGGCAGTTTGTTAAAGATTGAACTGTGAAGTGAATCTGTGTTTGCCTCATTAGCCAGTGCTTTTATTAAGAAATGATCCTGTGTCTCCAAACCAGGCAAAGAAGGCAAATTCACAGTGAATGAATGAGTGCTCACTTGAGTTTCAAGCTCATGCTCTGTTGGAAGGAAGAAGTGACTCAATTTTTTAATAAAGAGATGTTGCTCTAAGTCCTGCTTCACTTAGTTACAATAGGCGTTTCATTATTTTTGTTTTGTTTATATTACTTGAAGCACAGGTTCATCTCACTAACTACTTTTTTGTTTATGTTTTCTTTTGGTATAGCAACTACTGTCAGCTTACTCCAAATAATTTGATTTTGGGTGTACCTTTTCTCCGTAAGGAGAAAATTCCCTTAGGTTTCCATTCCTTCTCTGATGATGATTGATTTGAGAAGAGAGACTCTGACATGTAAACAGAAGGATGATTTAAGAAGGATGAACTTGGAAATTGAAAAGATGTCAAAGGAGAAAAGGCCCCTCTCATCTGCCCTGTCATTTGGAACTGTTTTTTCTTTTGTTGTCCAGGAATGCTGTTGGGACCAAAGAGGGGGGTGTTACCACTAGTGAAAATCAAGGAAAGCTGAGAGTTTTGCTTGCAATTTTTTTAAAGATTTTTATTAAAGTCTCTTTTATAGAGCCAAAGCTATTTTCAAAGCTCTGTCAAAAGTTGCACTTGCAGATATATGGCAAGAGGAAATAAAAATACCCTCAAGACAGAAAATAGTTTGTGCAAAAGTGTCACTGACAGTAAAGTGTAAGTAGTGGCCATGAAGAGTTGTAATTTTATTATTTTGACTGAGGTAATAAGATGTGTGTTTACTAGAGAAAATTACACCAGCATGCACAGTGGCACGATGTAGAGGCCTGCATCCACTTTGGGAAGTACCTATCTTCAGGCAAGAATTCAGTGTTTACCAGCCCTGTCTCAAATCTGAACTCTACAGCTTAACTGGCAATAATACAAATATTCACAGCTGTATAAAAAATGTTATTTAGTTCACAACAGTAGCCATGGTTACCTGCATACTTTCATTGCCTTTTTCATGTGTAATTCTTTTTTTTTTTTTTTTTCTGGAAATACCATTACCATGTAATATAATACTGTACAGCCTTTTGGTAAGTTTTACAGTGTAAGGAAGAACATTTTGTGGTGAACCTGAAAGCATATTCTATCAAATTGGCTCATACATGGAGGATCCCACCTATACATTGCTAGGCAGAGAAAGGCAAGTCTGAACACTCTGTGACTGCAATTTCAAAATATAAATAGGAATATGTAAAATTTCTTGGCATTAAAAAGTCTCTGACAGTGTTTTAACTGCACAACATTTAAATAGAACTAGCCCCTGCTTGGTCGCCTCACAGGTGACACAGACAAGGCAGTTCCTGTCAGTACACGTTAGAATAGCAAATTATTCTCATTTACTTTTGTAGGAAACGTGAGCCCCAGTAACCCCACAGTGTCAGAAGGGTAGAAAGTATGATTTTACTCCTTTCTCTCCTTACTTTTGCCTGTATAACTCAGTGCACTCAATGCAGGTCTATAGAGAATGCAAGATGTACTTGAGAATCTAGTGGGTTTGTTATGTTTGTGGAAACCAGTGTCTTTAGCATTACTGCAGCAGAATTCCCAACTATATTCTAACCTGTGCTAGGAAAAGAAAATAGTACTTAATCTTACCAGGTATCTCAGATCACTTTGCAAACAAATGAATTAAACCTTACAAGAGTATCAAAGATGGTTTACTTAGGCTTATATATTATTTTCTTAATTGAGAGGTGTGACATTCATTCTGAAGGAATAAAATCACCTACCTCCATTTAAATTAACAACAGCAGCAAAAGGAATAAAGGATATTTGCTTCTTTAATCTGGCGAATTTATCTGAACTCTTTCAGTATAAGGTTCCTTACTGCTGTTACTACTGTTGTAAAGAAAACTTACTGGACAAAATATAAAAATTGTATTTAAAGGTCATGTTCCTTGGCATTTTCATGTAAACAGTGAAATCTACGAATTTTATAGCTATTGCATAGAGATTGAACTGAATTTCTAAAATGAAATTTTAAAATTATTCATGTAACCTTATGAAACCTTGTTGAAAGCATGAGAGTTTTAATATACTATCCAGACCTGTTTTCAATGTGTCTCCCACAGCAAGAAGGAAGATGGCATTAAGATGAAAATTTCTATAGCAAAGCCGGCTGTTACCACAGTCTGGCTTCTGTTACTGCCATAGCGCTGCCAACTTGGAGCTATTTATAGGCATTAGCCTATATCTATCCATGCACGTGGATCTACTACTCTCTTCAGAAGCAGTTGTGTTCCTGAAGAAGTTGGTCTGAGGTTTCAAGCTTAATTTTCCCTTTCAGAGGCCAGTTTCTTCAGCTGTCCTTACTACCAATTAGTAGGAATTTGGCAGGTGGTCTCTCCCTACCAGAGCTCTTGCATCAGCTTGCCTGCATTAGCCTACACGCTGGAAGGCTCAGTTGCGATGTTTTCAAAATCTTCAAAAATAGTTTCTTACAGTACAGGACTCTCTCCATCATCTTATGACTTTCACGTCTTTTCCTCCTTTTCTTAAGTGGGAATGATACACAAAACTCTTCAAAAACAATATTCGGTTCCATTATCTCAAAGTTACAACTTGTCTCAGTTAAAAAAAAAGGTCCCTCTTTGTCAGATATCATAGCAAACCTTTGGTTTTCTTCTGGCTGCAACGGAGTGTTTTGCTGCTGTGCATGATTTATAGCAGAAATAAAACCTGTTCTCTTTCATTTTCCTGGTGATGAATGCTGGGCAATAAACCCTTTCCCCAAGAGCCAATCCTTGCTTGGGGCAGAGGTATTCTTTAAGTTCGCTGTGCTACAGCACGGCTGGAGCCTTGTGTGGTCTGCAGGATTCTGTTAACACTTCATGCCTACATACACCCATCCATAAATTAGATACACGCCAGCCAAGTGCAGCCTTTCTGCGTCCTGCACTACACCACCTTTATCCATGACATAAATCCCAGAATGAGATATTCTAACTGGCAGAGTCTGAGAGCACACTCCCCCGACATAGTAGCAGCAGCAGCAGCCAGCCACAGGCGGCAGCCTTGGGGTGCGTTAAGTCTTCTGCCACCTCATGCAACACAATGATGTAGCACTGTGGGCAGCAAAAAGTTCTGGTAGCTGGTAGCTTTGCAGCGATGGGCTCAACACTAAATTAAACTGAGGAAATAAAATAACAGAACAAGTATTTGACTGATATAAACCATTGTCTCGTCCATTCTCACATTCTCAGTTCTAAAGATTATTTAAGCACATTGGTGATCTCATAGGGGAGGGTTTTTCCTGCTTGAATAGTGGAAAGCATTCTGCAACTATTAAATTGGTTCTTTTCCCTGCTAGTGGTGATTTTTTAATACATATCTTTATAATATCTTGGTTTCTTTAGTTACTTGTGGTAGTTTAGTTTTGAAGAGCATTTAACTTACCCTTCTTGCTTTCACCTAAGAGTAGCTTGAATGTTAAAGATATTTCTGCAGAAGTGTTTTTGCACCAAATAAGGCTTTGATAAATTCATAACGAGCCTTCTTCTGGAAAGGTAGTAAATTTTACTGTCCAAGACTTGGGTAATTTTTCCGCCATGTTAGCAACTTAAAACCCTTTTCCCAGCTCCACTCAGCACTCCCCCCTGCTTTATTGATCTGGTTCCTCCTTTTATGCAGTTTCAAAAATTACATATATGTATATGTATCTTTTTCCCCCTGCAGTGTTTTGTCCCTCAAAGATTTGAAGCAATGCATTCAGTTTCTGCTAATATAATTCTTCCCATGGCAGCAAATTATGACTTTGCAAAAACAGAGGTTGCTGTAAGCTGTTGGTATCCAAGGGGAAGTCACAGCCTCACAGCATCAAGTTTGAGTTTTAGCTGGGACTTCCGCCACTTATATGTACTTAAGCTCTCCTAAACAGAGGAGATGTCATGCTTAAATTATTTTCAGCTTTTGACCTTTTCAGTTTTGAACTTTCAACCACTAAAACATGAGGTTTCCCTAGTATTTATTGCAGAGGACAGGTCAAGGTGAAATGTCAATGTGAAGAGGAAGGGAGAATAAAGTTCCCCATACAGTATTATCTGGGTATCCAGTGTCCAGTTAATACAAATAAATCAGTTTTACTAGAATTTGTTGGATTGTTTTTGCTGCTAAAACTCAGACCACATGGGAAACAGTTAACAATCTCCAGATGTGAAACGGAAAGGACCATCAGCAGCACAGAAAAATTATATTTTTTCTCAGTGAGGAGGGCTACTGCAGCTGGGATTCACGGAGATACAAAGAGAAGGCAGCTGCTCTGAGAGCATGAGAGAGTCAACAGTCTTCTTCCCCTCACTATGTTCATAGCAGGGCATTTACCAAACCTGATGTCCTGCTAGACATGCAGGGAAGGAGCTGCTAATCTACCCAGGGAGAACCAAGCTGAGCTGTCTAGCACACACTTCAAACCAGGGATCAATGTTTACCTGTTGCTAGTGCTTGGGTAAATGCCACCTGGGGTGGCATTTATATTAGCTGTGTGTGGAGTGAAGTCTCGTGGGACTGAAACGAACTCAGAATTTTCTTTCCTTTCTTTTGCAAGTCTATCCACAGGGAAACCTTGCATGGCTTTGGCACTGTCTCACTTTTCACGTCTTTATCAAACTGGCCACATAGATGATCTGTAAGGAAACTAGATGCTGGGACGAGTGGGTTGGAATCTGTCCACTCACCAGATACTGTGTGACTAAGTGCATTTCTTTTATCATAACCTTTTCCACCTTGCTGATTGAGAAACTGGATGATGATACACAGATCCTTTTTCAGAAAATGTTATGGACCTATTGACTTGTTAGGAATATCTGGTGGCTAAATGAGATATCCTGCTTTTAAAAGGCTGATGTTTAGTTGCACTGGTCCGTACACAAATTCAGGGAAAATGAATGGGCATAAAAATATGTCCACCACCAAATAGCCTAAGGTGCAGTACAGTTGTGCTTAGAACATATTATTATAGACATGTTGTCAGGGAGTATTCCTGTTGCATGATGTTCTGAAAACATCTCTGTTTCCCTCAAGGGAATGCCTGTCTGCCCTTCTTATGATCCATGGGAAAAAAAACCCTTGTGGTAAAGGCAAATGGAGAGTTTCCAATGTCTAATATCCATCCTGTTTTTGTTCCTAGTGCAGCAACTGAAGTGATGTGTTCGTGAGAATCATACTGGTGCACAAGAGAGAGGCAAGGAGAGTTTTCAACTTTTAAGATCCTATGATTACAGAAAAACTTAACTTTAAGGGCATTGTTATCATCCTTCTGCTTCTGTTATCATCCTAAATGCTTCTGGTTTGCAATTAATATGCCTTTTTGAAATATTTACCATGTTTTATAGCTTATATGCAGTAGCTGCAATACTGCTTAAATCCCACGCCCAGTGCCTCTTTCCAAATACTCTGCCCATTCAGCTGGTCAGAAGTCTTTCAAGGAACTGTCCACCCACAGAAACTAATGACACAGGATGCTTTCAGGAGCTATCCTGTGGAGTAAGTAATTTGTGCTAGTACTACCCATGCACTATTCCTTCTTAGTCAGTATTTCTTTACATAATCTCTGTGAAATACATAGATAAACCCTGAGCATCCTCTGCTGGTGCCAGTATTTCTGGGCTCTTCACCAGGTGTCAGTGGTCTTGAGGGTAAGCCTGCAAGCATTAACATAAGAATGGTCAGGATTAAAAGGAGCAGAGGGTCAGAAATATGCAAGTTTGGGAATTTTGCCTTGGTAGTTTAATCCTTAGGGCCTCAGTTGTAAGCTCTTCTTCACATCATGAAGGACTGGAAAACCTTTTTTTATTGAATAAAAGCTGAGATTATCAACTAATCATGTAAATTGAGGATCTGATGCCTTAAAAAAAGAGAGTGTCAGCTATTCCTGGAAGAGACTATGTTCTCAGTAAGTACAGCCAGCTACAAAGCAGGTTTTGCTTGAAAGGTTAGCTTATATTTATTGTTTTTACCCTTGTCTTTCTTATTTTTATTGAGTTCTCTGTATAATATAAACTTCTTTCCTGCTGCTTCTTACCAATCTTAAGATACTGTCAAAAGTGTTCTTCCATATTTTTGTTTCTGGAGAAGTGGTTAATCCTTTCTCCCATATTAATTCCTTCCCAGCACCTACCATTTTGGGTCAGATTGTCGCAAGTGGAGTAAACATCTGAATTTCACTTTTGGTTTGCACTTTTGCTTCAATACTTCACAGCATTAATTCAGTCCTGTGGCATAACCCTTTTGGGAAACATTCTTCCCTCAGGACCACGTTCTGTCTTCTTTGCTCAAGCTATGCTTTTCTTGTCAGTGTAGAGCTCTGTGCTGAGAAACTAAGGTTTTCAGTGTGTTGCTCACTCCCTGTAAAGGCAAACCATGTGGTGGCAATGATACTAGCACCATGCACTTTATTTGCCCTTCTTTGCATGTCCAACGCACATTCTTACCACCTTCTTCATTATTCTACTCTTTAGATGCCGAGCACAGAAAACAGTGTGACCACATCACTCCTTTTGCAGTTGGAATTGCTTTGGTTCGGTTCATGCTGAGAAAAGAGACAGATCACCGAGCAGGTGCTGAGAGTTTGATGGAAGGGAATGCAGGTTGTCCTTTTGGAGCTTTTAAGCTCCAGCCATGACCAGTGAGCACATCTTGAGCCCTCATTCTTGCTCCAGAAGAAAAGAATTCATGATACAATTTGCCTCGGAGCACCACATGCAGCAAGAGGACCTTATGCCCATCTACCCTGCGGTAGTGGTAGTCACCACGGCTGGCTGTGTCCTGGCACTGTGTGGTACAGCTCTTGTGCCAACTTGATGACTTTGTCCTGAAGGCAGCACGGCTGGGTTAGCCAGCACTGGGTCCCAGGGGAGAGGCCTTGCCCCTTGGCTAGGCTTTTTCAGTGGGGCTGAGATGGCTGTACTGCTGCTGGCTCCGGCATGAGCACTGTGGGTGCTGTCTTGGAAATCCCTGCACTGTGTTCCAGGGCACGGCACAGACATGCCTCCTGTCTCCTTATCTGCAAAAGTGCGCTAGGGTGACTGGCATACTGGGTAGGGGTAGGTGTGTCTGTATGGTATTTTGCAGACAGTTGCAATTTTATTCTGTGTTGTAAGCTGGCTGGGCATCACCCAGCTCCAAGCCAGGAGCAAGTTACTAGGTTGAATTGTGCACCATGCTAACCACAGCTACATGGCTCCTTGTTCATTGTTGGCATGGATTCATCCAGACTCAGAAACAGCATGAGTTCTCACCTACCAACAAAATACCATGCAGACAAACCCAGACGTTCGTGGCATTTATGGTCTGAAGAGAATATTAGATCATTTTGTCTGACCTCCTGTTTAACACAGGCCATAACATTTCGCTTGCACCTGTAGTGAGCCCAGTAATTTTTGTTTCGCTGAAGTTTATCTTCCAGAAAGGCATTTGGTCATGATCTGAAGAGATAAACAATCTTCTGTTTTCTTCTAGCAGCTTGCTCCTGTCATTATTCATTGTCACTGCTAATTCTTTTCCAAATTTCTAACTTGCCTGACTTCAGCTTGTTATGCTTTCCACTGCTACATTAAAGAGCCCTTTATTCCTTGGTTTGTATCGCTGTTTTCCATACGGGGAGAGATCTTGTGAGTGTCTCCTTTTGGATAAACTGATCAGGTTAAGACCCCTGAGATTCTCATCTCAGGAGATGCTCTGCAATCTCCCAGAAGCAATAGTGGCTCTTCTTGCCCCTGTTCCAATACACTCTTTTAACAGGGAGCACCTGAGCTGTCAGTGTGCTGTGATCTACATGGATCCACAGGTCCAGTGTCCCCTCACAGGTCACTTTGATCATCCCTAGCAAATCAGCACACCCACAAGGTGAGACAGTCACCACCTACCTTTCATGGAGCACAGTGCTGTTTATTTTAGGAGCAAAGCCTGGCAGAGAAAATATGCTGTATACGGTAAACCGTTTACACGCAGTTGACCTAGCTGACTGGCTGTAACACTTCAATCACTTATAGTGCTATTAGAGACAGATGTGAGCTCATCACTTGTTAATGCCACTTCATGTCTGTGTACAGTTCCCTGGCCTGGCACTCATTTTAAAGCCCTCCCAATCCCTTATTCTTCTTGCATTCAAAAAATGTCTCCCCCAGGAAGGGCAGCAAACTCTGCAGCTTAGTTTACCTGACTGGAAGTTTGCATTAATTATTCCTCTTTTCTCCTGTGCAGCCTCAAATAAGCCAGTCTCTGTTTCTGTCATATTTGGACAGAATGATACAGCTTACCAAAGATATATTATATATAATCAAAAATGCAGCACAGGTAGGGCCTTCCAAGGTCTCACGTCTGATGGACCCAATTACAGCACTGCTATATAGACATGCAGCAGTCTACATAGCGTTATTCACCCATTTTTCATATACCCATAGATTGTATTTACTCTTTATATCATTAATGGAGGCAAAAAAAATTGTAATGTTTCATTCTGGGGTTTTTGTTGTTGGGGTTTTTTTCATTATTTTGTACCAATATATGCTATTTTTATATGTATCTCAAACATTTTAAATCTGGAAGTCACAAAATAATTCATTCTGAGTTAGTTCAAACCTGAACTGCATCTTCCTATGGTACTTCATGGTTGCACTTGTGTTTCTCCAAACTGGTCAGTCTGAGAGGAGGCAAAATTGCGTTATGAGAGATGTGGTCTAGCCAGAAGCTCAGTCCACAGCCGAGAACAGGTCCATCAGGTGCTTGAAAACTAAAATTCCCCCAAGGCTACATTGTTCTGAAGAGCTGCTGGGAGAAGGCAGAATGGCCCCAGTGCAGCCATGCTGAAGTAGCCTGATGGATCTTTTGGATTGTTTATGAGCATGGAAAAATTTTGTCAAACCAAAAATGACAAAATTTCAGTTATGCCCAAACCATGGTTTCTATCAGAAATTCATTCTGAAATAAATTTTCTAACCTCAACTCACAACTTTGTGACTATTTTAACTGTGATGCTTTTTCAGCCTCAGCTTTGGGGTTATGTGAAGTACCTTGAGGTTTTATTTTGGTAGCATACCGTGGAATTTCTTGGCAGCCTTTTATTGCTGTTTTAATTTACATAAACACTTTTCATAGCACCTTACAGTTTCAAGGTAGTTCCTGAAGATAATGGGGAAGTACAGAAGGGATGATGTTAAATAAGCCAGTCACAATAAACTGCTTACTAGGTGTGACCTGGAATTTTGGATAGAGTTTGTTAAATCCCAGATTGGGAAAAGAAGGTTGAGCATTCACTTCTGAAATGAAGGAGTCTGAAATGTTGCCTGAATTTAAGCTGTGCTGGGAAGTTAATTTAGCTGCTTGTAAGCTTTTCAGGAGCTAGCGTAAGAAAATTCAGCTATAAAGACGGGTTGGGAAATGGGTAGGTCTTCCACCTGCACGATGGTCTGTAGTTGGGCTCATTGACACACATGTGTTTGAAAAGAATGGTTTCCTTCAACTGCAGAGTAAAATTCTGTGGCCTGTGCACTGCAGGAGGTCAAATAGCAATCGGCAGGGGCTCTCCTAGCCTGAATTCAGTCCATCTGCAAGATATTAGTGTTGCAGCCTAGCAGGTGAACATGCATTGGTACACTTGTCCAGGGTTACATACTTAGAACTTGCATATGTTCCCATGTGTTGCATCTCACGCTGGTTTGCAGTATCTGATTCTCCTCTCTTGAGGATGTACCCAGAGCTGGGGTGCAGCTATGCCATTATATTTGGATAAAGGGGTGAGTGGGCAGCTGAGGGCATTCATTAAGCTAATTAATTTCCTCATTGACTCTGTGTTAACCTTTGAATACATTACCATTCTTGTTTGCTTTTCCTGCAGGTTACAGGCCAATCTTCCCTGCAGGCTTTACCTATCACGGTATTTTACAAACAAACAATGCAGCTTCTCTCTGAAGAGAGATTTCTCCCCAGAGCTGTAGTGGTAAAGTCTAAACAAACAAGCAAGTAAAACCACTTTTAGTAGGTTTAAAAAAAACAACAAAAAAAAACCAAAAAAAAACCCCTAAAGGTCTGCTCACAGTGTTTAAAATTATCCCAGGTGTTGCTGTCATCAAGTTACTGGCTGCCTCCTTGGCAGTCGACCGAGGAGGTTTTTTCCCTGCTTACAGGAGAGATGAGCATCATCTCTCGTTTCTTTCAGATTTTCCTAAGTTATTAGAAAGGAGGCTGCTTCTGTCTTGCATTCCTTCCAAATATGCCTTTCTATGGAGGTCTGCAAATCCCAGCAGATCCTGGGATTACATTTTCCAGGATTCCTTCTAGATGAGATCGAGTGAAGCCATGCCCTGCCCACGCCATGGTCCTCGCTCTGGGGCACTGCATGCGCTCAGCAGCCTGGACTCCTTCCCAAACCACAGGCTGCCACCCGAGACTGCTTCATCTTGCCTATGTCCCACAGCTCTGCTTTGTTTAAGACAACCTATGGAAAGGGATTTTCTGGCCTCTGGTGCATCCCTGTTCTGTCTTAAAACACTGGTGTATGCTTGCACAGCCTCCGAACCAGAACAAGGAAGACTGACGGACTCTCTGCTTCCCTCTAGAAGGAGGATCAGAAATGTCAGAGGTTTCAGTCTTTTTTTCAGTAGCCTCTTCAGAGCAATGCAGCTGGAGGGGATAGAGCTGGAATATGCTGAGTTTTCATAGGTCTTTTCTTCTAGTTTGCTTTAACCAAAAATTTCCTGGTTATCTAAAATCCCACCAGAACCACCAAAATTGTTATGTTGTTTGCATGCCTTTCCTTGTGTTGCTTTTGGATTGCAGTATGAACTGCAGCATAGCAGATGTGTGTTTCTTCTGAGCGTTCATGGTTTTTTCTTTATTTGAAAGTTCCTGGTCTGACCTTGTAAAACCTAGGGCCTTTCAGAAGAGATGAATTAGAGCCTGTAGTTTCCAAACTCTCTCTCAAACATAGGCATCTGGGTACACACACCCATACTGATTACGTTTTGTTTATAAAGAATTTGTTTTTTACAGAATGTTTCTTAATGCCTTTTAAAGAGAAAATTAAATACAGTATATGGTATCATATGAGTTATTAAATGTCTTCTTTAGTAGAACTTGGTGATTACTGGAAATATGACTGGCAAATATAAAGTGTGTTTGAACCTGAGAACATGGGCCTCTGGCAGACAAGAACATTGGCTATTTGGGCCTCAGCTTCCATATAGCGTGAGTCAAGTGAAACTTGGCACTAGTTATACTGTTTAGTCTTTAAACATTTTTTATAAGTCTCCCTTTCTCTCAGTGAGATTAGATCAGCCAGTGAGATGATATTCTGATCAGCGTGGACTTGTGTTTGTTGTTGCAGTAGTCTGCAGAAGATAATTTTGGAAACAATAATAAATTATACTCTGAAAGGAAAAAATTGATTAACAATTTGTCAAGTTCGCCTCCATAGACTTGTAGTTCATTGCAGTTCTCAAGATTAAGGGCAGAGAATAGCTATAGAAGTAAATTTTTAAAAAAGTCCATGCCACTGTTAACTTAATTTTGGTTTCTTATCCCTTCCCAATGCAATCTTCTAACAAAATCAGTAGCATATCTAGATGAAAGGTGTAGCCAAAGCTCAAATCACACTTCCAGTCCTTCCAGATTACTAGGAGAAAGAGACCTGACTAGGTCTTCGGGTGGAAGATGGGATGGCAATATGAAAAAAATACCTATAAATTAAATATGGAGAAATACATAGTTCACAGGTGTTAGAGCTGTGGACAAGTTTCTATGCTGAGCTTCTGAAAGGTTCAACTTGTGTCCCAGAGAACAGAGGCATAATGGAGATGTTAGGCTCTCCTAAGGCCCTCCTGCATCTTTTCTGCATGACATGCCGAAAGGACTTGTGCAGTGATTGTGTCCCCTAAATTAGTGATTTACACAGGCTATCTACTGGGCTGAGTGTGGTGTGAAGTTCCAGTCGTGCTGTGAGATACACCTCTACTTTTGTATACATTATGCTTAAGGATAGCCATACAGTTGTCCTCACGGAGCTTGTGCTAGAAGGATCTATTCTCCAGTTGCTTCTAGTGCCCCTTTTTACCGCTTAGTTCCTTTTCACATAGTATACAAGCACAAAAATAGAAGTAAGGACATCTTCTATATTGTCTTCCTTTTGGTGATGTTAAGAAAGCTTCATTAGTTCTCCTGGATCGTTCTTGAAATAAAGTTCAAGTTAGTTCTTCTCCTCAGAGGGGCCAAATAGACGTCATTCAAAATGCTGGATATTGGACATAACAAGGAAAAGCTTACAAAATTTGCACAAATTTCGTTCTTGTCTCTGAAAGATATTCGATTAATATTGTGCCTTTATCCTTCCCATGTTGTGAACATACTCTGCCAACCCTGCAAAACATATTACTATTTAATTTTATCATTTGATGTAGCTTCTTTTTTTGATATATGCAATGAAATCTTACTCCTTTGACATCAGTACAAGTTAGGCCATTCCTTTCAGTGCGGTGAGGAATTATCCAATGGTTTGCTTTTCAAGAAGCACATTCACAGATTTAAAAATACATATAATTAAACTTTTCTAAGCAAAATTTTTAAATGTTTTTCTCAAGTTGTATTGAATTGCTCTTTGATATTTGCCTGCCTTATTAAGCTCTTTCCTCATCGTATGTCATCTTATGTGCTGTCAAGATGTGGTGTGAATTTCTTCACGGCAGTAAACAAAATTGCAGAAACTTGCTTTCAGTTGCTGAGCTTAAAAGAAAAAGTACTGCAGTCTGAATTGCGAGATACCCCAAAAATGGTGTATTTCTTCTAAGCAAGTGACTTGAACATGCACATGCTGAAAAAATTGATGTCTGCGATATGTTTTCAGAAATGTGGCAGAACCGAAGGGATAGGCAGTGCATGTACGCAGCTGAAACTGGACGTAGGTAGTGAGCATACATGTACTGTGCATTCCTCTAGGCCAGATGCCAGTCAGAGTACATCAGAGGACTGAGTCTGTATAGTTAATCCTGTGTTGGCTTATACCTAATTTCCTGATTCCATTACCTGCTGTCTCCTCACTTAGACACTGACTCTATCCCCTCATTCACTTAACCTCAATCAAGTTTTACAGTTGGTAAACATATGGAACACCTTATGGAGACAGACTACTGAGGAAAGCAATACCTTTTATTTTTTGTTGAAACAATGACTTTTATTTGGACTGTACTTAGTTTTTAAGGATAGTTACTGGCTTTATCTGAAAATAAATACATGTAAGTGGGATGTAAATTTTAACATATATAAGTAAATTCTTACGACTTCATTCCTTGATCCAGCAGAAAGATAAAAAGATAAACCATGACAGAGAAAGCTTGTGTTCTTACAGTAATGTAATTTCTAATTTTGCTTAAGAGAGTGAAAGAAAGTAATTAGAAACATATGCATAAATGGCTTAGGAGCTCAGTGATGCTTCTTCTTGATAATGCAGTTTTGACACAAAAGGAAAGGACTTTGGCTGTTGAAATGCTGAGAAGATTTGCAACTGTAATCTCACCAAAATATTGTCTGCGTACCAGAAGGAGGCAATGGCAGTTTTTTATGTTATGTCCCTTCCTCTCTGATGATACATGAGCTAATATGATTCCTCAAGACTAACAAATAATTAAAATTTAAGAAGTAATTGCAAAAATGCCACATCTCTTTTTATCAGTTGTAGCACCAGTAGAGTTTTCCAGTCAGTACAACATTTGAACAGTGGTTCAAACAGCTGGATAGAAGCAATATTACATGGGTCAGCAGAAGGCCACTGTGGAAGTTTCAGGGTTTGAAAGACGTTCTGATACTGAAGTCAGTGGAAATGAGATCCTTACCCATTTTCTCCTCAGGCAAACTCTCTTTATGTTCCAGAACCAACATTAACATTTGCCTAAGAGAACACTGAGTAGAAATAACAGATGATAAAGCCTGCCTGGATTTGGTCAATTGTGTATGTACAATAGCATGTCCTGTTGTGTGGTGATCTGGAATTCCACCAGCTGAGAGAAGGTAAATGGTCCTGTGGGTGGGACTGGACCTCCCTAAGTGGGCAAAGTTAGGTTGACAGTAGTGTAAATAAGGGTTGAAAATGGGGCCAGACCTTGAAGGGAGACCATAGGTTTAATGCCTTGCCCCATCTCTGTTGTGGTGTTTGCTTATATGAGGAAATCATCATCTTAAAAGAGCTTCTTTTCACACCTGCTTCAGCAGTCTTTAAAAGAGCAGCCAGAGATGCTTGTGCCACCTCATGTCTTTTCTTCAACGTGCAGGAATTATTAATTTTGTTAGCATTTTCCAAAATGTGTCCCTTCCTCTTTTTTGCATTGTTCTATCCATGAACCCAGTGGGATTCAGCAAGCATCCTGAGCTGAAGCACCGTGAGGCTTGGGTGGATCTTCCTGTCTGTACTGAGTTTCTGGTCTCTGGTTGGTCTGCAGTGGAGTTGTAAAACAGAGCCAGAAAAGGACGGGAGGAAAAAAAGGAAATGTCTGTTCAGAACCTTACTATTTTTCTTTTTATCTGTAGTTTTGACTGCTTTTGAAAGGCAACTAAAAAGCCATTCTAAAACCAGAAACCAGCATGTGTCATAAGGCACCCAAGTGTTCTTCTCTAGACTTGCCCCAGAATTTTTGTATTCCTCTAGCAGTTTTTTTGATCAGTACTTACAGACCTGTACGTCCTGCATCTCCATGCCTGACCAGTGGCTCTGAAGTGTTCTGCTCGGCTGGGTGCACTTTGGCCATGCTGGAGAGCCCCAGCTGCAGCTGGGTGCTGATGCACTAGGTGCAGCAGAAAGGCAGGACACAACCACACACCTTGCCTGTGGCTTCTTCAGGTGGTTGTGTCACTCCTGCTTTGCTTCTGATGAATCAGAAAAGACTGATACGTGAGCAGTTCTCCAGAGGGAAAGAAAAGAAACAAGAGTGGGGGAGAAGAGCATAGGAAACCACAGGCAAGGGGAAGGAGGAGGAGGGGGCTGTGAACTGGCAGGGAAGGGGCAGCCAGAGCTCGGGGTGCGGCAGGGAAAAGCTGAGCGGAGGGCATGTGTCCAGCCCAGCAGATGGGGAGAAGGAGAGTGGTGGTGTGGAGGAGCCGTTGTCCTGAGACCGTGGCAGGAAGGTCCTGAAATCGGGTGGGATGCGAGGATGGCACATAAAGGACTTCTGGGGTAAACCAGTAGGTGCGACGTGCTGGTCTGGAGAAGAAGCAGCCTGTGCTTATGTTTGTCTGACATGATGGCCCCGAAGCTGAAGGGAGAGCAAGGTGGTAAGCTTATGAATGTGCTAAAGAAACAAAACTGGAAATGTTTTTCACAGTGCCGATTGTAAATTTTGTCAAGAGTTACTCTTTTTACTAACTGAAATTTGTAGATTTTATCAATTTATGCCTCAATTTATTGCCTGATGATTCAGTGAGACATTTTGAATGCTGTTGCCAATAGCAAAGTGTAGCTGCAACAAAAATTAAATCCTTCTGGCCTTCTAGTAGCTTTTCGGTATGGCCTTCCCTCAAGGACTGGCTTTCTTTACTTTGAGCATGCCAGAAGTAGAAGAGGTCAGTCAGGGACTAGAACTATTAGCCAGGCTTGACTGTAAATGCTGTCCAAAAAAATTTCCTGGTTGAGAAAGTGGTACTCTCCTCTGCTAGAAAAAGCCTACTAGTATCTCCTATGTAAAATCCATACCTCAAAAAAAAGCATCAAAAAACAGAAGTACAGGAAGGGGGTTGGAGAGAAGGGAAGGAAGGAGGAATAGATGGAGGGAGAGAGGGAGGGAGGGAAATGAAACTGCTTGCCATTTTTATTGCTGTGGCATAACTGGAGTAGTGACAGAAATTTCTTCAGATACACCATCCACTGAGGACAGCAACATAATTTTTTCAGTTTCTGTCTTCTCACTCTGTCTCTGCTTTCCTTGTGGCCCTTTTCATGCTTTGCATTCTTTTCAGCAATTTAGGATTTTTGTACCTTGCTATGCAGACTGTAAAAATTATTTTTCCGGCCCCAATCACAACAGTAAAAAGGAGACAGAATCTCTCTGGCATACTAACCTCAAGATACTGATTATTTTAATACAGCTTCTAACAAAATTATATGAAAAAGGACCGTTATATTGGAAAGGAAGGTACTTTTTTATTTTTTCATTGGTCCAAACAACAGCACTATGTATATGGGTTTATCTGTTTCTTTTTTCCACAGATTATTACTGTAGAGATTTTATGTTAGACATAACAAAAAAGTACAAACAAGTGGTTACCATGACATTGTTACAGATGTATGCTGAGCCACATAGTTGTGTTCACTTTTCATTCTTTTTATTTAGTCATTTATAAGCTGAATGTTTTTCTAGCTTAAGTAGTGGAATTCAGTTTTAGTGATCATCACTTCTAGTAATTGCCTGGCTGCAGCAGAGATCAAGTAATTATGTTCCTGAAATGAGTCTTTGTTTAGTCTTCATTTGTGCCTCCTTCTCTATAGCTCCACTGTGGAGACAGGGTAGAGGGGAGCCTCTATTTGCATTTTCCTTGCCCACCCCTCACCAGCAGATTGTATGGATGTGTCTCTGACATGGGCGGTGTGGTGTCACAGCCTTGCATTAGCACTGGCTCTTTTGCCTCATCCCAGTAAGGTTTTTCTCTTTGGTGCAGGACAGATACTGCTCTTCGTTGGGGAACGTGCCGCACCATGGAGAGGTCAGGAAGTAAACTTCCCCCTTCGTCACCCAGACCTTTCTGCTGGCGTTAATGATTTTTTTTTTTTTTTTTCAGCTGTGGGGAAAAACATTTGCACTGCTCTGAAAAGGGTTCATTCAGCCTTTCTGTAATAGTTCAAGTGGTTGGTTTTCTGCTGGCTTCTGAAATACATTACAAATCACAATCTGGAAAAAGTTCTAACACGGTTCCAAGTCTTGCTGCTGAATTTGGATATGTTGCCGGGTCTTACTCTGTAGCTCATCCTTAACAACTGACAAAATATTTACTCGGCACAGTGCAGAAAAGGCGAACTTTCTCCAAAATATTATACAGAGTTGGAGTCAGAACACAGACAATGAGGCAAAAAATTGGACCTGCCCACCAAGCCATTAGTTGAATCATTTTCCAGAATGTCATGAGAAAGAGCTTCATCAAATCACTGTGCTGCATAGCGGCTTCTTACGATACAGGAGTGGAGAGGGCAGCCAGATCCCCAGTAGTGAGGACAACATACTGCAGATACTAAAATCTTAAGCATATATTTGCACAGGCGGTTCCATCAGGGAACGTTCTTCACCATTTATTAAACAGCTACTTCATAAAAAGGTGGTTTCCCTAAACTGATCTCCTATGTTCAAAATGAACAGCAAAATCTTTAACCCAAGCTGGATCGGAGCGTTGTTTCCTTTTTGGTACTTTTTCAGTGTTAAGTTTCCCACTGGGGAAAGGATTATTAAACTATTAGATACCAGATTGGAGTTGGTGAAGTGTGGTATGGTATGCTGTTCATCTCTTAATCTAGAAAACATGGGGTTAGTAATGTTTCACCCCTCTTTTTTGAGAAATCATGGAGGGAAAAAAATTGTAGTAAATTGTCTTCAGCACAGAAAAGCCCATAGTGACAAAACTGTAAGCCTAATAATAGTTTTCTTCTGCTTTTATGTTGTCTTCATGTGATCCTTTGCAAAAGAGCCTCCTTGGTAATTATATTCCATTGTCTTTTTGACAGCAGTACATTGTTGGTTTTAGACCAAATAGTACAGCATATCTCCAGAAATAAGATCACACCATACCACATACTTAAATGCAGTACACTGCAGTCAATATTTCTGGCAGATTCCTTGTTTTCAGTATATTTCCCCACCACCAAAATATGTATCAGGAATATACCAGGAATAATGAGGCATAATAATTCAACCCTTCTGAAACTGAGCAGAACTGTTTTCATGAGGCAAGAGGTTTTTGACAATCTTAGTTGCAACCACATTTATATCCATTTATGTCATGTCACTGTTTTTCCCATCTCATTAAAATAATAAGAAATACACTGTCCCAACTCTCTAAGAAACAACATGGCACAGCTACTGTAGCTACAGAGATTTGGAGAGAGGGGATAATTTTTTTCTTTTTTTTTTTTTTAATTAATAGATTATACATTTGTCTTTGCTAATAGCAGTCACATGAATTGGCATTTTGGATGACTTGTCTGCATACTTGTCTGTTGTTATCTTTTGTGAGCCCCTAAGAAAGCAGATTCTTTGAGTCCTCACCGATCCAGATCAAAGGTGTTTGTAAGGTGAGAAATAACTCACCACTTTCATGGGCAATGAAAAAGCAAAGCTCACTGTCATACACTTGTTTAGAAAACCTATGAAGAGTGCTCACTTTTTGTTCACCCTCAGCCTCTGAAAAACAGAAGTGGATGTCCTGCAGCTGACTTTCCCTCGGAACTCAAAACATTAAAATCAATTGTGTAGTGGTTTTCAGCCGCCTGCTTTTTTTGAGATGTTGTGTAACCTAAAGAAAATAGGGCTTTTCAGGGTTGTTATTTTAAATGTTCTATTTATGTTACAGAAAACATGACAATCCAAGTTAATTATTGATTCAGTTGCTGACAAACTGGAAGCATGAACGAAAAAAGGAAGATAAAGTAACCCTTGGAAGGATTTTGTCAGTTATATATCCTCCAGGGATATGGCTGAATTGTTATTATTTTTATATAAAACAAATGGGAAAAAGTCTGCTGTATTTGAATATAGTATTTCATTGGTAAATAAGAACAACATACCCACAAATCAACTAACATTTCCTCAAAAACCCAGTTGAGAGGAAATAATGAAATAACTATCCAAATTGCTATTATCCCAGAAACCAAACTATCCATATTCAGAAAGCATGGAATCAGATAAAGCTTAAACAACTGAACCATTCAAGTTAATGTGAATCACATTATTACTACTTTTGTTTTGGCATTCTGTTTTATCAAAGGTTGAGATTTTCAGAGAATTGCATGAAAAGGTTTGCCCACATCTTTTTTTTTTTTTTTTTTTTATGGTAATATTAATGGAGGATGTGTGGCCAAGCCTCTGCCAGCTCTTTAAAAGTAACAGCAAATACAGGGGGTTTTTTTAAGAAAAATACATGGAATTCTGCCAAGGGGGTCAGCACTTAAACATTTCGTCACTCTCTTTTTATCCAGGCTTCAAAAATATTTTCTAATGTGATAGAGAAATGCTGGCCAGTTATAGAAACACATGGTTTCTTCCCATTCTTCCCATCCCCCACTATATCATTAGTGCTGGTTAAGGACTTTACCTTGCCTCCCTGGGCCCAGTGCAGTTCAACATGGTGCAGGACTTCCAGGTCAGTAAGCATGGGGCCATGTGGCAGGGGGAGGGAAACTGTAGCTCACTAGTCTCATTGCTCTGCTGTGGCCTGTATTTGGGGACGGAGTGTGTGAAAAGGAACGTGAAGAAGAGTGTGAAATCCGTGCTTTCCTTCTTTGCCTTTTCTCCTGAAGAGCTTTAAGAAAATGCTACTGTTACTGTTGTGTATTTTACCATCCCTTTATTTCCCTTGTTCTTTCCCTGCTGCCCCAAGCTAATGCTTGTTGAGGAAGGGGGAAGAGAATGTAAGTTGCATTCTCTAGTTTGATCTCATCTTTTCAGCTGTAGTGGCCAGATAGTGGGCAAAGCTGAACATGGACAAGGCTGTTGGAGCATTCCTCCTGCAGCAAGGATGCATCTTGTGGCATTGGGTAACAAAGGCCTTTTGTCCTGCTACAGCCACCATTTGCCAGCCCCTTGCATCAGTTTATGTCTAAGACTGATTTAGAAGAAATGTGGCAGAATCTATTGTAGCTAACATACATGAAAGCTGGCTCTCTTTGAAACTCTTGCTGCTATGGCAGTGTTGGTTTAGGTTGCCCAATGTCACTTCCTTTCTATACTGAAGTGGATGTGGTTATACTTATAAAAGTATTTTTGTCATTGTAGCATATTTTGGTCTAAGAGTTTTCTGCCAACATAAACCACCTGTGCAGAGTTAGGTTTTAGTAGAGTATCTGTGTAGATACATCTCTTAGTCTACGTTACATTTTGGGAGGCTGATGCCAGTGCCTCTAGTTAGGACCAGGTAGTGCAAAAAGTGAAGGGTTTGTATGTCTGCACACTAGCTCTTGCTCTGCGTTTATGCTGACTAGAGCTTGAGCATGATAGGGAATTGAGCCTTTACTCTGTCATCTTTAAATTCAGTACAGCAGTCTTGCTCTCACCTTCAGTATATCTGCTTGACCGCGACATGGACAGCCTTGAAACACGTCTCTCAGCCTGATGAGATAAGGTCAGGCATCGTAATGTTCAATCCAGTATTTCTGTTTTCCTCTCCTGCATAGGTCTTGCCCTCCCGTTATATTCCTACTTTCTAATGAGGGTGGTGGTACAGTAGTTGCATTTTTAAGTGGGAAGCTGTGATCTGAAAGAAATTAATACCCATACTCCAAGATAGAAGTTATTACCTAATACCCATTTCTAGTGCTTGAAGTGCTTAAAGACCACTTTGTCCTGCTTATGGAGTGAATTCTCTACTTCATATTGTGGAGCTGAGACTGTTCTGGTATACATATTTTAATTTATAATGTATTTGACAATCATATTACTGTATGTCAATTGCTGGAGCAATCTAATAAATTCCACTTAAAGGCTCAGATACAAATGTTATTGTCCGTAATGAAAGCATTTATCTTTTGATTAACAAGTATAGTGCTTTAATTCAGAAGTTTTGTACCTCAGACGTTAATATCTTACTGCTATTTGTTTTCATATATAGCATTTTGGTTTTACTGAGACACACTATAAATGTATCTATTGCAATTAGAAATTTTCTGGAATCTGTATTGAAAAGCAGTATGGAACATAATCTTAGAAAAAAGCAACAGTGAACAGTGAAAGAGCACATGAAGTCAGAAACTACTGCTATTTGGACTGAGAAACTGGCAAGTTGTGCTTTACTTCAGTTATGCCCATCTATCAATTGCATTTTTCAGAATTTTTAAAAGTGGGAGAAACATGGGGAAACTTTCTCTAGTTACATTTATTCTGTCACAGTGTCTGCCATCAGTTCTGTGCATATATGTAGAGATAGATTGCTTTGTTTGGTGGGATAAAATTCCTGCAAGACACTACATTCTCCTTCTACCATAGTCTTAACTGGCTGATTATGTCCTTCCAGTAAGAAAGTAATCAGAAATCATCTTAAGCAGGTTTTTTCTGACTTTATTTCCCTCTTCCGTCTGGAAGCTATACTTGAACATCCTTTAACTATCATGTTAGTTTATGTGAGCTAAATTTGACGTGGCATGTAGCACTGTCATCCTTAACTTCATATCATCATCTGTTGTTCCAGTTAGCATCAAGGTCTTTTAATTGTAGTAGTCTTTGTCTGCCCTAATCTTTTCACAATGAGCTATTTTATACATATTAATAGACAATAATTTTGTGGTACAGACAAGGCTGCCTTCAGCTGACTTTTTTTAAATTTCAGTATAAAATTTAAGGGAAGAGAATCCTGTCTTGGCCTAGGTGTCTTTAACCTTTGCAGACAATAACCTAGTACATCTGTTACACTTTGTACTTACTTTGGAAGCTGTCTTATTTTTGCTGTGCTGGATAGCTGGTCTGACACATCCACTTTCCAGTTTTACCAAAGAAAAACCCATAATTCCCTCCCTGGCCATGGCCTATCTTGTAGCATTACCTTAATTACTGCTTGGAATTGGTTGGTTATGTTCATGTCAGCCCATCATTTCCTATGCTTGTTTTATAATTAGGTATTTTTTAGGGTACAGAGAATACTGGCAGCACAGGTGATGCAACTTCAACCAAACAGCCCTTCCTGTGTAGAGATTATATCAGTTGGTTCTTCAGCAATGGTCCTGTACGTTTTGCTTCCAAACTTCAGAGGATTTCTTTCCCACCTTTTTGTTTTGGTTTGGTTTTGGTTTAACTTGAAACATAACTGGGGCCAATAATGGGTAGCTAAGTATTGTAAAATGGAGCAGCAAGTCCCTGAAGTTAACACTGTTGGTGAAGAAAATGCTAGCTAGGGTGTGGAAGTTTCCTTGTCCAGACCTGATATTAGTAAGCATGCTGAAAAAATAACCTTAGAGGAGAAGGGCGGAGATGTGAAGACCAAGCTGGTGAAAAATCCCAGTCACCTTGGTGGCTGCCTACGAGGCTGCCTCTGGTGCATAATTCCCGTTTGAAAGCCCTATTTGCTCTTGTGATGTGCAGAGTATAGATGCTGTATGATGTTCTTAGACTGAAGATTCGGTACCAAGGGATTGTTTTCATCCTGCTCATTAACCTCAGACAGATGGCATCATCAGTATCGTATATAAATCTTCTTCCACCCCTAAACTTCATCAGCACTGGTAACAGGAAACTGGCGAAGAGGGAGAAAAAGGTGACTGCAGTGGGATAGGCTGTCTTTAAGGTTGACTCCGTGATGTTTGTGTAATTCCTGCAGCTGTGAGCTAGGATATAGATGCAATAACAAACATTCCTTTTCAGTGTTAGCAACCTATGCTGTAAATTCTTATCTTAAAAACTTAACACAGATGTATGGATGGCAGGGAATCCTGCTCATACTTCGCTTGCAGGAAGTTTCCCTCAAACATGTAGGCAACTCCTCAGGTTCCTCAGAGAGGAGAGGAGAGGAAAAAATAATTGGATAGTATATTCAGCTAAGGTCACATAAGGAAAATTTTACTGTAAAGCTGACCGAACACTAGATCAGGTTGCCTGGAGACACTGTGGAGTCTGATACTTAACTGATACTCAAAATGCAACTGGACACTGCCCTGTGCAACCTGCTCTGGTTAAACCTTGTCTGAGCAGCAAGTTTAGACTAGATGGTCTCCAGAGGTCCCTTCCCACTGCAGTGATCCTCTGATTCTCTGATTTCTAAGTCACCTTTTCAAACATGGGTGGGTCTTAGGGTCATAAGTACCTCCCTCACGTGGAAGTGGAATGTGGGCTCTGGATGCAGAGATAGCTTTGGAAGTCTATCCTATGCTTTGTGACTTAGGAAATGGATCTTTCAGGAGACCACAGAACAAACCAGTAGCTAACATCAGTCCTGATTCAAGGTGACTTTTGGTTGACTGCATATGACCTAAAATGGTGTCATTTGGCTTTTTGCTCTTTTCCAATGTAGAGAAATAGAAAAGTGCTGAGTATCAGCCATTGTTGCAAGCCCAGGAAAGCAAGAAGCCAAAATGTGCGTTTGCTAACCTAAGGTTATTTGAGCAGAGAGGTTCTGCAGCATAGCGGGGTAGATTGCAGAGGTATGCCTGGTAGAGGTGTCAAGAGAAGTCCATTGTAAGCACATGGGAAAATTACTAATAATGTGTGAGTGGGCAGTGCAAAAGCTTTAGCAGATGTAGTAGCAGCATGCGTTGCTGGCCCTGTGTGCCCTTGGAAAAATGTAAAATATTTCTCCATTGATTCAGCATCTCTAGTAGGCAGATGATGAAATGTCACTATTCTTCAAGCACAACATGCAGAGCGATCATGATAATGGCCGCTCTGGAGAGATTTACAGCCTTCAGAGGCTACTGCAACACAGATAGGGAAAGGTTATCTTCATATCTCCTCTTTTGTGTCTGCTGACAGGGAATTGCTTCTCACGGGCTACACAAGAGAGGTTTATGGTCTTTACTCTTCAAGAGTGTACGATGTAACCTGTCTACCTTGTGTTGTCAATGTTTAGCAGGTGTTTAGAGGTGCAGTTTGAGCTGTGACTGACTGAACTTCACCAGTGAGCGATTACTTGCACAAAAAGGAAGAGATGTCACATTGCTTTTAGAAGTTGCAAGAGTTTAATTTGGAAGGCTTTCACCCGCTTTAGCTGGGGGGTTAGAAGAAGGCGTTTGAAACAGCTCATAACTATATAATTAGTTGAGGTTGATACTGTGCCTGTAACTGCTGTAGATTACAAGATTTAATTTTGTGGTGTACTTGAAGAGGTCTCCCTGCTTTCTTTGGGTATTTGCACTGTTTAGAAGCTTTCTCAATGATTACGAGGGGTTTGGGGTTTGTAGTCTACAGGGGTTTGGTCATGGGTCTTGGGTGGAAGAGAAGGGAAACAGTGAAGGCCAAAGAGAGGTGTGGTTTTTCCACATATATTTTTTTCATAAGCATGGTTGAAGGACAATGCCAGGAAGGGACGAAGAGAAAAGCATGCACTGAAGGGATATAGGAATTAGAAGGGAATCCTGTCTCGGTGTGAAGGAGTTGTTCAGTGAGATCAGGCTGGTCGTTGAAAGAAGATGTTTCAAAACTTAGGCTTGTGGAGGTAGATGGAGATTTTGTTAGCATTTAGGTAGAAGAGGCAAGCATACAGACTGTTTTTAAAAATCTTATTTTTTTGTATTTTTACTTTTTCCTCACCAATTTGTTCTTTCCACTGAAAAGAACAGTACTCTTAGATTAAGGATGCCACTATCAGCACAATCATCAGCTCTTGGGAGTAAAAGCTGCAGGGGGACAGGCTGGATAACCATATGGCTAAACTCTAGCCTAATAAAATAAAACCTGAAGAGACCATGGCCCTGAACAAGCTGAAAATTGCTGAATTCTAGTCCAGTACAGGTAAAAGCACAATACCTAAACTCAGATAAAGAGAGGACCGGTAGAAACAGGTAGTGGATTGATCAAGCTGTGACAAGGGCTTATAAAGAAACAGAAGAGGTGGCATGGGTCACTGTAAAAACCAATGATAGATGAGTATGGCTGGAGTAACAAAACATTGCTTTTTTTCGAAATGTCCCAGACATTTGGAGTCCCAGACAGAGTGAGAGTCTGGATCTTGATGAGAAAATGGACAGGATGGATTAATAGAGACAAGCCTTTATTAAAATGAACAAACACCTTCTTCCCCAAAATTGCTGCACTAGCAATTGAGCCAAGGACATTGTGTAGAGCGGAGCAAGGGCACCAGGACCTGCTTCAAGCACGTACCCCCATGCGCTTAGGGAGCAGAAGGAACCTCCAGTCCCTTGCAGGGGTGAGAAGGAGTAGCACAATTTGGGGCATATGTTTCCCCCAAAACATAACTTTCTCCTGAGCTACAGATAAGCTGCTCTTGGCTGCAGATCCAGAGCCTGGATTCCCACCCTTCCTCATCACCTCAAGAGCAGCTCAGGCAAACTTGCGTTCACTGGCAAAAAGAGGAGAAGCTGTGTTGTGTTCTGCCTCAAACCCATCCTCTCCGGAGGCAGGTGTGTTGTTGGTTTTTTTTTTTCCACCAATATAAACAGCTTGAGGAAATAAGGTTTCTGACAGCCCACGGAAGCCATTACAGACCTTAAGTGAATCAAGCCAGGTAATCAAACTAATAGTGAGGTATCAGAAAGATGAATCACTATTATTTCTATTGTGTGGCAGCTAGAGTCCTCCACCCCCTCATGCTTGGCACTGTACAAAGTACATAGTAGAGGATGATCCTTGCCCCAAATTCTTGTCGTCTAATGAGTTTGGACTGCTACAACTTGTAGAAGTGGGAGCAGGGCTGAATTTTACTAGCTGAGATCAGTAGTGCATGTTCACTTCTGGAATTACTTTGCTATTTGCAGGTCCACAGAAGGTTGTGGTAATTGCTTACATGGCCAAGCTGTTGCATGTGGTCTTTTGACAAGCATGGCACAAGAGCTTCTATTCACACTTTAGCATATTAGAGCCGAAATTGTTGTTGACATGATCTGCTTGTCCTGTTGTGTGTTCCCACAGAATCTAATTATCCTGCCTATTTGGGTGACTTAATTTCTCCTTTTTCATTCTTAAAGACTGATCAAAATTTTAGTACTGACGTGAAATATCTGGGCTTTATGATGATTGTGACCTGGTACTTCACAAAGAGAGTGATGTTATATATGATGAATCACAAGGCTGCAGGTTAATACCACTGAGGTGACCACAGTGCAACCAAATGTTCTACTTACTGTACATACAGAGCTGCAAATCTGTATTTGGATTTTTATAAATGCTCTTTCTAAAAAAATTCTAATAAAAAACAGATCATCCCAAACATGGCTTGCTGGTACTTGTAAGCCAGGTTTTTCCTTACTTGTTTTCAATCAAGCTGAAACATGCTCAAATGATCAGTGGTCTCTTCCAGCTTTTAAAACCAAAAGTTAATTAGCTGTCTGTTTCAGGGATAGATAGTAATTCAGATTCAGGATGTTTCTTCTTCCTTGCTACTCTGATCGTGCACACCTCCAAAGCTGCTAATAGTATTTTGTGTAGCTCTGTTTCTTGTAGGGTGTCATGTCAACAATTTTCTGTTCTGCATTTCTAGTAAGGACAAGTGTCCTGTGTATCTCCATTTCTCCATCCTGCTGTTGGCTCTTGCAGTGTCCTTCCCTTCTGTTCTCATTTCTTCCATCCCACACACCTCCCTTCTCCCAAGTTCACAGCATGACCTAAAGCCTAGACCAGACTTCATGTGCAAGGGGATGTCCGCAGGATTTTTGGATGCAGTTTGCAACCATGGGAAGTTGCAGTGGCCATGGTCCAGCTTGACCATGCTTCTCACTCAGTATTTCTCCCTAGGAGCCAGCAAAGATTGCGATGCAACTTTGTGGCTACCATGGGAAGAAAGTCTCTGACGTGTGGTTGTAGCCCTAAAGAGGCTAAAGGTGTGGACACAACATCAAGAGGGCTTCCTGCAGTGTATTCGGATGCCAAACAGGATTCTTTCCCAGCCAATCTAGGAAATCTAATGGGCAGTCCTAACCTTGCCCACCCTTCCCTTTCTGTTTCCACTGCTTACACAATTCAGATTTAAACAGGCACAGAGTGCCTCTTAGCAACTTGTTAAAAACGGAATTCCTCTCACAATTCATTTTTTCCTTCCCACCACAAGCTCCATGGTGTCCATGCAGACACCTGTGTGCTGCTCTGTGCTTCTGCCCCCAGTCTGCAAGGCCACAGCCTCTGTCTTCATTAGCAGCCTTGCTTGAGCTTGGCATACGCTGTACCTAACACTTGGTAGTATTTATTAGTGTTCCTTTATAATCAGTCTGTGTGAGAACCCAGCAGAGAGAAAGGTAGCCACCCGCTTATGTTGATAGTTCTCTGGTGGCAAGCTTTCTCACCCTGTCATCCCAGCTCTTCTCAGCCAGTTGCACCATATTTAGGGCAAATTTGAAGCTCAGCCAAGCTGACAGTCAAAGTTCCCCTCGATATAGCCTCCAACAGCAGGAGGCTCCCGATGGTGTTGTCATTCTCATGCCTACTGCTCAGGTTTTTATTTTTTGCCATAACACATGGGATATGCTAAACACGAGATGAGGGAATGGGTGGTTCTTAGATATGCGTCATGAAATATGATACACATCTGAGTGCTACAGATTTTGGTTTTCCTTTACCAATCATAGCAGCTGAAGCAGTGGTCCCTACACTGAAGTTGTGTCATGGTTTCTAGTCCACTTTCCTGTTTCAAACTGCTTGTGAATTCCTGAAACTTTTGCTATTTGAAGTACTCCAGGCTTTGTCTCTGCTTTGCTGTAATCGAAATCAACCAACTTTTTTTTTCACTTTTCTTTGAAAAATCATTGAAGCGGGGAAAAATAAGAGTCCCTCAAAAGCAAATCAGGCAAGTTACAAAGTTTGTTAGCTATGCATGCAAAGTGGCTTCATTTTGGAAACTGAAACACAGCATGGAAACATCTGGTCAGACGTCATGTGTTTCATTGCCACTGGCTTTGGCTTAATTAGTCTCCCTGGCAAATGGTGAACGTGTAGACTCGCTGATCGTTTTGCTGAAGTTAAAAGGAAGGATTCACTCTTCTTTTGTAGAGAGGTGAATATAGTCACTGTGGGAAAACTTTGCACAGTAGTCGAGAGCATCGTTAAGGGTTGTGTAGGTTAAACTTTCTTAATCTTCAGTGGTTGTGTTCCAACACATCTCTGAGCTCCGTATGCTGTAGCTATACTCAGTATTAACTCATACGTAGAGGTGGGTGCAGGAATTAGCCCTCGGCCCTCAAGCTGGCACTGAAGTTGTTGTGCATGTAGCTGCCTCTCAGTCGTCAGCTACCTAGAGCTGAGCATGGAGAGGGGCAGGGGCCCGGCCAGTTCCCTCAGCAGCTGAGGCTGGCTTGCAGCAGCTTGAGTCTCCCACGAGGGCACCCCGATACCACCGAGCAGCCTCTAATCCTGTCCTCTCTAGGACAGAGGGACAGAGCGGGGACTGCTGAGCTCTGGGCAGAGCAGCTTGACACCGGCAGTCTCCTTCGCGTGGAGGGATCTCCTGCAGCCCGTGCATTATTGCTGGAGCGGAAGGACACAAAGGCAGCCCGGAAGCTCCGAGGATCTGGCTCCCAGACTTCAGTGGGTGTGGGGGAAGTCTGGGGGTCAAAGGCCCAGACCCAGACATGCCTATTTGCTCTTCCTCTCGCCCGTGTCGGTGTCCCATCTCCTTCCCACTTCCACAACAACTCCTGGATGTTTGGAGAATCAACCGCGCATTGCCTGCCTGGCTCTCCGCCGCGAGGGCATGGGAGATGAGGTCATGTGGGAAAACGGGTCCGGTGGAGCCAAGCGGAATGTGGAATCTGGGCAGCAGCCAAATTAAGATTACTTTTATATGGCCATCTGCACCTGTGTTTGTGGGGGCGGGGATATCTGAGGCTGTTGAACTGACTCAGCAGTTACACACACAAAGGCTGGCAAGGTTTCTCCCCTCTCCTCTTGTCTGCTCAGTGTCTCTGCCAACACCCTATCATTCCCATCCAGGTGCAAGTAATCTGTATTGAGAAATCAGAAAAACTCATCCCAGGAGATGACGTGAGACTGATAGCGGAGGAACAACTGCTGAGGTACTCTGTCCAGAAAATACTGGCTATTTGTGAAAAACACACCTGTCTTTAAAGCTCTGTGTCCTGGCACTGGGATCTGGGGGGAACAGCCGATGCAGTTTTTCTGAAAGCCCCATCCCGCTTTCAACACAGGCCCATAAAAGGAGGGGTCTGCAGTAGCAAGGGGGATCTGCTGTCTCCACAGTGCCTGTGCTGACTTGTCTGTACTGCGGCCATCTCAGAAGGTCTTCCTTGAGTCTCAGTTGCGTCTTGAGCCTGTAATGCAAACAGAAATGGGAATTGTTGGGGTTTTTATGCACCACCAGAAGTGTGCTTGGATCTCTGAAGACAAGAAGGCTGGATACGCGTTTCAAACAGCCTGTGCTCTTAAAATGAACAAGAAAAATAATGCATAGATGGATTTAGAAGAAAATGGGATACAGGCAAAATCAAAACAAGAAAAATGCCATTTGGTGCATGTTTTATATAAAGATAGATTTTATGTGGAAAAATGCTTACAGTTAAGTTTGCCTAGCAATTTCTATTACTCCTAACTTCATCATGATAAATAGTGTAGCCTGAAATTTTCCATGTGAGGAGTTAACCTTCCTACCTGGATTTTTCAGGAGGAAACTTCAGAAACCACAGGTCAGCCATGTATAAGAACTGGATCATCAGAAACTATATATTCTGACATCAGAAGTGTTCCAACACCTTTGTTCTTAGAACAAGAGGCTGAATTTTCATAAAGAGACAATGCTGTGTAGGAATATGTCTTTTGCTGGTCTTTCATTTTCAGTCTACTGAGGTTTGGCTAACCTGCAAGCATCTGAAGTCCTCAGTTGCCCCAGACTCCGGGCAGGCTTGTTAGAAGTGGGCAACTGGTTCCGTCAGTCCCACAGAGGTAACGCTACCCCAGCCTTATAGGAAGGACCAAGTTGCACATGCACCCTGTCGTCAGAAGGACTAAGCATGTTTCTGCCTGGAGTGGAAAGGGCAACCATGACTTCTGATGACATTGCTGTCCAGATTGCTGGGGATTTCTATGGTTGTACAGGAACTGCAAGTCGTGAATGTGTCTGTACGGGCATGTCTTTCAGTGATTTAGCTCAAGATGTTGTATTAAGCAACATAGATTTGTCATGGTATTCTTGAGTTAACAGTCCATTTTCTCTCCCTTTTTATCTCCAGAATCAGTTTTCCTGGTAGCGTCTCAGAGTAACAGAGTTCAAATACATCTACAGAATTTAAAAATAGCATGCTTTTCTAAAAAAATTATTTGCAAGTTTGTTGCAACATGCAGATTCAACTGTTGTGATGTGTGTGCAGGCAATCAGGTTCATTGCCCATGACAAATGAAATAGCAACATTCAAGCTATTGGCTCGACTGATTTCCTTGTGAACCTTGTGCAAGAGTCACCTCTTCCCAGGAAGGACTCAAATCATTTGATGCCTTTGTGGCACTGAGACATTCCAGAGTATTGGTCCCATAGTCCTTGGGAAAGCTGGGCTTAAGCGTAGGACCCAAAATCTAAGACTTTCAGAGGTGGACACGTGGCAATCTATGGTTTTTTGAGTTGTTGCAAACCTAGCTCTTCGGTGGCCTTACCTTTTCCTTGGTTCTACCCAGTAAGTGTGGGGGACAGGAAAGAAGCAACTGCATGGAAGCAGGTGGATAAGGATGCAGCATGGAGAGATCATTAGGGGATGGATCTAGAGTCCCCTGTGAGTTGATGGGGGAGGTAAAGGCTGGCCAGGGGATCTGGGAACATGGCAAGGAAGAAAAGGGCAGCAGAGAGGGAAGTCTGTGACAGAGAGCCAAAAAGGATGTGAGGATTGAAGCCTGTGGGCAGGCAGAAGGGGTCAGGCTTAGGGTTTCTGGGCCTATGGGTATTCCTGTGAATCCCAGGATTCAGCATTTGCTTCCTCAGCATTAGCAAATAGCTGTAAATCACAGTAGTAAAGTGCTTCTTCAGCTCTTCCCAGTAACTGGCCTTCTTCACCTTTTAAAATAAAGGCTCTGCTTTAGATAGTGTGTGCACAACTGATACAGGGATTTCTAGGCCCCATGTACCAACAGTGGGAAACTGAGTGGCGGCTTTCATGCCTTCAGGGTACAGTGGACTAATAGGAGCTTGTTCAGCTGAAATAAAATCAGGAACTCCATTTGCTTTCAGCCAGCTTTAGGGAGAGGGTCATTCTGAACTCAGACCAGCACTTCAAGCTGCTGGTGCCATTTCTCTTTAGATCAACTGCACTGAATTCTTTAGAAGCTGTAATTATTTTCCAATTCCCTGGTCAGGTTTTGGGGGACAGCACAAGACTTTCAAGCTTCTCCCCACCAACCCTTCCAAAAAAAATTATATAGTGATTGAGATGAATGTAGGCGGCAATATTGCTTTTGCATCTTGGTTTGCAACATGGGAAGATTTTCCATATGTATGGAATAGGCATCGCTAGCTCCTACACCCTTCTCTGCATTGCAATCAACTAAGAAGGTAAATCAGGGACAGGCAGAAATTCAGAGCTATAACTAGCTCCCTAATGGCTCTGCTGTCCTTTGTGCGGACACCAACCTGACACAGAAGCCAGTGAGCCATGTATTGCTCTCACACTCTAGCTCTATTCATTATGAGGTACTTAAAATAGTGCTAACAAACATACTTTTCTGGCCCCCAAATTACGGACTTCACGTTATCTGCCATGGGAATTCCACTATCTCCAGCGAGGTAGTTGTGTTACCCAGAGATGAACTGCCAGAGAGAAAATATTCAAGTAAACAAACATATGCTTAGTGACCTAATTAAGCAGAATGTTTATATTCCATTCAAGTATGAGACCATTTCAGTTTATTTCCTGCTCTGCATTTAAATTTTGCTGTCAGAAGTATAAACAACTGGCTGTGGAGTTTTTGTCTCTCAACAGCTGACCCCGTCAGACGTTGAAAATACAACTAAGATGTGAGGTGTAAAGGAGTAACAGCAAACTTTGCACTTCAGAGAAAACTGCAAATGAGAATTATTCCACTGATCTCATCTTAGTTCCCTATACTATTTTTCCACATCATCCAGTAACTCAGTTAAGCAGCCTATACACTTAGGAAAAGTGAAGTGTTTTTAATGAAGTTCATTAGTTATTCCTTGCAATATATAATACAATAGTCACAATATAATGCTTTATCATAATTTGTTGAGTGATATCAGAACAATGGGCCATAATGTTAACAGCAAAGCAAAACTGTTTATAGAGCAAAATTGTTTGAGGGCAGTTCCTGCCAGAATGCAGGGTTGTCCTGCCAAACTCAGCACAGTCTCAGAAAAAAGGCTCTCCACATCTCTGCCAGTGGATGTGCAGAAGTGTGGGCTTAAATAGGCACACACAGTAGGTCTGTGCACCACTTAACTCAGGGTTGTATGTCCATGAACTTAAATTCTTCCAAAGGCAAAAGTCAAAAGTGAAGATAGAGGAGCGATGTGAAATTGATGGGAAAAGGCAGAATTTGCCAGTTAGGAGGACAAAGATGGAGAAGTTTGATATGGTGGGTGTATAATTAGTGCGATCTGACAAAGAAGAGGCATTTGCAGGATGTGTTGTGTCAGTTCTTTTTCTAGACAACATGTTAGTTATCCACGGTAGCAGAGTGTAGTAAAATGGCATCTATTTATACATGAGTAATTAGGGAAGCATGCAGCTTTCAGGAAATAACATGCATTTGGTCTAATACTGTTGTTGTGGGCTTACCACTAAAAACTGACTGCTGTTTGAACTACCCCTCAGCTGGGGTAGTCCTGCAGGAGCGGCACAGGCCATAGGGCTTCACTGGATACATTCCCGTTGTTAGGTCTGAAGCCTGTTAAATCAGCACTAGAAATTTCCATCAGTCATGAAGTTCATCCATAAGTCAGTGAAGTTACACACTTTGCGGACAGAGAGGGTATGTCTGTACCTGTGCACAAACTCATATATGTGAAACAAAGATTTCTATATTTTGTCTGTTGAATTTGCTATAAATCACTTAAATAGGATAGTAGGAAAGTATGTCCTGTGCTGTAAATAACAGAGGAATATATGTGCAATCATCATAAAAAAGTACCGTTTCATTGAGATAAATCACATCAGTGAGTCCATCAGTTAACCACTTAAACGTGCATGAAGACTTGTGAGTGTTTTATGGTCACTTCAAAATGTGGTAGTATGCTTATTTATATTAATAGCAATATAGTAACTTTTTAATAATATACAAGAATACAAAATTTTTATAGATATGTTTGTGTTTATATACATATTTATACATCCATATTTTAATAAATAAACCAGAAATGCAACCGCCCCTCATGTTCAGCCCATAATTCCAGCCTTTCAATATGAGTAGGATCACCTAAGCCAAATGTGAGGAAGACTCTTCCTCTCAGACCCTGCTGCTTACACAAAAGAAAGCTCCAGGGATGGGGGGAAGTCTTTTAAATTAATTCTTCAGGCTTCTCCCAACCTAGATCTTTCCTCTTTTGATGTCCTCAGATGCTCCCAAGGACTTTGGGGGCTGTTTGAGCTCAGCTCGGAGCTGCCTGCCAGTCCCATTGGGTGCCATTTCCTCTTCAAAGAGCTATTCCTGCAGCTGCTCCCTTCTGCACAGGGAGCGGAAGCCTTTGAAATTGCTGCAGCTTCAGTGCACAGCCTGTTAGAACAGCTCGCATCAAAAAAGAGAGCAGGAGAAGTGCTTGTATCTGTTTAAATTAATTATAGAGGCTCCAGCAGAAATGCGAAGGCAAACACAGAGAGGAGACCTGATTTGTGGGGTACTTCTTAAAAAATCAATTGCTGATCTGTGCATCGACTTTCTGCTCCCTGCACAGAATGAAGCAGCCGTGCCAAAAATTCTTTTAACAGGAAATGTTCTCCGATGGGACAGACAGACAACGTGTGAGCAGCTCAATAGCTGCAGTGCTGCCAGGGAGCACCACGGGGAGGTTAAATCTTCAACTACTTTAAAAATGGGAAGGTCCAAACCTGTAAACAACATGACGAATTGGCTTTAAAAATTATTCCTGAGCCATCATAGCTTTACTTTCAGGCTGGGCAGTCTCTGAAGCTTCCCTGGCCTACGTGAGGGACCTGTTTGGCCCTGAAGCAGCCCAGAAACTAGGCACCATAGAAGTTCCCCTTCTCTCTCAGGGTATGTCTTCTGCCATGTGGGAGGTGCTGCACAGAGCAGTGGTCAAGCTCAGCAGTGCTGGCAGATGAGCTATAGGGAAGAGGGTACCTTATCAGGAGGGTGTGACATGAGCTCCTCAGCCCCATGATGGAGACTGTGGGAACTGTCCTGGAACATGCTGAAAACTAGAAGGATTGAAACGGGTTGGGGGTTTTTTTGGCCTGCGAGTCTGCTTTGTTGCTTCCAGGTGTGGCGGAAGGGAAGAGAAATCTTTCCCTATGTGAGGCACCAGTCAGACTGACAGTGTTAAACTGTTCTGACCAGGAGAGCTGGAGAAGGCCCTAAATACAGCAGAATATTGGCAGCCTCCCCAGCAGCCCTCCAAGGCTGAGGCTCACAGCAAGTGCATGCAGTTCTGTACATCAAATGAGAGAGAGATTATGCAGTGTCCACCTGGAGAGGAGTTTGAGCTACAGTGTCCTTGACTGTGTGGTGCCAGCATCCGTCATATGAAGTCACCAGAAGCAATGAGCTTAGGTTCAAATGTTATGCTAAAAAGTGGGTTCACCCTTAGCTGTAAGATTTATCAGAGGTTTTGCCTGCAAGGAGCTAACTTACAGGAAGATGCCTGGTCTGCGTGTCTGATTAGAGGAAAGAGGCAATATTTCCCCCTCTTTTTTTTATTCCTTTGGCTTAGTCTTAGTCTGTGTATGTAGAATATACTGTGGAAATTAGTTTAGCAATAGCAGTGCTAGTGCTTTTTTTACATCTGCTTTCAGTAATACAGGCAGACTTTGAAGAGAGATGGTTTGGGTTCGGTTGCTTCACACATTCCTCAGCCATGGTTTAAATCTGCTGTTCCTTTGGTTTAGGGTGCTCTGGGGACATGGTGACAACAGCAGAAACTGATTTCAAGTGTCAGATGTGGGACAGATCTTGTGGCATGAACTTCTTAGCTGGTATCTCCTCATTCACCGGTTGCTGCTTGAAAGGATGAAACAGTCTTTTAGCCAGAGGGTCTCGAGTTCCTTTGTCCCAGCTTTGGGGCTTGAGTTGCTGCTGGTTTTAGCATCATGGCAGAGCTGGATATGAGCAAATGCTGGAATAATGCTGTCTTGACATCTGAGGATCAGGAAGGGTTCAGTGAACCCCTAAGGTGTATACACCACCTCAGCAAGAGGGACTCTATGGGTGTTAATAAGTAGGTGATACTTATGAGGCCAAAGTGAGGTTCTGAGCTCCTCTTATTAGAAAGAGGCAGTGTTCAAGATGCCAGGCTTGGATGCTTCTGGAGGTGCTGGCCATAGGTAAATGCTCTTTCCAGAAGGAAAGACATTTTTCAGATTTGCCTTCCAGAATTCTTCTCCCATGCTTTTGCTGAGCTGGGAGGAACAGGTTAGTTTGGGGGCAATGATGGAGGTGGCTTTTCTCATCCTTTACGAGTCTTGATAGCAAATTCTGTCTGCAGTGTTTTTCTCTGCCTGGTACTTTTGGCTGCACTAAATCAGAGTGAATTTATAATCCTTTACTGTTGGAGGGGGTGGCGGGAAGGCAGATGACTACAGTACCTCTTATAGAATATTATTATAAAAGAAGTGTGAATTACCTCCTAGCCTCTCATGCTGTTGAAAAATTGATTTGAATGACATTTTCAAGGTGTTGTTGCTAAGACATTCAGCAATTGCCATTCATCCATGAATGGTTATTGAGATGAATAACAAAAAGTGGTTTAGGATTCATAGGAGGAAGTGTTAAAAAATAACATTTGGCAAAAAACACTGGTTATGTTAAATTCTCTTGTGTATCTAAACTGCATCAAGGTTATCTAAGTGGTTTTAGGTAATCCAGTCGTCGTGAAAAAGATTGAGACACAGAAGTGGCCACATAATTTCCATTTGTATGTGGACAATAAGAGTTTTATACCTGACTATATCAAATGCAATACGATATTATGGCAACACAGCTTTGAGGGAAATAAAACAAGCTCTCCTTGCTGGTCATTCTTTAGGCAGATAAAATATAGAAACATTGCTTCTGAGGTAATTCATCCTTTTGGTAAGCAAATGTCAGAATTCAAACATGATGAAGAGAGAGGAGGCAAAGCAGAGTGAATTTCAGAAGACTTCGTCTTTGAGTGGAAACCTTGAGAATAATTGACCTGCCAGGAGATACATGTATTTACTGAGTGGTTGCATGTAGGCTTTAACAAAAACTTGCAGCAGATTTCTTTCTGCAAATATTACAAAGAGGTGGTGTGCCTCAAGAAGCCAAAATACTTCATCAGGATCTTAAGAACCATGTAGCTCTCATACACACATGCTTATGGTAAAAACAACGTATGTTATTTTGCAGGTGCATGACATTTTAAGATTGCTGATATCTTAGGTTTAAAATGGTAGGAGTTTTATATTTACAAGATACACTAATGTATCTATGTGTGGACATTATTAAAGTACATTAATAAGGTACATAATTAAAGTGCATTTTGGAACTTGTGATGAATTTTAAAATCATGTATTCATTATCACTTTATAGGTGGAAGGTATCAAAAGCTGAATAGAATAATTAAAAGCTATTTCCAACAAAAAATAAACCTTTGGCTTTAGCTAGAACCTGCTTTTTCATAATTGTTGTTTAAATCTGTTTTTTTTCATCAAAACTTAAACTTCAGTGGTTTGGATTTTTTACCACTATGGGTTTTCTTCCTCCCGTTTTATCCGTATCCCCATGATTTTCCCTTTTTTTATCAGCAAGTGCAACAAAAAAAAGTGATATCCAGAGACTTTCCTCATGTTTCATTCTCTCTTAAAAAGAGATTAAGAAAGAATGAAGAGCTGAAACGGAAATGAGAAAATGCTGGGAAGCTGTATATCTTCTCTTTGAAATACACAGCTTATGTTACATATTCAGCTTGTGTCACCCTCCAGGCTAAGATACATACATCCTATGCAAATATCATTAGCAGTGCTGAGCTTTCATCTTATAGTTCAGATTCCCAAAACTTACATCTCTACCAAAGCAATCAGTAAAACAAATATTTTTCAGTTCCTTACAAGAAGGACTGTTTCCTTATGCTAAAGGAATAGGCTCCTAAGGAAATGCTAATAGCACTTAATAAAAAAGTCTTCTTCCACCTATCCTCTTCTGTAATGTCTGTTTACAGAGCATTCTTTGACTCATATGTTCTCCATCTGCTCTGTTATGTCTGTCTGTATGCTTTTGCCTCGCACACGCCCGCTCAAGATGCAAGGTAAGTTGCCCACCTCTCACTGGGAAGTAAGCAGGGAGCATAAATAGTTTGTGCCATATTAATAGCAAGAACTGGAACTTGTGATGTGCAACGTCTCTAGTGGCTTCTGCTCTTTGCCTCCCCCTTTATGTTACCTGGGCTCTGCATGCTCGCTTGGTTTGGTTTTTGCCACTGCTTCCTTTTTCTTTTTTTTTCTGTCCTTGCAAGACTGGGAAAATACTGCCTTTCACAGTGTTAAAAATACCAATGATATGGTTCATTTACTTTTCTCACACTCCACATTTTAAACTTGAGCATCCTTAACCAAGAATGCTTTTTCTCCAACTTCATGAGCTATCCTCCTTGGAGGACTTCATAGATGCACTGTCTCTAGAAAGCCTGCCTCTCGCTGTGGCTATGAATGAAGTGGTAGCTTCTCTTGTGTGTGGTACTGGAATAGAGCATAAAGAAGGAAGACAGGACAGGCTGGGGAATTTCTCCTCTACCAAAAGCTGGACAGGACATGCACTTACAAAGCCCGTGTTAACACTTGGCTTCACACTGCGCAGCACAAGTGGAGAGAGAATGGAGGAGCAGAGCAGCATCCAGTCAATGTGAGGCTGGAAGCAGAAAGGGAGAGAGGGATTTTACAGGGGAAAGATAGGAGGAGAAAGAATGCTTCAGGTGGTGGTGGCTCATACCAAATGAAGTCAGGGCTGGAGGTTTCCCTGCTCTCAATACACCCAAGGCACCAAAATGGTAGCTGAAGTGATTTAGGAGCCCTTAGAGGGCAGAAAGCATGGTATAGTGTACTGAAGACTGTTGCCATATTACAATTAATCTAATTTTTGTTTCCCCACTTTCAATTTGAAAGGCTATTAAATACATCTGGAATTGATAAATGAATGAATAGACTGCCATTTGCAAATCCTCACCCAAAAGGAAAGAATGTGGCTTCCTATTAAATGGGAGATTATTACTGTTCCAACATAGGCAGCAGCATTAGCAATGAGTCCAGCAGAATTAAGGAGCTTTCTGAATGCTTTGACAAATAGAGTGCTAATGTCCTTGATGAAAAATGACTTTTAGCAAGATCTTCCAAATATTTCAGTCCTACTAGATGCATCTGTTCTTCACAAAGGAATTCTAGTAGGCAGTGGGACATTTTTTCAGCAGCACTGGTCAATTACTTTACCACCAGAGCTGGTCACATATTAAATTCAGACTACTTTTTAATGAAAAATGGCTTTTCAGATTGAATCAAATAAATACTGCAATTATTTTTTATTTTTAAGGGGAAAAACTGGAATTGTTTTTTTCTTTAAAGATAAAAAAAAAACAGCTTAAATCCGCATTGCTTTAATTTCTCAAAAATAAAAGATTTTTGTATTAACCCTTCCCTCACAAAAGCAGCTGTAAACAATTGATTTAATACCATATCTGCAACTCTCAGACAAGGATTTACTGGCTAGAGGAGCTGTTGACCTCTCCCAGATGCAGAGTGAGAAGGCCTCTCCACTTTTTGGCCAAAACCAGTCCATCATCTGTAAAGTACACTGGGGGAAGTACAGTAGAGAGCTCCTTAAGTCCTGCTTGGGCGAAGGAAGCCGTTGCAGCATTGTGCCCCTCGGTCACCAGTACCCGGCTGTGCAGCAGGGCTCAGCTGAGTGCCCTCATGCCTCACCGCCGGCTCATCCTCCCCGGCACGGAGGGAGAACCTTCTGCCTGGGGGAAGAAGCTTGTGTCTTAGCTACCAGTAGAGGAGAAGGATCACTAGAGAAGGTTTCCTGAAGGATCAAGGCACAGTTCTTAGTGCTGCCACTTAACGTACTGTATGCAAATAATTTACAGTTTTGATAACTCAGTTCTCTTTTTAAAACATGGACACTGCTTCCCTGCTTTACAGGAGTGCTAGAGGCTGGTTGGTGTTTGCCAGGTTCCCAGCTGTTGTGTGGGAGAGACAGAGTGAGTATTTGTTTCGACAGTGGTTGTGGCATAGGGGTTTGTAGTATGTCTGTAGCCACCATGAGGTCATCCACTAACATTGCTAGAGTCATTTCAGCCCCTTGATCCCATCTGAAGGCAGACTGGAGGAGGACACGAAAGTGCAGTTTCTATTAGCTTCTTTTACTTGTGGTTATTCCTAAATGTGTTGTTGACTTTTCCTGGGAAGGGGAGATTGGAAACAGTCCAGGAACTCCTTCCCAAATATTATTATCATATTCCTGGCTCCCTAACCTACTACTGAATCCTTTCTGCTTCCCAAGATATGCCTAGCTGAAGGCGTGCCATGAATCCTTCAATCTCGACAGTATGAGTCACTTAGATGCATGCTGCTAAGCCTGGGCTTAAATTCATGGACCCTGTCTAAAGTTGCCCTGAAGCTGAAGTCCATTAGTTTTAAGCACTCAGTTGCTCTCTGCTTTCACTAGCAGAGAGGGGTCAGAACAAGAATAAATTTCACAGGCAACAGCCCAAGTATTGCTCTGGCCATTTTGTGTTCCTTCTAGCATGTCTACATTGATGTTTAGAGAGGCAGATGTGCTCACATTTAATAAAAAGTTTTGAAATAATCTGCTTTGATTGGGTACCTAAACTATTGGATTTTGTCCACATGATTTTCTTCTCCTGCTGCCATGAATGTATGAGGTCAGTACATTCAAGCCCTTAAGTAGCTGTGGACTTCCCACTAGGACTGTTGCGACTTTGACCTCCTGACAGGGGAGCGGTGTGGTGACATGGGCTGAGCCCAGTTGAAGGCATTGCCAACACCTGCATTCCAGTACGAAATCCATCACTGATTGCCTATCACCTTGGTTTAGACAAGATGCTTTTTCTTTCTTTGTGTGCATTTCATCACTGATAAAGTGCTTTTCTTTTTTTTCCCACTGTCTGACAGAAATGTTAGAAGGGTTAATTGGAGTTTTTATAAAGCATACTGACAGAAGTTATTTTAGTTATTAACAAGACTAATGATATACCACCATCACAAGGAATTATACTGTGATAATCCTTGCTGATCCCATACTGTCTCTGGGTTATCAAGGGTCTCTTAATATACTTTTCATCCCAGTTCGCTGGAAAGTCTGGGGTTTTAGTTATATTTTGCTCTTTTTTTTTTTTGCAGTAAAATGGCAGAATAGTAACTGATATTCCTGAGATGAGAAAGCAGTGTCATGCACTGCAGAATGTACTAGAGATAGCTGTGTAAAGTTTAAGATTTATCTAAGGACCATAATATAGTTTCAAGTCTTTTATAGTAGTTCCAGTGCTGTTGGACATTTCATCGGTGCAGCAAGCTTTTCCTTATATTTTGTTCAATAGTGGAGAGCATTAAGAAGTTGGTTATAGGGCTAAAGAAGACTGCTCAACAAGGTAGGCCAATAGGTCAAGTAATTAAAATACTAATACCAGTCTACTGCCAGGTACCTTCTGCAGAAATGCCTGTACAAAGTTTAGTAACCCACTAAGAATGCAGTACAGCAGCAGTGGCAGCAGCAGCAGAGGAGGAACAAGGGTGGAGCGCGCAGTCTGATGTGGGCATACATTATGTACCCTTCTCTGCCCAGTGCTGCTGCCAGTCAGACGGGCCAGGTTCAATCACTTCAGTATTCTTGCTGAAAATAACACTGGCACAAGACCCCACCTAGAAACTTGCAGAAGTGAATTACACATGTGGGTGCCCCTAAGCAGCAGTGCCTAACTGCTTGCTAGCAATGGCTCCAAGGGCTTAAAGCAAAGATAACCTTATTGGTGGGGAAAAAAAAATTCCATGGGGAAGCCCATGATGAATAAACCAGCAGTATTAGGTAAGTCTCTTCTCCTTCTGGCATGCCTTTGCAATGCTTTTAACTCAGTCCTCCGTCTCAGGCCTGGGAGAGTAGCCCCCATCCTTGCTGTCTCCACCATGGGCTCCTCATACCTTCCTGTCCTGGCTTGGCACAGACCCAAATCTGAGCAAATCTGTCTGTCAGCTGGTGCAGCTGAGGTGGCTGCAGCTCTCATTCTGGAGAAGGAGGCCCTAACCAGCCTTTCTCAGCTAACCTGCTGTTTTCAAGAGGTCTCCTTCTCTTGCCCAGCTTCCTGCGCCCACCTAGCCTGCCATGCTGGCTCCCATACGTGCATCCTGGCCCGGTGGAAACTACCACTGCTGTGGAGCTGGAGTGCTTTTAATTAAATGTGCATTCTCCCCTTCCCAACAGATGCCATTCTCCAGTATAAGGCCTCTGTCAATCAGATCATCTCGGGCAGCTCAGAATCAGTTATCCCTCTTCAATGACACATTTGTAGTGATCTTCCTTGTTTGTAAGGGTTTACTCTGCAATTCTTGCACTTGCAGTCACTGAGTATTTTAGTTTCAACAGAACAATGTTATAGCTAACGTTACAAAATGTGTCTCGTGAGGCTAGTCCGTTCCCACCTGAGAGGCATTTCCATAATCTTCCAGCTCAAACACACATTCGCACACAATGGGATCATTAACAGCGAGGAAACCACATGTAGAACTGGGGCCTTCCTGTCATTTCTCTGTTCCTCAGCTACCAAACAGTGACAGTTACAGGGCTATTTAGAAAATACTTTTAGAGTCTGAACAAGAGAGACTTCTGAAGTGCACAGGGTGGAAATACTGCAGGTCAGGGTGGTTCAGCTCTCCTTTCTGCTTTTACCCTAGAGAACCAAGGGGATGGTATCAAAGACCACGTACAAAATGCAGCAACTTTTTACAGACCCAACGTTGGCCAGGGAGGGGAGGTGGAAGAAGAGGTACTGCGGACTGACAAGACTGGATATAAAGGCCAGTGACCATAACAGCCAGGCAATTAGGGACATAGGGTCATAGAATCACAGAGATGCTGAGGTGGGAAGGCACCCATGGAGATCGTCTTGTCCAACCCCCCTGCTGTAGCAGGGTCAGCAAGAGCCAGTAGCCTAGGACACTGTCCACTCAGGTTTTGAATATCGCCAAGGATGGAGACTCCACAACCTCTCTGGGCAACCACTTTCAACATTTGATCACCCTCACAGTAAAAACAGATATTTCTTATGTTTAAAGGTAAAGTGTCATGAAACACTTGCATGTCTGGGTGACCTCAGTCCCAAAACTGGCATCCATCCCCCAGCACAGAAGAGATCAGACCAACTGAAGGATACATGGCAAAACTTTACAGATGACTGATTGTACAGCTTTATGAGCAGGTGCTGCAAAGGAAGTTCTGTCTGGAATCCCTGTGGCAATAGGGGAATATAGATACATTTTCTAGTACCAGAAAAATGCATTATGATACTATGAGCATCGCCAAACTGATGAACTTCTCTGACCACATTTAGCAGGGTCCTGGGAAGGAGTCCAAGGGGTACCTCACATTAACTACTTCAGATCTCAGCTGATTTCTGTTGCTGGGAGGCTGCAGCAGAAGTCCTTGAGGACTTTATTCCATGGCAGGAGCTGCGACACCAGGCAGAGCCAAAAGACTTCCTTCCTCCAGGGTTCTCCAGAGTATGACACATGAGACCACTCATCCCATTGCAACCCTCCTGCTCACCTACTGTTCTCTCAGGAACCACTGACCTTACACATGCAACAGTTCTGCTCCCCTCCTTGCTAGGAAAAATGCTACCATGTGGTAAGAAGAATCACATCTCATCTCCAGCTCTTCTTCCTTTTTCACATCTAAAATAGAAAAGCCGTGCAGGTCACTGATAGCTCAGTGAGATCAGCTTGTCTGGGGACAGAGCTGTTAGTGAGGCAAGCAGAGACAGGCATATCAAGGTTAAGCTGAACAGAAAATATCAGGCCAGACTCTGCAAGACAACCCAGAGAACAACTCAGAGCTTTAGTACTATGAGTATCACGGCTCCACTGCAACCTGATCATCTTGGAGCCCTTTGATTTCATATATGTTCAGTATCGCTGTCCTCTTGTGATGCTCATATATTGCCCATCACTGCAATCCTCAAACAGGTATTCGACAGCAGGAAATAGCAGACCATTTCCCATTGAAAGATTTATTGAGCTCTGCATTATCTGCATTAAAGCAAGATTACTTATGTTTGCAGAGTTCAAAGTCTAAAAAAGTAAGGAAATGTGAAAGATAAACTCTGTACAGCAGCGTTAATGTCAGTTTTATTTACATCCTCTATTTTCCAGTATTCAGTAAATATGTACAGAAATACATTTACAGATTATGATATCAATGTCCACATTTACTGAGAAGATCAGGTAAATAGAAGTGTGTTCTATGTAAGGAATGTGGTTGAATATTGCTCTAAAAGAAAACATCATTTCTTATTTGCTGACATTTGACACTATACAGTATAATCTCAACTTACGTGTTGTGTAGTTTGTCTTCAGCTCTCATCACTTGGCAGGGATGGTTCACAGAAGACATTAAAGCCTTAGTTCAAGCATGGATGAAAGGCAAGACACCTGCCAGTCTCCGAATACATTCCTCTTCCCCCACTCTTCTTCCCAAATGTGTACCTTTTCATGCTTGTCTAAACCACACTTTAGGCTTGCAGCATATTTGGATTTTAGAAAGATGTGACGTTATCGGGATTCATACGTATTTAAGAACAAGGGCAATCACTTTCTTGCATGCTATACTGGTTAACACTAAGATCTTTCTCAGTCTAAGCATGTATACACGTGATTTAACGCAAATCCATTTGTAAAAAGTATGCCACCCTCTTGAGACCCTTGTATTTATCTGCTTTCAATTACATTTGAAGTATTCAGAAAGTCTCCTATACTAATCCCATCCAAGTTGGAAGCCACATAGTTCATGCATGAGACTGTCAAACATGAGTAGTTGCAGATGTCAGTGCACCAGTGGCAGGAATCCAGGAAGATAGATCAAGGCTTAGTCACTGAAAAATAAACGCCAGCACATCTCAGATACATAGCATTGTAGCACCTCATGAGGAAAACGTGTCGTGACAGGAAATCAATAACCTCTTGGAGGCGATCTGTTTTTCAAATATTCTTGATTAATTATGCCAGGGTGTGTTTGGCAACTTTGCCTGATCCAGCATTAACGTAATGCTTTTTGCATGAAGCACTATTGTAACTAGTCTCATAAGTCAAATCTGATGGTTCAAGTCAGGTTTTAAAGGGTCAGGTTATAGATTTTGTAATGTCTTTGTGTCCGACATTGCCGCCTTTACTATGGTGTGTAAGCTTTTACTATCAATCAAAATAACAATTGTTTTAACATGAACAATAGCATTTAGAACTAATTGTGTCTGAAGTGGAATGATTCTTCTAAATAAAGTATGTCATGTAGGGGGTAAAACAAGTAGGGAATGTCATTGTGTTTTCGTGACAGAAGACCTTAGTTCAGGATGTTCCCCAGGCTTGTTTGCTTATGTGCCTTCTTTGCAGAGGAGAAGCAGCTCTAGGAGACACAAGCAGGGCTGCACCTCTGTCTTTCTTCCCCTGCCTTCCTGCACAAACTTATCTTCCCCCTCAACAAGTTTTCCAACCATACCTGCTGCCCCATCTGCCCCTCAACAAATGCAGGACCCCAGCCCATGCCTCCTGCCTTCACTATGCCCCCACCACAATCCCTCTCTTCCCCACACCCCAGCACATGCTAGTGCCTTACTCACCCACTGAAAGCACATCACTCCTGATCTTACTAATCTTGTGGCGCCTCTAGACCCTGCCTTGGCCTGGCTTCTGTATGCTAAGCACAGAATGCAAGACCAGCAGCAGTTTTTTCCTGCAGCAGGTGCCATCAGCAAAGCTGAGTGCGGAGCTGAGAGGTGCTTTGGTGCCTGGGCACAGCTTGTCACCGGTCATCGGGTCACTCGGCAGTAGCTGCTGGTGTCCAGCCACTGCGGCACAGCTTAGCCCTCCGCCGTTGCACAGGCTGGAGGAACACGGAGCTGATGCTAGTGCAGTGCTTTGGCCAGGGGCACATGCACCGTAGCTGGAGAAGCTCTTCCCTCATGCACCTCTGCCTCGCATTGGAGTACGTGCTATTTGGAAGACCCAGGGCAATGCACGTCAGGCAAAACCGGTTACAGACAGATCGCTGGGTGCAGTAACGAGACCACGCTCACATTGGTCTGGTACTGGTTTCTGTAATATGAGAACGAAAAAGCTTAGGAGGTTACATCCTCTAGAGTTATTTATTAAAGGAGTTTGCATGTATAATATAGAGAAATAATTAAATAAAGATAATGACAATGTCTGTGAGATAAATTGTTTGAACCAAGTTGCAGATAGTTGCAGTCACCATGTGATAGACCAAAGTTTGACCTTTGGCTACCTCAGCTGCACAACACCCAATAAATCCACCTCCTCAGTAACCACTTCCAAGATTTTAAATTTCCGAATAGCATCAAAGAGCCACCATTTGAAAAAGAAACTGCCAAATAATGGTTTCTTGATTTTCCCAAATGTGGAATTTCTTTCCCCAAATTATACTGGCCCAAAGCCCAGGACAAGCAATATTAAGTCCTGGACCAGTGACAGATTCAGAGTCCAACATCTTCAGGTTAGAAAGAGGATACTTTGGCTATCATGAAGCCAAAAATACCCTTCTGTGAAAGGCTTATTGCTAGCCGTGGGAGATTGCCAGATATTAGAATTTAACATGGTACATTTTATGTACAGGTAAACTTTTCAAGTCAGTTAAAGAGATTTAGAAAACATATTGATACAAATTATTTTCTCCTTTTGAGGCCAGTGCAATTAGACTCATGATATGGAAGGAGTTGGCTTTTCAAGGAAAGGGATACTATTTTCCATATGAGTAAAATTGTTTTAAATCATTGCTAAAATACATCTGCAAGCTTCCTTTAGGGATTTTTGTGCTAGAAGTACATAAGGCTCAATGACTTTACTAGCACTTTTTCAGCATGACCTGCATGAACAGTCAACATTCATTCATGCAAATTAAATCTCAGTGATACATGTAAGCATGTGTGCGTGCGTCTGTGTGTGTGTGTGTGTATAAACATTGATTTTAAGGATGATTGTAAGAGACAAGGATATATTTCTTGGCCTAGATAAACATTTTTGCAAATAGTAGTTTAAGAAATTCTAGGGCAAGTGGTTTAACTGGTAAGAGGCAAATAAGCTGAACAAAATACATAGAAAAACTACTTTGCATAACATTGCAATTAATGAGTGATCCTTGCCCAGGGTGTAGGTGTGTGTATGTTCCACTTTGTTAGTGGTATGTTTTTCTTAAGGATTTTGTGTCAAAAATAAGGACTTGGGGTTGAAAATAAATTGGGGTTTGCAGGGTTTGGTCACCTGTGGCTGAGTGCACAGAACCTGGGCTTTGTTGATTCTCTTGTATTTTAAAAGTCTCCTAATGGTAGTGCAGGGCATGCTGTCGGGAGCTGACTGGGGAGTTTGGGCACGGCATGGAAGGAACAAAAATCCTAGTTAAGGGATCCCAGCCAAAGGAGAGAGGTGACTTATGTGACATTGCACTTTGCATGTGTTTAATGATATCTGGATACATGACATGCATTAAAAGTAGTTACATTGAATGATACGGTTAAAGAAAATGAAACATGTAGCAATGCTGTTCCATTTGGCAAGGTGGCACTGGTTTTGCACAGTTTTGCTGTATCCGATGTGCTGTGCCCAGTCCTGTCCTGTCCCTGCCATCATCTTGTTTCAAATCCAAGTGACCTAGATTTCGATGTGTCAAGTTAAGGCATTACCTGTGCCTGCCAAACATACTGATAGATGTGAAGGGAGGACCTGTGGTGACTGAAGGAGGCCCAGACAGAAGTCAGGATGCGTCACCCTGGGAGCTACTGAATCAGGGCCAGGAGGGCACAGAGGGGTCACTTGGGCTGGTAGGATGGGAGCTGCAAGGAAGCAGCCTGAAGCAGCAGGAGCTGAGATGGGAGAGAGACAGACAGCTCAGAGGCAGGCAGCTGAAGAAGCCTCCAAACACAGAGGGGAACCAGGACAGAGGGTTGATCAAGGTAACAACTGAGAGATGCTGAAAGGGCCAAGATGTCTCAGAGCTATAAACTTGAATGAGTAGATTGGCTTTCATACCAAATTTTTGTTACTTCTTTATATGTGCTTGCTCATCTTAGGCTGACACCCAGGAATGGAACTGAGGAATACAATGCGGTTCTCCATTCCTCTGTAGCTACCCTACATGACCTTGAGTGAGGCATGCCATCTCCATCTTGCCCCCCCTGCAAAATGGGGATAGGATATAATGCCCCTACAGATCAGGGCTGCTGTGAGGGTGTGTTTAGTAATGCTTTTGAGGTGCTGAAGTGCTTCAGTGATTGGCACTATGGAAGTTCTATAAACACCTATATATAACCTCCCTGACACTACTACAGTCATAGGAGTGAGATCAGATTGACACTGCTATTTCAATATATAGTATGTACTGCATAGAAAACAATGAGAACAAATCTGTCAACATTAGGTATGCAGGGAGAAAGAGATACAATTCCTGTTAAGTCAGGTATGCCATGTCCACTGTATTTATCTACAGAAAAGAGGAAAAGAGGGGGTAATGTTAAAGAGGAAGTGTTAATTTTCTTTTCAAAGAACACTACACTCTTATATTGATTGAAAATGGTTATCTCTGGCTCTTGTGTGTTTTGTGGCATTACAGGGTATTGGTCTTTGTTTAGATCATGCAATACTTCTTCCTCCCTCCAACCTACAATAACAATTAATGAGCTGTCTGTGGCTGCCTTGGAGTGCATCCTGTGCATCAGCATGTCTCAGTTAATAGTCATAATTTCTCATTTGTAAGAGGAAAAGTGCTACCAGCGCTTTCAGTCTCAGAAGGGCTCAGACTCACTCAAGGATTCCAATTTATTATGCACCCAGCTCTGATATCCTGCTGCTCTCTTTATGGATTAGGCTGCCTCGGTGGAAGGTATCATCCTTCAGATGACACATGAATACTCTCTTGCCAGCTGTTCCTTTCTCAGAAGTTTCTCAATGAGTAAATCATGATCGTGCCTCTTGTTTTACTCGTTTTTGATCTGGTTCTCCATGTTACTTTGCTAGGAACATGTGGAAAATGCAGCTTTCTTACTGCTGTTACTCTACAAATGGTGCTGACTACAACTGTAGCGATTTTTAGGTCTATTAGTATTGGTTTCTAAGGTGAATACACCAGTAGTGATATTAAATTAATGGGCACAGGTAATTTTGCTGGTCGTTTCTGTAAAACCTTTAATCTCAAGGTGCTGCACAAACCCCTGAGAGGTAAGAAGGCGATGCAGACAGATCGCTTCATGCATTCTGACATGCAGCTGCTGTTTAACAACACGTAATCTGGTTGTGAGTTCAGAACAAAAAAAAGTGAAGGGTAACATCCCACTGATGGAAACTGGATTTTATAGAGGAATTTAGAAAGACAGAAAGCAGAAGCAGCCAGCAGACACAGCAGTTTGCACAGCAGTTCGCACAGCAGGGTGTAAAGAAGGGGGCCTCCGTCAAATTCATACCAGCGTAAGTCTCAGGGACGGTGGTGGTGTGCTGCAGGGTAGTTTCCCCAGCAGATGTTAGAGCAGCTGTCCCTGCCAGGGCAGAGGCTTTGACGCGGACACAGCTTTGGGTGGCAGATGCAGCCCTCCAGGTCCTGGGCTGCACAAGTTCTGTGGGTGAAGACCCATCTGCAGCCTCCTTGTTCCAGGGAGCACCAGCACTTCCAGGAGGCTCCCAGTCCTATCAGTTAAAGTGTTGGTGACATCAAAGCTGCGAGGCCTCCTTTCTTGTCACTGGGCTTCTGCTGACTCTTAAGATTGCAGGCCGAATGTCACGCTGAAGCGCTCTCAGTAGAGGTCCATGGTATTTCCATTGAACTAAAATGTCCTATACCCTGTAGTTTTTAGTCTGATCAAATTGAGTAACAAGTTGCAGTCTTCTGTTGGTCGAAGTGAATTATAGTCACAGTTTACGTGATTGCCAAATGGTTTCACAATCGCTGCAGGACTTCTGCGTACTGACTGGGCGTCTGAGAAAGCAGATGCTTTTTTAGAGGGAACTCCTTGTCGTAAAGGTAGTTCTGGACAGTCTCTGCAGATCAGGACTGGGTGACTTGGGAAGGCAGCACTGCCATGTTTGTGCTAAGGACAGAAGATACCTACATAAAGCTGTCAGTTTAGCACCTTTTGAAAAGCTTTAACATTACCTTTAAAACACAGTTAAGGGAAAAGGCCAAGCAAGGTATTGATGAAAACAGTGTTAAAAAAAGCAGCACTTACTGGTTGGAAGATAAAATATATAATCAGGCTTTCAAGAATGAGCACTTAATTTGCCTAAAGACTATTACAGAACTCATTCTTAATGTACCTGATTTGCATAAAATCTTTTTTTCCAACTACCTGTTGCAGCACACACCTAGAATGGGGAAGTACAGTCCTCCATCAAAGCTCAACTTGTCAAGCCAACACTGCAGATGTGCTGCCTATTTGTAATGCGATTTTCCAGTCTCAAATATCAATAGGCACATACATACCATGTGGGAGGTGGTGTCTATTTTAAAAATATCTTTTAAAGAGTCATTAATGAGCAGAGTTTCTCTCAGGAAGCAGGGCAGTGGTTCTAGGAATTAATTCACCTGCAGCTCTCGGGGTGGCTTTTTTTGCACTGTGGGCTAATTCATCTTCACTCAGAGGTTGCTCCTTTAGTCTCCTGAGTGTTTTCTGGATCAAATTCTCCATATGATAACCTTCCTGCAAATTCCACCCAAGCTCCGCATGTCAGGCTGGTTTCTCTCTGTTTTCATGCATCGTTACCAGTAGTTGAAGATTCAGCAAGCCACATGTCTTCCCCACTTGTAGGTGATAGGACCTTGGGAAGAAGCACCATGTGGTGGACACAAAATGGGGAGGAAATTGCAGCTTCCTGCTCTGCAGAGACCACCACTTGCTAGCAGACCCAGCAAACTTAAAGATCTGTCAAAGCTCCCTTCCCCGCTGCGGGGACAGACAATGATGGGGCACAAGGGCTCTGAGCAGGGCAATGCTGCAGACGGGTAATGGGGTCTTACGGCCACCCTTCAACTCACAAGGCGGTCTTGGCAGATGGATGCTTCAGAGAGGGGTTGAAAATGGGTCTGAGGGTCACTGCCTTGGCACTGTAGAGAAAAAGTGGTTTGTGGCTGGGAGGGCACCTCGGCAGGTAGCACTGCAGTCGTGGCAGGAGAAGCTGACAGGGCACATTTTCTTGCAAGTAGATATAGTTACTGAGCCCAAGATAAGAGCTCAGCCTAACGATAGGGTTCGTTAGCTCCCTCGCTGCTGTCCTGGCAAGGCTGGGGGCTACTGTGAGCCTGCGGTCACCCCAGGGTGCACATGCAGCGAGTGTCGCCTTCCTGGCTGATGTAGATGGTGCTCCCTGATGTACCCGCTAGTGTAAGCACAGTCATACATGCAAAACTGTCTCACAGGAGCAGCTGATCTCAGTGGGAGCAGAATTAAGTGTCCAGGTAAAAATGCAGCTTTGCTTGTGAATACTTAGTCCATAATAAAAGTGCCTTATCAATATAGCATTGATTACTAGTGCTGGCATAGTTTAATAATATTACAATACTGTACTAGTCATTATACTCTAATTATAAATTTGCCCTTTTCTTAAAGACTTTAAATGGTGCAAAATAACAACTACTGGAAAGCTGTTACAGCAGCTAATCATCCTTACCATATAAACCTCCTTGTTATTTGAACTTCCTCATTCCTTAGTCTTCTCTCAAGTAAGGCCCTGGAGATACTTCAACAAACAAGGTGAGAAATGTTGTGCTGTCCTGCAGCCTGCCAGTAAGTAAAAGGGATCAGTCCCAGTAGCACCAATTGAGCACCTTTGATCAGCACGGTGTGATCTTTATCAAACAGGTCAAGGACGCATCAATGGTATTTTCTCTCTAAGCCTCAGATTCCCATTGGCCCAAGTTTATTCAGAAATCAGGTGGCAAAAAACGTTAGAGAGCATGAAATTTCTGGCCTCCTCCAACATCCCAGCCCTGATGGATCCCACTCCAAGCCCATTTGAACCCTGCTCACCTTCACTAGACTTGAGTCCGGGTGCCAGTCTGATTCAAATTTGTATTTATAGCTCCAGAGTTTTAATTGGCACTGTTTGACACAAGGTATCCCTGCCTACAAAATTTCATGGTTTTTAAATTAAGGTTTTTGGAGGGGCTGAAATGTAGGAAAGGGAAATTTTATCTTGGTTGTAGTTTGGGTAAAGTTCTGAAACAGCTTTTCAGAGTGGCAGTTTAACTAGAACATTTTAAACGAAAGTTCATACTCTGGATTTGTAAAACTGCAGTGTTTGCAGGTAGCGTTGACATTTGCTATAACAGACTAAGATTAAAGGTACACGTCTCATTTTCTGCTTATACTTTTAATTGCACTGTACTTTTAACAGGATTTTGTACACAAACTCTATAGTGATACAGCTCATTACCCTCTCCCCCACCCCCTCTTACCTTTAGAAAAGAGCAGAAGGGAGAATTTAGGAAAATAGTGACCTATTTTATTATATAACCACAGGAATTGGGAGGAGGGAAAGGAGAAGAGGACTCTAGATTAAGGGTTGATTGCTGAAATTATTTTAACTACTTTTTAATTGGCAAGCTGTTGAGTTGTTATCATCAATGAAGAGTGCATCAACAAGCAGTATCTAAAGCGGTAAACATTTCAATTGAGAAATGGAGCTCACAAGCTCTGTAACCATCATCCATATAGTGAAGAGTTAAGACTAAGTGACTGGATCGCAAGAATACATCATACAAGGAATATCAAGGGTGGGTTTTGGAGTTAGTCTTCATTGTCTTCAGTTTTTTTCTTTGAAGAGGTTATGGAGGCAGGGCAGGAGACATTTGCACAGCCTCCAAGTACCCTGCTTTGGGGGCTCTGCAGAGTGAGGTACTGATCTCTGAAGATCTTTTCCATACAGATGCAAGACATACACGTGAATCTCCAGGGCTTGCTTTGCTGTCAGTCCCTGTTAATGGACTCTGAAAGTCCTTTGCAGTTTATAGACCTCTCATCTAATAGTGGGCACGTCTATTGCAGACCTCATGTGAAACATCTTTGCATTCCCTTGATGCTGATTTGTACTGTTTAAAGGGGTGGGGGCAGAACACGTTGTTAAAAGATGAAGAAATTGAAAGCTCCCCTAACTGCTGTATTATCCACCTGACATTCTCCAAATGCTAGTCATTAATTACTAATGCCTTGAAAATCAGAGCAGTTATCCGATTCAAATTATGTTACATCTCTGAGCCAGAGCATTTCCATTATCTTATCATTTCCCATTCAAACAATTCTTCCTTCTCCGCAGTTGTTAAAGGCTCAGACTCTACTCTGTTTTCTCTTATTTGGACCTGTTATCCATGCAAGGATATTTCTACTCCATTCCTGCCCTGTCTTCATGCTGCTGAAAATCAGTGTGGGTTTACAGCATAATTATTACAAACTTAAAAATCCAGCCCTCCAGATCCCCCCAGAACTGCGTGTGCGCATCTGATGGCAGAACGTGGCCAACGTAAGCCATAACCTTCTTTTCCAGTAGGTGATCAAATGCTTGGGGAAGGATTGAACCTGGTTTAGGGCTCAGGCTGCCCTTGCAGTCCTTGCACCTGTAGACCTCCCTGTGGACTGGGCAGGAGAGTTCACGGTCACAGTCACACCAAGCCCCAGAGCCAAGCTCTCAGCTGAAGTAATTCCCTTTAGACACCAGCAATAACTTGGCCCCATGGTGGCAAGGCAGGGTATGTTTCTGGAGTCGCCAATAATGCTGGTCCTAGGTGAGCTGTGTGTTCAGAAATGATGGGGTTTATTTCCTGGCACATTTGTTCTTCGCTTATGTATATTTTCATGCCTGCCAGCACTCTGAAATCTAGACATCGAGTGTTGGGGGCAGACTAGATGCAATTTTTCATGCTGCTGACATTAATTGGATGAACAGACCTTCTCAGAAGGGGCAGTGTAGGAAATG